>NC_041396.2:147099892-147459227 GCF_900747795.2 Erpetoichthys calabaricus
AACATTTTAATAATATGCATATACTATATGTGATATATAAAGCAATAAATGTATAATTTCATGCATTTATAACCAGTTTGCATGTCTCAACTTGTTAAAAATGTGTATACTAAAAATTATTTAATATTATCAATTTATATTAACATTTATTTCAATAATATACACATTATGTTTATGTTGCATGCGCACCATGCTGTGTAATTATTCTAATGAGCGCATCTTATTGTGAAGCACATCTAGGGACCCTATTTATGATCTGATGTTGCATGCATGGGTGGCGTATCTTTTTCAGTACACTTGGATAAACGTATTCAAGGAGGCTGAGGAGTATGATCCCCTGATAGTAGGAGCACACCCTTCAGTCCCCGTTTTTAAAAATGGTGACCACCAACTGGATCTGCCAATCCAAAGGCACTGCTACCAACCACCATGCAGTATTGAAAAGGCACATCATTCATGGCAGCCAAACAACATCCAGAGCTTCCAACATGTCTAGGTTAATCTCATCCTCCCCTGTTTCCTTACCCTTGTGGAGTTACTTATCTATCTCAGTGACCTCCCTCAGGGAAATGGGCATTAATCCCTCATCAGTTTCTTGCTCCGCCCCTACCACAGAGGGCATGTCTATTGGGTTCAGGAACTACTTGAAGTGTTCCTTCCATTGCCAGAGTACACCCTCAGTTCGGGTCAGCATTTCTCCACCCTTGTTGAAAACAGCCTGGGTGAAGTCCTGCCTGCTCCTTCTGTTTTTCCTGACAGTTTGCCAGAACCTCTTTGCATTTGTTCCAAACTCCTCTCTCACCCAGGTTTTTGCTTCCCTTACCACCAGCCTTTTTTTTCTTTTGGTTCCCCTCTGATGGTTTGTAAGCCTCCCTTGCTAACCATACATGGAAGGCCTCCTTCTTCAGCCTGATGTCACATCACACCTCTGGTGTCCACCATTGGTTCCTTGGGTTGCCAACTTGAAAGGCACCTGTAGCCTTCAGGCCGCAGCTCTTGGCAGCTGCTTCAACAATGGAGACTTTGAACAATGTCCATTTGGACTCTATGCCCCGAGCCTAAACTGTGATGTGGGTAAAGGCCTTTTAGAGGTGGGTGTTGAACGTCTTCTGGACAGGGACCTCCCCTAGATGTTCCCAGTCCATCCTCAGTACTTGCTTATAATAGTCAGGTCTGTCCAGGTTCCTGCCCCATTTCAAGACTTGAAAAGTGCGTGTGCAGCTTTCCATGCAAATGTCCAGATTTATAGAAGAAAACCTGATGGGGGAACATTTGTATATTTATAGGGACTCTGACCCATACATATGGAGGAAATGACGACAACCTTGATAAAGAAGGTAAATGCCGCCAAACCAGCTAAATGACAACTTGTATGCATTATTATAATATTATAATTATAATATATAACAATAATAGTTAAATAAATATAATAATTCATGTCACTGATGCGTTATTATGTGTGTTAATGTGACAAACATATTAAACCTCAAAAGTGTTGAATATGATGTCCAGGCTGTATTTCAGGTCCCTTTTAAGATGACCAAAGCTGTGCATTTGCATTGAATAACGTTTTTTACTTTTTCGTCAGTTTATATGGCCTACATATTGGCACTTCTCAAGAAACTTGCCGACAGGTCCGGAGTATCTCAGGCAAGCTTCAGTCCATCATGCCCACTGTGCTGAAAGACAGTAGCAGTAGGAGGCGCCACATCCATTTTTCATATGGCGTGGGTGTGCATAAGTAACATACTTTATTTTTGCCAAAGTAAAGAGGCATTCTGCACCAGTATCTGGTTCTCCTAACATAATCTGATCATTTTGCAGCACTCATATTGTAATAAGGGCCTCTAGCAAGAATTAAGCTGTTTTTTTTAACCACAAAGTGTTACAATCCATTAACGCAGAAGTCATATGTGATGCCAAGATGAGACTGACAAACATCACGTCTCTGTGGCCTTGTTCAATCACTGATTCATTTATTTTGCGGCAAACTAGCTTAGGCAGACATGGCGGTGCTGTACATGGTAACTGGCTTGTTGTTAACTGGCTGAACCCTCAATATTTCAATATGCTCTTACTATTCATTCTTTCAGCAATCGTGTCATTATATGTGCCATATATTAGCAGCTACCCGCTCAGATGCTGGTACCTTACGCCTTTCTTGGACCCACAGATAATGCCACGCATGATCTTGCATGCTCAGTTGTGGAGCGCTGCCAGATGCTCAATGAATGTCTGCAGCATGTATGAGGTTGATTACAACTGAATGCACATTTAAGGAGTGGCCGTGATTTATAAAGGTTAATTTGCGTAGAAATGTGCGTATGGCAGGTTTTATAAATCTGATATTTTTTTGTATGTGTATGCATTTTCCTGTTTTATGAGGTACACATATTTTTATGCTCAAGTCTACACAATGTTTTTTAAAGGATACCCCTAATGTCTCCATTATTACCCACATAGACACTAAAGTCTCCCAGCAGAACTATGGGGTCCTCATCTGAAATACTTTCCAGGATCCTCTCCAGGCATTGTAAGAAAGCCTGGTACTCTGAGCTGCCATTCAATGCATATGCACATATGACAGAGCTCTTCCCTTAGCGACCTTCAGTCGTACTTAGACAGCCCTCTTACTCTCAGGGACAAACTACAACATGGCATTGACCATGCAGGGACACAATAAGAAGTCCAGTCCTGCTGGCTACCTTTCCTCACGGACAACTCGAGAGTAAAGGAGAGTCCAGCCTCTTTCTAGAGGTTTGGTTCTAGAACAAAGCAAGTGGGTGAATGTGAGCCAAACTATACCCAGTTGATAGTGCTCTGCCTCAACCACCAACTCTGGGTCTCTCCTTTCAAGAAAGATGATGTTCCACATTTCAAGAGTCACATCGCACTCAGCCCTCACTCCTCCTGCAGGAGGTAGGCCCACAGGAGGTTCCCATATCACAATACTGGGCTGTGCCTGACCGAACTCCATGGTAGGCCAGGTGCCAGGCAGAGCCCGAAAATATCTCCAAATGTGTAGTTAAGGACATAAAGAAACATAAAATAGAGTTGGGGTCTCACCAGAGAAACCTTGTTTAAGTGAAAAAAATCCAAGAACAATCATGGAATCTTCGACTTTGAAGCGGAGTTGCTTGGTTTGCAGAGCTGGCTCATAAGTGAACTCTGATTTTTTGTTGCATGACCCTTTTATTCAGAATGACTGGAAAGCAAATTAGTCACTGTGCAGCACATTTTCCTTCTCTATGTATCCTCTCATGATAGTCCCCTTTGGACACTCACTAGTACTGTACAGCTGAAAACTGTTTTTGAGAAATGTACCTTTATATCATCATTGCCATAAAGTACTGTTCACTTTTCTATCCCCTTATAAGCCAGGACCCCAAACATATCCTTTTAAAGAACCCCACCCAACAATATTATTTTTTATCTATTACATATGTTTGTGGAGATGACTGAGAAAAATGGTTAATCTCATGTTTTTATGAAGAATGGAGATAACAAAATTCCTGATTCAATATTTGTCAGTGGGAACCAATGCTAAACAACAGAAAACAATATCAAGATGTCCATGAAAAAATTGTGAAGTCACTTGTGCCAAATAATCTGTGAGTTTGGTATCCAGACCTAATGTCCAAACGTGTATTTGGCTAAAATATTGTTTTATAAACCTTATGCACAAAGGGAGTGAGTTAAAATGGATTTGAGTTGTTGAACTGAAGATTAACCTCTCACCCCATTTGCAGTTTCTTAAGACACAAATTCAGTACTTTTGGATTGTTCATCTGCTGCTTGTGAAAGTGCAGTATTCTGTTTGTTGAAGCATCTCAGATAATGCACAAATATAAGACATATTTTCCGTCTGTTTTCATGCTCCTTTCGTTAATCTCTGATTAAAACGTTTCTCAGACCTTGCCCTGCAATATTGATATCACATGAAGTGGCATGGTAGCAAGTGAATGAGCTGTTACTGGGTAGGACAATGGATGGGGCTTCAATTCAAAAGCTGATTCCTGGTTCAACATGTGCCACTTCTGTTTACTAGGGGATTTTTGGGAATGGTTGATTTAACAGTATTTTGGCAAAATATATTTTGGGCATTGTGAGCATGGAACTGAATACCTAATATATGTGAAAGAGCCAGTCTTAGAAAGTTAAAGTTTTGAGTTAAACTCATATTAATGTTTGCTAAATTTGAATAGAATATAAATTTCTTCCATAGTCATAGACAATGGTATAGTCTTTTCCCCCTATAAGTTAGTAAGAAATAGAACTTTCTCACTATAACTGAGAAACGGTGTGATAATTGAGTCAGTTGTTGTTTAGAATAGGTCCCAGTAAACAGGGACTTGAAAGACCCATTTTCAACTCAGAAATGGGATAGGCATGCAGTTTTCTGACCCTCTAGAAATGGTTCAGAAACGTTTTTTGAAGTGATTTGTAACGATTTGAAATGTAACAAGACTTAAGCTTTGAACGGAACTGTTCTTAGCAAGAACTTTCTTTTTTTGCTATTTTAATTGTTTTACTTAGAATTTTAACTAAAACTTTTAAAAACAAAGATATTTTGTCTGTGGAATCATTTCCACAGGCTTTTGTTGAATACAATTTTTTAAGTTAGAGCTGCTGAACTTTGGTAATTTTGGAAAAAAAAAATGCAGCTACAATGTGAATTATACAAAATGAGCATGGACTTTTGACATGGTTTGCTGTTGTTCAGCTTTTACCCCCATTAGCACATATTTTATCAGGAATTTTGTTATCTTCATTTATGACAAAAATATTAGATTAAACATTTTTCTCAACCGTAACTACAAAACAACACAGGGTAAGAAACCATTACATAGATTATCAATTTTGGTGGAGATTCCTTTAAGTAGATGAACTATCCTGAGCATCTGGAGCCCCATTCCTGCTTCCAAATATTTTAGGGGAGGATTTTAAATATTTATTCTGGCCTGAGTCAAATATGGGAAGGAAGGTACACCCTGGTTGAGCTCACCATCTTCCATACAACATCCTGAAAGTTTATACAGTACATACATATTATGGACCTGAAACAAACTATTAAGGAAGGGCATTCTCTTACATTGGATGGAAAGTTCACCTTACAGGTAACAACTAGAATCTAGGTTTGTCTGGAGCAAATAATGGGCAATGCATTTTATCTGTGAATTTATTTTATTTTTCTTTTAGTAGTACTAATCATTAAAATATCAGTCAGTAACAGCTCTGTTTGAAATTACAGTTTGAGGGACTGTAGAAGCTTGAAGGAACTGGCAGGTGCATTGAGAAATGACATGGTCAACTACTGTTTAAAACTCACTTGCGCTAGCACTGTAAGATACTGTAAAATGAAGCTCTGTATGTATAAATAAAACAAGAGTAAAATTAGCAAGACAGCTACTCAAATAGGTAAGCATAAAAAGAAAACCTTTTACAGTTGATGTAAGCAGATAACAACATCCCAAAGGGATATGATAAAGGAAGCTGTCTGCAGTCTATGGATACAGATTAAAACCTGTAATTTCAGCTCAGTATGCTGCTGCCTACATTATCGCAGTATTGCTTACCTTGCTCAAGAACTGCAGAGACACCATATAACTTCACTATTGCTGGGTTGATTCTATACACTTGTGTGACAGCCTCATATATAATTATACCCTGTAGCATGTAATTTGGACATATGACACAATTTCTTCAGAGATAAGCTCACTAAAATGCGTTTGTAATAAAAGGGTTATGTCAGTCTTTTACAGCCTTAATAGTTTAACTGAAGCAGGCAAATATCATTCTGAAATTACAGGGAAATGTGGACTGTGAATACAAAGTGCCAGAGTCATATTGATTAGACCTCAGATAACAAATTTAACTCATTTAATTTTTCAGTCAGTATGATAACAAGAAAAATATTCAAATGTTAATCAGAAAAAAAGAAACAGAGTAAAACAGGATTTATTTAAGCTATTTGATCTCTCATGTGTAAGTGGCTTTTATTGCCTGCCTTCAGTTTGTTGTACGTGGTGACTTTTTTTTTTAGTACATTTCATTAAACATTGATGGTAATTTCTGTCTTCTTTTTGTATACCACCACTGCACAAAAGTCTTAAAATAATCTGTGTCTTTTAGTGAAACTTTTTTGGAGCGTTTCTTAACTTTTATCGCTCATGATATATAAGGGAGTGTTTTGGGTTTGTATATTTGCACCAAATACAATTAAAGAGATGGAGGGATTCCTTTGATCAAGTCTGTTTGGTATGTTTTGTTGTCTTCCACCTTGTTGTTCATGTTTATCTTGCTGTTATCAGACTGCAGATTGCTGTTAAAGTTGCTAGAAGCAGTGAAATTAGCCTTTTCATGACTATCTGCAAGGTCGGTTTCATTTGTCTCAACTGTGGTATATATGGCTTCTTAATTTCATCATGTAAGTTTTTTTTATTAAGTATACAGCTTGACACAACAGAGCCTTTTGCTTCTCTTTTTAATATTCCCTTCCATGACACCATTAAAAGATCATCCATTTGCACTTTTTCTCTTTAGCGGCATTGTAACACCGCAAATGTACACTCTCATAAATGCGATCTATTAGACACCTGCTCTGATCGTGGACCTACTCGCTGTCACACGAGTGACAGAGGCAAAGCAAGTCCAAAATAAGTTAGGGTGCCAACTGGGCCAACTCTGTTAAATACTGAAAAAAAGCAAGCTAAATCAATAGTTGCATTGGGTGCTCTGACACAAATGTTTTGCAGGCAGTCATCTCAAGCTTCACCTTGTAATGGCATTCGAGGAACAAAAGAGCTCCAATCTTTAGAGAGCTCAAGTCCAAAATGTGAGGCAACCTTTTGAGGACGTCTGCAGTTAATGTGTTTGGACTGGAAGGGACAGATTTCTCCTGCTCAGTTGCCCTTATTAGTCATCTTTTTATCACTGTGAGGGAAAAAGATGACATGATTGTTAGCAACAGTGCCACTCTTATCCTCAAGGGAGCCTGAAATGTGATCCTCTGACATGTATGCATGACACAATTCATATTTTTCTTTTAATTTTTTTTTTTTAGGTTTGATTAGATAGGTGTACAATCGCAAACATCAAAGTGGAGTAGGGATAGGGCTTGGATAGTGGGTTTCAGTGATTGCCTGTCAGTGAAAATTTGGACTTGCTATTGGCCTTTTTTTTTGCAAATGTTAAAGCCCCTTTCTGAACTGTGCCCCAGTAGATGGTAGACATGGCCATGCATGCGTATGAGTTTGTGTGTTTATCACTTACCTTTCAAATAAGAATAATGAAAAATAGGAGTGCTCTAAAAGATGATTGGTAGTGTTGGTCCTCCATTGTAGAGGAGGAATTGGAGATTTTGTGAACAAATATTGTACTTGTTTAGTACACCTCAAAGTCAGAGTAAAAGACTCGCCATTTCTGCGTGTGCAACTATATATACAGTATATATATAGTGTGTATATATATATATATATATACCTGTATATATATACAGTGCATCCGGAAAGTATTCACAGTGCATCACTTTTTCCACATTTTGTTATGTTACAGCCTTATTCCAAAATGGATTAAATTCATTTTTTTCCTCAGAATTCTACACACAACACCCATAATGACAACATGAAAAAAGTTTATTTGAGGTTTTTGCAAATTTATTAAAAATAAAAAAATTAAGAAAGCACATGTACATAAGTATTCACAGCCTTTGCCGTGAAGCTCGAAATTGAGCTCAGGTGCATCCTGTTTCCCCTGATCATCCTTGAGATGTTTCTGCAGCTTAATTGGAGTCCACCTGTGGTAATCTCAGTTGACTGGACATGATTTGGAAAGGCACACACCTTTCTATATAAGGTCCCACAGTTGACAGTTCATGTCAGAGCACAAACCAAGCATGAAGTCAAATGAATTGTCTGTAGACCTCCGAGACAGGATTGTCTCGAGCCACATAGCTGGGGAAGGTTACAGAAAAATTTCTGCTGCTTTGAAGGTCCCAATGAGCACAGTGGGCTCCATCTTCCATAAGTGGAGGAAGTTCGAAACCACCAGGACTCTTCCTAGAGCTGGCCGGCCATCTAAACTGAGCGATTGGGGGAGAAGGGCCTTAGTCAGGGAAGTGACCAAGAACCCGATGGTCACTCTGTCAGAGCTCCAGAGGTCCTCTGTGGAGAGAGGAGAACCTTCCAGAAGGACAACCATCTCTGCCGCAATCCACCAATCAGGCCTGTATGGTAGAGTGGCCAGACGGAAGCCACTCCTTAGTAAAAAGCACATGGCAGCCCGCCTGGAGTTTGCCAAAAGGCACCTGAAAGACTCTCAGACCATGAGAAAGAAAATTCTCTGGTCTGATGAGACAAAGATTGAACTCTTTGGTGTGAATGCCAGGCGTCACATTTGGAGGAAACCTGGCACCATCCCTACAGTGAAGCATGGTGGTGGCAGCATCATGCTGTGGGGATTTTTTTCAGTGGCAAGAACTGGGAGACTAGTCAGGATAAATGGAAAGATGACTGCAGCAATGCACAGAGACATCCTGGATGAAAACCTGCTCCAGAGCACTCTTGACCTCAGACTGGGGCGACGGTTCATCTTTCAGCAGGACAACGACCCTAAGCACACAACCAAGATATCAAAGGAGTGGCTTCAGGACAACTCTGTCAATGTCCTTGAGAGGCCCAGCCAGAGCCCAGACTTGAATCCGATCGAACATCTCTGGAGAGATCTTAAAATGGCTGTGCGCCACTGCTTCCCATCCAACCTGATGGAGCTTGAGAGGTGCTGCAAAGAGGAATGGGCGAAACTGGCCAAGGATAGGTGTGCCAAGCTTGTGGCATCATATTCAACAAGACTTAAGGCTGTAATTACTACCAAAGGTGCATCGACAAAGTATTGAGCAAAGGCTGTGAATACTTATGTACATGTGATTTCTCAGTTTTTTTATTTTTAATAAATTTGCAAAAACCTCAAGTAAACTTTTTTCACGTTGTCATTATGGGGTGTTGTGTGTAGAATTCTGAGGAAAAAAATGAATTGAATCCATTTTGGAATAAGGCTATAACATAACAAAATGTGGAAAAAGTGATGCGCTGTGAATACGTTCTGGATGCACTGTATATATATATCCATCCATCCATTTTCCAACCCGCTGAATCCAAACACAGGGTCACGGGGGTTTGCTGGAGCCAATCCCAGCCAACACAGGGCACAAGGCAGGAACCAATCCCGGGCAGGGTGCCAACCCACCGCAGGACACACACAAACACACCCACACACCAAGCACACACTAGGGCCAATTTAGAATCGCCAATCCACCTAACCTGCATGTCTTTGGACTGTGGGAGGAAACCGGAGTGCCCGGAGGAAACCCACGCAGACACGGGGAGAACATGCAAACTCCACGCAGGGAGGACCTGGGAAGTGAACCCAGGTCCCCAGATCACCCAACTGCGAGGCAGCAGCGCTACCCACTACGCCACCGTGCCGCCCACGTATATATATATATATATATATATATATATATATACAGGGTGAGCCAAAAATAAGTATGTTTATTCTACAAAAACAGTAGAAGATGAAATAAATTTTATTATGACACAAGAAAGGGCATACAAAATAGATTATTTTCACTGTGTTTTAAAAATAATGTCTTCAAGGTGGTGTCCATCATTAGTGATACACTCTTCGAGACGATTTCTGAATGCTTGCATGACTCGTTTGTCCATTTCAAGGGGAATATTGGCGATTTCATGGCGAATAGCGTCCTTGAAGGCTTCAAGGTTTTGAGGTCGGTGTGTGTATATCTACGACATGAGATAGCCCAACAAGAAGAAATCACATGGAACAAGATCAGGCAAACATGATGGCCACCCGACATCACCATGCAGGGAGATCAGCTTCCCTGGAAACATCTCCGCACTGTATGGGCTGTTGCACCATCCTGTTGAAACCAGGTATCCACCACATCCATTTCTTCCATTTGGGGCCGCAAAAAGTTCTGTCGCATTTCAATGTAACATACTGAAGTGACAGTGACCGTTGCTCCCCCCTCCTCAAAAAAGTAAGGGCCTGCAATGTCAAATTCTGCAGCTGTACACCAAACTGTAATACACTCACTGTGCAGGTGTCTCTGAAGTGGTTTCAGCCCAATAGCGAAAGTTTTGATTTTTTACGCAACCATTCAAATGAAAATGTGCCTTGTCACTGCACATGCAATGAATTGTTTTCAGAATGTTCGCACACAACTCTCTATGGCTCTCTCAGTCTGTCTCATTCAGTTCCTGTACTGCCATCATTTTGTATGGATGAAAATTAAGGTCCTCATGCAAAATCCTCCTCAAAGACATATTGGAAATGCCTAAGGCAGAAGCATGTTGGCACTCTGAATGTCTAGGAGACTGGAAAATTGATGCCCTTACAGCTTGGATGTTTTCAGACATTCATACAGCCTGAGGAAGGCCTGGAATTTTTCTGTTCAATGTTGTACCCATCTATTTAAATTTAGCCACCCACTGAAGAATTGTTTTCTGATTTGGGACGTCATTGTTAAGAGGAATGTTGAAGTGCGTTTGGAAGGTGAGTTGCGCAGTGATGAAGGATTGTTGTTTTTGAAGAACTCTTCAACAGTAAAAGGACCAAGGCATGTTGCAGGCTGAAAATTACAAGGGATCACCTATCAAAGGACCCCCACCCCAAACCACTTGGCTGCCTCTACCTTGCACAATGACCTTGAGAAATGTGGTACTTCATTTTGGCTCATTCTGTGTGTATATATATATATATATATATATATATATATATATATATATATATATATATATATATATATATATATATATATATATATATATATAGTCACACATGTGTGTTTAGGAGACAGCCAACAAGCCCTAAGGTGAGTGAAACCACAAGGGACGAAGTGGCGAATCATGGCACTAACAGTTAGGAGACCCGGGTTCGCTTCCCGGGTCCACCCTGCGTGGAGTTTGCATGTTCTCCCCGTGTCTGCGTGGGTTTCCTCCGGACGCTCCGGTTTCCTCCCACAGTCCAAAGACATGCACATTAGGTGGATTGGTGATTCTAAATTGGCCCTAGTGTGTGCTTGGTGTGTGAGTGTGTTTGAGTGTGTCCTGCGGTGGGTTGGCACCCTGCCCGGGATTGGTTGGCTGGGATTGGCTCCAGCAGACCCCTGTGACCCTGTGTTCGGATTCAGCGGGTTGGAAAATGGATGGATGGATGGATATATATATATATATATATATATATATATATATATATATAGTAAATGAGCAGAACACAGATAAAGATGTAAAAATTTGGGGCACCCTTAAGCAAACCCTGCAAAGCAAAAAAAATAATAAACTTGATTTAATGTGTGTAATGAATAACGTCTTCATAGACACAGATCTGTTACTAGACTGGAGCAATGGAGCCGATTATTTTTATGTGTACACTTTTGTATAAAAACATTTAATAATGAGACCAATGCATTGTCACACTCATGATATGTACACATTTATTTAACCAGTTTTTCAGTGTGCATCTGCAAGAGGTATCAAGTTCTCCAGTATCATGTAAACTAAGTTGGTAAACTTGATCAAATATCATGAAATCTGTGATAGTTATCATCCCTAAAAAACCTGATTGGAGCATCCCTAGTATGTGATTTCTATACTCTAATGACATGGTATGGTAGGCAGAACTGATAAACTACAGCAGGGTAAGTATACAAAATACTCTCAGAGACAAATGTTGTTATAGAAGGTGATTAATTTCATAATGAAATTAATATAGTGGCTAACAACAGCAAATGGAAGTCTTTTATGGATGTTATTGCCAATAAACAACTTTAAAACATTATCAACAAATCATTTATATGGGGATTTATACGGAGATGGAGCCTTTCAGATATCAACTTGATATTTTTTGGATGCATAAAATGAATTTTGTTTTTTCCATCCTGTATTTTCTGCAAAGCACGGAACAATGTAAATAAATGGGTGCATTTCCTGTTTGAAACATGCAGGTTAATACAAAATCTGAATGGGGAATAATTTGCAGTGCTATCCGACAGTATGAAATAACAGTAATTGTGCATACCGCTGATTTTGATACATGGCTTAGCTCATCACAGTTATTTCTGCAAAACATAATGACATGAAGGAATAAATCAATGTTAATGATGTATAGTACTTTACAAATGTTGCTCGCTAGATAATATTTGCATTGCAAATCTCCCATGACATAGATAGCACCCACCTCTAGAGTTCACATGAAAGAAAAAATAAATTTAACAACTTGCAAACCTTCCATATGAAAATGGTATAAGGGACAGGAGTAATACAGCAGTACTACATTTAAAGAAATAAGAAAAAAGCAAAAGACTCGAAAAGCTCAGTTTGGCAATGTATTGACAAAAAGGGATAGCTGAACATGCAAATATTACAGCATCTTATGCAAGAAATAGGATGCTAAATATTATGCTTTATAGTACAGTATGTAATGATTTGTACCTATAAGCCATATACACTAATTTAGTGCTTAGTAGCAATGAAAACCAGTTACATTCCATAACCAAGGAGTGACAGACACTTCCTCCAATTGCTCTACCGATGTTATTTAAAGATATATTTTTGTGTTATTAGACACTTTTAAACACAAATAAATGTTTGGTTAAGCAGCAAATCACAATAAACTCTGTACTCTATGTGTACATGTGTGTTATGCTGGGAGGGAAGTGATATTAATATTTTACTAGACATGGACATCATACTGGACACCAAATTTGACCCTTTGAGATAAGATGAACTTATAGTAATGTAACTCTAAATGCTAATGTGGGATAGAAGAAATAGATTCAACCAAAATAAGAAATAGGTATAGAGGCTTAGCAGAACTTCTCCAGGCAGGCAGAAGGCAATAATGAGTCTCCAAATGGGCAAGCTGGAGAAACAGTGCTAGAGCTGGTTTGGTTACCTGACATTTAATTGAGAACAGGAACTCAGGAAAGATGAAACAAGTAGGTAATTCTCTTGACTGGATTTTAAAGACCACTTTCTTCCAGTAGCTGTGATGCCCTCATGCAATGGAACCCCAGCAAGGCTTATACACTGGGCATCTTGTAGTTCATAGCCAACCGCACAAGTGAGTGAGTGATCTGTTTATTCAAGGATGTACCAGTAAATCACAGTCCTGCAATTATAAAATAACAGTTCAAAGCAATGACTTGATTAAAATTGCTAAAAAAAAGCAACTAAATATTTACAATATTTATAGTGACTCCAAAAAACAAACAAGCAAAAATCAGAAGTGAAGAAACACAACCAAATCTCAGACATCTCCACAGATTCCAAAAACTCAGATGTGAATATATTTATTTATATACAAAAAATACAAACTCTTCACAGCTACAAACCACTTAGCAGATCTGACTCAAAATGCCACTCTGTCGAAAGACAGCCAAAAGATGACCTCTTTTGGCTGCACACCTGTTTCATACCAGAGCAGGTTTTACCTGGCCAATCCCAGCTTACATCTGCCAGCATCAGCCAATTACTGAAGATGTTGAGAATGCAACATGATCTAAGCAGGTGATTGCTTTCTCTATCTTCACTTTCCTACTGTATGCATGTGAGCAGATATTCTCACACATGCAAGTATTTTTACAACCTACACAGCATGTTTTTACTCATAAATCTGTACTGTAAATGCCAGCAACTAATTAATGCTTCTTTTCTTTACTGTAGTTGTAGATGGCTGCCAAGATGTCGGTTGTTCGTTTCCTTGAGATGTGTATGCCAGCTTGTACACATACATGCCCTGAAGCATCTGCACACCAAAGTGCACCCCATTATGGTGCAGACCATTGATGGAGAACTGCTTAGTTAAACTCTTGGGAAGGAACTATTTATAAGGGAAAATAGGCTACAAACTACTGTATATTAGGCTCAAAACAATATACACAGCCCATCACAGTAGCAAAGAAAGTCTAAAGTTGTGAGGGGAGCTGCAGAAAGCGCCTAACTAAAATGAAGGTACAGAGGATAGAATTAAAGTAATGGAATGGTATGCAAGTGACGGTGTGATTTGGGGCAATAGTGAGGTGAGTAAGTGAGAGATTCGGAAGTTATACAGCCTTGATTTAGATAGACCACAGTGTGGCAGAGAGGTGCTTTTGTGAGAATACTATGCAAATCTTTGTATATCTAAAACTGAGACGGCATAGATTCAATTTGGATGTATCATCTACCAATACAAAATGACACAGTCAAAACATATCTTAATGTGATGTATTGACAGTGATTCTCTGCGTATGTACATCGAGTAAATAGATTATGTGGGATCTTTTCACTTTGGATTGAGATGGATACTTGCCATTAATTTTCTATTAAAATATATTTCAACTTGTGATGTACTAGGCATGTTCAATGATGGCAGCTTTCATCAAGGCATGCAATAAAATTTATGGAGCAACCTGAGGTTTTAACATGTTTTTAAAAGGTCAAGAATCAAACTTCTGCACAGGCAAGAATCATAACTTAATTAATAAGCATTTTAAAGAATAATATTTATAATGAAGCAAACTGGATCACAATGAAGCACGTGCTTTGTCATGCTCATCATCATTTTTAGTGTAAGTATATTTATCAGTTCATTAGTTGAGTATTTGGTTAACATGCCTGGATGTTTACTCTCATTATTTCGAAATTTGAACAATCTAAAATTGTCTCTCATCTTATCAAGTTACCAATGTCAATGATGAATTTATGCATCAGGTCTTGCACCCGTCCAAACATGCTGAATATTGTATTATCTTTTTAGAAGGGATGTGGGTTATGGGCATTTAAAAAGCAGACTATTCAGTCTTTCTGCTTGCCCATTTTAATGTATTCATGCACAATCCAATATGCAGGACCGAAATAAATAATTTAGGTCTGGCATTTTTGAGAAGGTAATAAAGATGTGAAAATACAAATTACTTTTCAGTTAGAAGATAAATATCTTCTACAGGCAGTTTCTTAAAGCTTGCAGTTGGCAATGGCAAAAATGAATGTGTATTCACTTGCCAAGAGTGAGCTGTATATAAAAATAAAATTGTATTGCAGTGTTTTGGTATATGGCTTACTTTACTTTGGACAATGTACAGTATTGTAACAAGGCATGACTTGTTGCAAAATGTTTTATTTCTCATTAAGACAGTAACTCATAAATCATTTGTTCAACTGCAGGTGCTTCCATTTTGAGCAAAAAGAATTTCATGTGTTTTTTTTCATATTTTAAAGGAACAATTTCACTGAGAATAATAAAACTGGTGCTTGGATCTTGGTTATTATGGCAGCTGAAGTTTATTTCTTTGGCAAATCAGTTCACAAGTATACATTCCTCTGTGACATACTCAGGATTTATTTTCACTGCAGATTTTTTCTTACTTAGGAAATGTTTGAATTGGAAGCATTTTCATGATGCAACTACCAGTTTCCTGAAAATAAATAAAACAATTTTGTATAAATATGTATAAAAATTAAGAAGTACCTTTTGTGACTACACAGGGGTGCTCAGACCACCAAAAAGAGAAAGCTTTTTTAAAAGGCAAAGTTCAAAGTTTTAATAACTTTGGAAAAGACAAAATGACAACAAAGCCTCTTTGGGCTTTACCAGTAATTGTATCTTTGCTGCCTAATGATAAAATCCAAATAGTCCTTGTTTAATCACTCTGTTGGAATTTTTAATCTTTATGGGTGGGTCCAGCAAAAGACACAACTTGCATCCCTTAAAGGGTGGAGGTCTTGGTCTGTTGGCAGAACTGATTAGCCCTCTTCTTAACTTTTCTTGACATGAGCTGCTTTTGCAGGTTTCTGATCTTCATCTGAGAAAAAGAAAGACACACTTTGAAGTATCTGGAGTTTCTCTATTTGAGCCTTTGATTTTTCCTGTGCTCCTGTATTGTGCTCCACAGCAATAAACTAGATTGTACTACAGAACTTAAGTTTGAACACAGACCAATTCTTAAAACAAAATTTGACATATCATGTTAGACATTAAACAAGAAAGAGAGCCAAATAAATAACGATTGGTGTCATTAAAAAAAGAAGAGAAAAACACACAAAACAAAATGCGAAAAACAGGGCAACAAATGCTTTGTAAGAGACGGCTGGCAGCTCTACCTGGCCGGGATGCCCCTGAGATTAAAGGACGGGGGAAGGCAGCTTTTGTAGGACACTGCCTCCCCCAAGACGCTAGATAACAGTTCCCCTGGTCTGCAGCGGCGCCCCTTGATTCCCGCAGGGCACTATTGGACAATTAATTGTAATATCACAGCCCTGCTGGGTACCATGGGTGCTGCCAGGGGAGGCTGCAAGAAAACTGGAGGAGCGGTGTTTCATCAAGTCACAAGGATGGAAGCTCTGAAGTACTTCCGGGCTGAAGAAAACTCAAGTCTGACCCGGAAATGCTGGCAAGTCACATGAAGGGAAGAACGGAAGCACTTCCAGGTCAAGGACTATATAAAGGACTGCCGTGAACCCAGCAAGCGAGCCAGAGTCGGGAGGTGTAGGACAGAGCTTGCTGGGAGGTGTGGAGGAGAGAACTGGAATTATTGTGAATATTATTGTGTTTATTTAATTACGTATCTATTGGTGGCTGTGGTGCTGGAAGGGCACTGTGAAAGAGGAAACCTTAATAAATATCTTTTTAGTGCTGTTACCTTGGGTCCTGTGCATCTGTCTGTTGGGTTTAAGGGGCAACAGTGCCACCTAGCGTCCACAGGTTATTCAAGAAGGCACTGTTATCAAGATTTCCTTTAAAACAAATAAATAAATATACTCACCAACTACAAAAAACTTCATCACATAAATAAAAATACCATAAATGTACTCCATGTAGGTTAGGTACAGCAGACTACAAATGCATAATTTATAGTAGACAATAAATATGAGTTGAGAGAAATAAGGGGTGATTTACTGAATGTTAAAATATGTATAAAAACATCAAAATAAAAATTTAAACCAGTTACTTTTAATGATTATGGAAATAAATCAAAGTATAGCAACTTTCTAATGTAGAAAGGTACACTATATTAAACTTAGTACAGTATAACATTTTAACATAATTGCTTACTTAATGTTTAAGAATGTTTACCTACATGTAAATAGCAGAACAAATGCATTGTTTTCATAAAGCCCAAAGTAGTTTTAATTTTAGACCCTCCCAGAAAGTGGGGTTATGTCCCCTTCTGAAGTTACTAATTGGCCAGTGTACAAAAACTTTAAGAAGACAACATAGTTTTAAACAATTTTATCAATTTATTGAAACAATCTTTATTCATAAGTATGTCCAGAAAAAAAAATGAACAAATAAATTAATGTCCATTGTTATGCATGCACATTCAGGAATCTCCTGACAAGCTTGACTAAAATAAGCACTACCACCCTGGGTGAGAGGGGGCGCTTTATCTAACAGTATCCTCTTCTTTTCTACAGCCCAGGGAAAATGCCAAGTTGTAATGTTCATAGAAAGCCCCATCCCTCCCATTCACTTTGCCATTAATAGTCCAATAAGGCCTACAAAGCAAAGAAAAGTGAAAATTCTATTGGCTGATTTAGAATTAATGTCTTTTCTCTTGTGCCTTTTTCACCCATTTTGCTTTCCAATTTTGTTGGTGTTTCCAATTAAACAGGAGTTTACTGGGATGGTATCCAAGCATTTGTCTCTGCTCCTGACTGCCTCCTTGTCGGTCACACCATGTACTGAAGAGCAATTTAAAAAGTACTTAATGCACAGTGCTAAATTATACAGTAGGTCACACTCTTCAAAGAATGGGCAGTCTGGGAGACGCATGGACAAACAGAACATGGAGCACTGTCTTAGTACAGTGAACATCAGCACCATCTCATCTATTAAGACCATCCATGAAATGTAAATGTTGGCATGACATGGCAAGTGTTCCTCATGTGTAAGCCATTTTGGCACACTCTTCCTCTAGCTAGCTACCTGGATCTTCATCTGAGGCTTTCAAATGAGGTTTCAACAGCTTGCCTTCTGTTCACCTCTCTTTTTGCCCTGTGCATATCTGCCTCTTTGAGCTACATCTTTCCTATTAAAAAGTTTTTAAAAATTATATAAAGGAAAAAACAACAATAACATGAGATAGATAGATAGATAGATAGATAGATAGATAGATAGATAGATAGATAGATAGATAGATAGATAGATAGATAGATAGATAGATAGATAGATAGATAGATAGATAGATAGATAGATAGATACTTTATTAATCCCAATGGGAAATTCATATTCTCCAGCAGCAGCATAATGATACAATAAATAATATTAAATTAAAGAATGATAGTAATGCAGGTGAAAAACAGACAATAACTTTGTATAATGTTAAATGTTAACGTTTACCCCCCCCGGGTGGAATTGAAGAGTCGCATAGTTTGGGGGAGGAACGATCTCCTCAATCTGTCAGTGGAGCAGGACAGTGACAGCAGTCTGTCGCTGAAGCTGCTCTTCTGTCTGGAGATGATACTGTTTAGTGGATGTAGTGGATTCTCCATAATTGATAGGAGCCTGCTGAGCGCCCTTTGCTCTGCCACAGATGTTAAACTGTCCAGCTCCATGCCAACAATAGAGCCTGCCTTCCTCACCAGTTTGTCCAGGCGTGAGGTGTCCCTCTTCTTTATGCTGCCTCCCCAGCACACCACCGCATAGAAGAGGGCACTCGCCATAACTGTCTGATAGAACATCTGCAGCATCTTATTGCAGATGTTGAAGGATGCCAGCCTTCTAAGGAAGTATAGTCGGCTCTGTCCTTTCTTGCACATCGCATCAGTATTGGCAGTCCAGTCTAATTTATCATCCAGCTGCACTCCCAGATATTTATAGGTCTGCACCATCTGCACACAGTCACCTTTGATGATCACGGGGTCTATGAGGGGCCTGGGCCTCCTAAAATCCACCACCAACTCTTTGGTTTTGCTGGTGTTCAGTTGTAGGTGGTT
Organism: Erpetoichthys calabaricus; assembly: GCF_900747795.2. Taxonomy (NCBI): domain Eukaryota; kingdom Metazoa; phylum Chordata; class Cladistia; order Polypteriformes; family Polypteridae; genus Erpetoichthys; species Erpetoichthys calabaricus. The sequence continues at coordinate 147,118,888 of NC_041396.2, forward strand.
TGAGTCGCACCATTTAACAAAGTCATTGATTAGGTCCCTATACTCATCCTCCAGCCCATTCCTGATGCAGCCCACGATAGCAGTGTCATCAGCGAATTTTTGCACATGGCAGGACTCCGAGTTATATTGGAAGTCCGATGTATATAGGCTGAACAGGACCGGAGAAAGTACAGTCCCTTGTGGCGCTCCTGTGTTGCTGACCACAATGTCAGACGTGCAGTTCCCAAGACGCACATACTGAGGTCTGTCTTTAAGATAGTCCACGATCCATGCCACCATGTATGAATCTAATCTGTCAGCTTGTCCCTAAGGAGCAGAGGTTGGATTGTGTTGAAGGCGCTAGAGAAGTCTAGAAACATAATTCTTACAGCACCACTGCCTCTGTCCAAGTGAGAGAGGGATCGGTGTAGCATATAGATGATGGCATCCTCCTTTTCCTTGCCTTTTGCTTTTGCATTTGTATTTAGATTCCCTGGTTATTACCCTATGGCTTTCATTTCAAGGTACTTTTTGTGGGTTTTGTTTGATTTGTATTCACTTCATTTGCCTTCTTTTGTTCGCATACATTTTCAAATACATTGTTAACTATCAAAGGAAAAGATTTTTACGGTTTTAAGCCCTTGCCACACATTTGAGTCTGTGCAGACCAAAAGCCTGTTTCTTGAGTCTGGGTATAAGGCACTTTTTTTTTTATTGTAGGGCTCATTCTAAACCATGGAGTAGATTTTGGAGGCCAAGCCCCATCCTGCAGATCACAAGATGTAGGCAGACATTTACTTTGTCCAGAGGCAGGTGAGAGAAGCAAGCCCCTGTGAGCTTAACTATGGCCGTATTTGCTCAATCCTTAAGCATGCTTTAAATACTACTAAGAGCTTTAGTATGATCTTCTGCCTGCTTTGTTCAGTTTCCCCAGTCACCATAAAGATTTTAGATAACCTACTGCAAACTTCAGTTTCTTTTGAAAGAGTACTGTATATCATTTTTTTGGCTAGCTAATTAGTAACACCATTATAATCAGCATCTCTCCCAGCCATCTAATTTTCCACTAGTTTCTCTTTTTCCTTCAACCATCTTTAGAAGTTTTAGTAAGGCAAACTAATCCCCTGTCTCCTCACAGCTGCATTCAATGAGGCATGTGTAGAAGAAGAACACACAGTACTTGTAGATGCCTCTCTCAAAAGAACACAGCAGCATTATGGCTATATATTAAAAGAAACCTGATTGAAAAACAGTGCATTGTTTAGCTTTTACAATTAAGAGTAATACAAATGCTGCTAATGTGGTATATTTCTTCTCATATTTTATCAAAATTTATATACTTTACTATTATCATATTGTGCTAAATTATATATATATATATATATATATATATATATATATATATATATATATATATATATATATATATATATATATACATATATATTGAGCTATGGTATACTCTGTGATGCCCTTTGTCATGTCTCCACCAGGGTTCCTCTATTTGCCTAATTAATTGCTGCCCTATAAATCCAGAGGGTCTCCCACAGTTCTTGGTGGTTCACTTCGAACATACCTGGGAGTGGTGAGTTTACTTGTGCTTAGTTAACTTATTGTATATCTGGATTTACAATCCTCTGCTCTGTATTTTAATGATTCTTTGAATTATCTGCATTGGGACTGTAATAAGCATAAGTTTAATATGCCACTATATTCTGTGCACATATATCTTATAAATCTACATTTTTTTCTACTGATATGCACAGTTGACACAGAGCCAGATTTAGCACAGGAGTTCACCATGTAGAACTGCCAAGCAAGCAGTATGACATGAGACAGATTGGAACAAATGGAAAAGCGTACAGTCAAACTGAGGACTGTTGTATACTATTTTTGTCTATCAAAATCCGCATGAAACTGTATCCTCTTTTGCCTTGTTAGGAATTGCATGATTCACCTAACTGGGGTACTGCACATGAAGAAAGAGTATAAAGCCTTGGAACATTGCCCAGCACATCTTTGAAGCTGACGGACAGATGGGAGATAACGTCATCCAATCCTGAAAATCCTTCCACTGCAGTGGCGAAAATGGCAGACTCTACACATCGGGCCACCACTCCTGAACTGGGTTTTTGCCATTGGGTTCCTTTGTCTGTTATGCAGCATAAGCTGTCATTAAACAAGGCTAAGTTATTTCTACTATGTGATTTCCATCTTCCAACCCGCTGAATCTGAACACAGGGTCACGGGGGTCTGCTGGAGCCAATCCCAGCCAACACAGGACACAAGGCAGGGAACCAATCCTGGGCAGGGTGCCAACCCACCGCAGGACACTATGTGATTTCTTACCTCTATATCACTAAGGGAGAGGTATCACCTTTTATATTATACAGTATGTATTGTAATAAATAAGAATCTTCCACAACAAGAAAAAGAGTTGGGGACCGTCCCTATATAATGTCCAATGCACAATGAATGCAAAAAGGCAAAAATATGATCAAAGTACTTTACAGCAATTGACAATAGCACATGACAAAAATGACATTTTTATACAGTGAACAAATGGATGGTGGAAATGAGTTGGTAGGAGGTGACATCATAACTGTTGAACGGAAGTGATGTCATCATCGGGAGCCGGAAATGACATCATCAAGGTGGAGTCGGAAGTGACGTCTTGGAGAGGGCGCCTGAAGTGACGTTTGGAAGCCATCTTGGGAACCCGGAAGTGTGGAAGTTGAGTTATTTTTCTTCTTTTTGTTTGACAAAAGAGAGAGAGTGGCATTAGTACCGCATATCAACCCCTTGTCTTGTGATATTTCACTCACCTCAGGGCTTGTTGACTGCCTCAAAAGCGCACATGTATGACACTATATAGTTTCAGGTTATGTAACTCGCCACAATTACAAAAGAACTCATTCCAAGGGTGCTAACGCTCTCTGCTGGATACAGAGACTAGTTTGCCTTGGATTGCCTTTGGTGTTACAAGCAACTTGTTTTTTACCTTTGTGCTCCTACAGAGCTTCATTCTTGTTATAAGCAGTTTTGTTAAGAATAAATCTTTTTATCTTTTTAAGACTCTGTGTTTGCTGTATTACAAGCTGGGGTTTGATGATGATATCCCCGTCTAGTGGGCATTTTTGTAAGTGTTTTTGAGACTACAAGCTGCAAACACGCACGCCCTGTACAAACCTTAGAACAGCTCAACCATGGGAGTGGACTAGTCATGCCAAGGATAAACCAGGGCGAGGGAGAGAGGGGCACACACAGACAAAATAGATAGTTTTCTGTTAAAAACAAAGTGATATCAATAAATCCAAATATCAAAAGTTGAAGAAAATGAATCAGGTGTATGAATAAATATGATGAAATAAAAAGAAAAATATTCCAAAAAAAAACACAAAAACTCTGTGACTGTTGTTCTGTTCACTTCAGCCTTGTCCAGGCTGCTTGAAGGGACATCATGGACGTTCAGAGTCAAAATCAAAAACAAAACCAAATCCTTTCCCTTTTCCCTTTCCCCAGGTTACTCAAGGGAACTATGGACTCTTCTCAAAAGAAAACTAAATCAAAATTAAACCAATGTCCTGGTTCACTGCATTATTTCCACTTCTCAGTTCTGTAAGGGATAATGAAAGTATGTACAACCCCTTCCTATCCTTACTTAGGCTGCTCAGGATTTCTGAGGTGCATCACGCTGTAATGACTATTTTCTTAAAAAGGAAGATTTCCTCTGATGCTCATGTTTTCCTTCTTATACTCCCTTGAGATCCCTTCCACCAACCCCGATAGACGCCTCACCCATCCCTCTCCAATTACCTGGTGTGACTCCACGTATGTTGCTGTACTTTCCATAACCCTGATGGAAGATCATCATATCCATGACTCAAGCTCATGTGTGTGTAGAAACACAAACATCCCGACCTTAATTAACCTCCAGTAAGTAATCAATCTCACCTCTTACTATTGGGCCCTTTCTCGTACTGAAATGACTTCACTACTCTTATTCTCTCCTCACACCTTACTGTCTCCTCATGTCCCAGTTGGGTCAAGTGGCATAGTGCTCCATCACTCGCCCTGACTCATTGTCTAATGCATGCAACCCCATATACTCGTGCAGCTGCATTTACTGGAGCACTCTCTTTGCCACCATCTTTGAATGCTCAGGGTAAGCGCCCTCATGTAACTATTTAAATCAAACAAAAATCTACAAACAGTTACACAGATACAGGTAGCACTTATCTCATGTAGTTTGTAGTAATGGCAAAGAAAATTTTTAAATCTGATGTTTCCAGGCAGAACAGAAACAACAAGATTTCTGACAGACCTGATATGTGGATTATGCAATATGAGTCACGTGAGATTTTTTCATGGACATTTTTAAAACTGTTTCTTGTTGTCCAGCATCGGTTGTCAAAGACATCTGTTATATCAGGAACTTACTTATCTCCATTCTGCACAAAAACACAATGTTAAATATTTTTCTTGTTTATATGTCTATCAAAATATTATATCTCCCAGCTGGCCTGGGAACACCTTGGGATCCCACAATATGAGTTGATAACTGTGGCTGGGGCTTCACTGGTAAGAATGTCCTGGATCAGCGTCGAAAATGAATGAATGACTCATGCAGCAGGTGGCTGGGGACCCTATCCAGCCGTGATGCCGGGAAGGAGCGGGAGAGAGACAATACCTTCCCTGGGCCATGAGAGGGCGGCCACTCTGGTTCACCTGGGGGCCACGGGAGCAGAGCTTGGAAGCTCAACCCTGTTGGAGCCCATGGCCACCGCCAGGGGGTGCCTGGAAGATGGCTACAGAGTCTTGGATTGCAGCACTTCTGCCACAACAGGAAGTGCTGCCAGAACAGGAACTAAGTACACCCGGAGTGCTTCTGGGTGCAAGGGCAGCAGTTCTGCTACACCAGGAAGTGCTGCTGGAAGATCGTCATGGAGCACCTGGAGCATATCCGGGGCATCATAAAAGGGGCCGCCTCACTCCATTAGTCGAGCCGGAGTCGGAAGGAAGAAGACAGAGTTTGTGGGAGAAAAGTGAGGGTGGCAGAAGAGTAGAAGAAGGAGAAAGAAAGGTATGGAATGGTTGCTAGAAGGGCATTGTGAGGTGCTGTGCACTCTGAAGAAAATATTAAACGTGTGTGTTTATGGGCATCTGGTGTTTGTCTGTCTGTGTTCGGGGCTGAATCTCCACACTCACTACAAACTACATAGTTAAATAAGATATAAAAATATAATTTTTGGTTGGAGTATTCCTTTAAGATGCAATTACCTGGGACAATAGACCTTCTAGTGCTTCTAGAAACTTATTAGTATTAAAAAAAAGCTAAATTTAGATAAGCTGATAAGCTTCTTGAATCACTGCTGAAAAATATAAAATAAAGCAGAATTAACTCTTAGCAGTTGAATCAGAATGCATACTAATGTGGCATTGGGAGCAGTATAAGAATGAGTCATGTGTCTATAGTAGGAGATTCAGTACAGCTTTTCATCCATTAAAACAATAAATATGCAGAGTTGGTATTCAAAAGCTATTACCAATTCAAAACTTTTTTAATGGTATGATAATTTTGATTGCAGACTTCTTTCTTATTCTGTTAGATTTACACTGTATAAAAAATAAGTGGCAGAAATTGTAAGCATTAGCAGAATTTACAGTACTAATTTTTAAGCCTGATCTTTATTCCACAAAAACAGGACTTTATTTAAAGGATCTTATAAAATGTGCCTTCTAGCAGTAAAATCTGTCTATCTGCCTAATCCAGATATAGGTTTATGACATCCGGGTTGCCAGCGGCCTTGGCATTTCCTTTTTGCAGCTGGACATCGAGAGTCATGTAATGAGCTGGCCAAGTACAATGAGAACACATAACAACAGATGATGGTGCAAAAATGTTTTGTATCTTTTATTCCAAATCATCAAACCAGGCAGTGTCCAACAAAAAAGTACAGTACCTGTTCTTCTTTAAGTAGCCAATAAATAAATAAAACACATGCTCACTGTGGGTGTTAACATTAATACAGTACTTATATACAGTAAATAAATAATCCAAACAAGAGTAAAACCAAGTTTAAAATACCAAAGATAATATTAGTTTCTCCTCTTCTGTTCTGAGCCCCAATGCGTTTCTCTCTCTCTCTCTCTTTCTCTCTTTTTCTCTCTCTTACTTCTGACTCCCTCGTTCACCCACTGGGTCTCTGCTTCTGGGCCAAGGTGTCGACAAGTGTGGTTCCCTCCGTCTCATCCACCTCAGCCAGTCACCTCTGGGATGTTTGGAGCCCTACTCCATCGTCAATGCCCCCTACCTTTGGTCCAGCAGGACCACTTCAGTACTGGATCACTTTTCCTCCTAAGGAATTGCACAGCATGAGCGACCCACCCCTAGGGTGTAATTCACCTCGCTCCCTTGTGGGGCCAGCAGCTGCACTGGCTCTTACTCCTGATCCACTCTTTGCTCTTCAACCATTTCTCTTGGTTTTACTCTATTCATTCTTATGTTTTCATTCTCAGTCCTTCCTATCTCACTACTCGGGCTCTTTTTATACCCTGAGAGGGGCAGGTGCCTTGATTGTGACCCATGGAGCATTAATTGGGAAACTAGCTGAACTGCTTGTGTTTACTTCAATCCATGATTAGTCAATTTCCCCATTAAACACTTCAGGGCTGCCCAGCTAAGCTACCGCAAATGCCGATACCCCTGAAGCCTGAGATGCACTGTTTTTATTATTAAAACCCTACACTGCCACAGATGTCTAATGTGCTCCGCCACAAGGGTCAGGAGGAGAAGAACCTGTTTACTACGAAAAATGTTATTTTAAAATTGTGAAAAGGATAGAGCAAGAAAAGGCACATGAAATTGCTATTATATTTTTTGTCATTTGCAGGAGCCATCTATGAAACCTGACTTTAAACTAATAAGTCACATTTATTTAATGCTGGATGGTGCCTTTCTTTAGTGTTCATCATCACAGATAGGTTAAAATGTTCGAGCTGTAGCACATTGATTTAAGAATTAAATTTGAGCAAAACCAGTTACATGACTAATTCAGGGTCTCACTGTGAGTTATAGGTGGGGATGGTGCCGGATGTCTTTTGGGTTATTACTGCACTACTTTTACCACTAGGCCAGGGATTCCCAACATGGGGTTCAATATGCCATTTGAAGGGGGTGTGACAAAAAAGAAGGCTGCATCGCTATTCATCAAAATTGAGAGAGGTGCGCTGTCTGAATTTGTTGTGGTACATTCAGTGTCTTGCTGTCATTTGTAAGTCATTTATTAGTTAGTGCTCCTGCTATGATATAAAAAGCCTCAAACATTGCTCTTGTAATTATCATCTGTGAATAAGCTACAGAAATGTGCGTTCTCGTGCGTTACTTGGTGTCGGCATTCATAAAGGTGAGTAATTTTTTTTAAGAGAATGGAATTTGGACCTTGCAATTATGTGCAGAGAAGGGCGAGGTTTAGTATTGATTTCTGTGCAAGCCCTGATCATGAAACATCACTGATTTTGAGGTTTGATTGACATTTTTTTTACAAGGAAAACTGAATTGGATGCAAATCCTGCTGCTTACACTCAACCCATCTCTCCTGCTGGCTGTCCTTCCAGTAGCGCAGCAATTTTAACTGTGTGGCACATTTGTTTTTGAACTGCAGTGCTGGTGTTATCGGGGGATAGAGCTCATTGACTGTGCTTCACTGCTTAGTGAAGTGCCAGCATCCATTGCCTGCCTATCCCCAAAACCCTCAATTGTTGATCGTGTGCCATTTCCTCATGGCGTTTAATGTGGCGCAGGATACCCCATCCCCTAGATCAGGGGTAGGCAACGTCGGTCCTGGAGTGCCACAGTATGTGCAGGTTTTTGTTCCAACCCAGTTCCTTAACGAGAACTCAATTATTGCTGATGAAGCACATATTGCTTAAGTGACATTTTAATGCTTCATTTTAGTGGTCTCGCTTGTTAAGGTTCTCCAACCTTAATTGCTTATTTCAATCTTAAACTGCTGCATTCAGTGTTTTAATTGCTCCTTATTAGCAATAAGATGTAAAACAGGGGTAGGCAATGTCGGTCCTGGTGAGCCGCAGTGGCTACAGGTTTTCATTCAACCCAACTGCTTAATTAAATCATTGCCAATCTCAGACCTTATTTAATTTTATGGCTTGTTAGTCTGTGCAATGTAAGGCTTTTATATCGTAGATTTTTTCCTTTCCAAGGATATCATCCAAATGATATGAAGCCTAAAACAGATCATTTTCAGTCTGTCACATTTTTCTATTAAGTGTTTTATTAAATCAAACCGTGCATGATGAACACACACAGATGTAATTGGAAAAAAGCTAGCTGGAGAACTGCTGGCTGCTTTGTCTTTTACATCTTATTGCTAATAAGGAGCAATTAAAACACTGAATGCAGCAGTTTAAGATTGAAATAAGCAATTAAGGTTGGAGAACCTTAACAAACGAGACCACTAAAATGAAGCATCAAAATGTCACTTAAGCAATATGTGCTTCATCAGCAATAATTGAGTTCTCGTTAAGGAACTGGGTTGGAACAAAAACCTGCACATACTGTGGCACTCCAGGACCGACGTTGCCTACCCCTGCCCTAGATTGTTAGTTGAGCCTAAGCTTCATGAGGAACACATTTACAAGATTTTGGAGATTTACAAAGGTAAATGGGCGGCACGGTGGTGCAGTGGTAGCACTGCTGCCTCGCAGTAAGGAGACCTGGGTTCGCTTCCCGGGTCCTCCCTACGTGGAGTTTGTATGTTCTCCCCATGTCTGCGTGGGTTTCCTCCCACAGTCCAAAGACATGCAGGTTAGGTGCATTGGCGACCCTAAATTGTGCTTGGTGTGTGTGTGTGTGTGTGCCCTGCGGTGGGCTGGCACCCTGCCCTGGGTTTATTCCTGCCTTGCAACCTGTGCTGGCTGGGATTGGCTCCCGTGACCCTGTGTTAGGATATAGCGGGTTGGATGGTGCCTGACTGACTGACAAAGGAAATTTCTCAATTTATATTTACATTTTATGCACTGAGTTACAAGCTTATTTTTGTTTAGTTCAATTTGTTGACCCACAGTACTGTATGTGATTCAAATGTTGGAAATTTGGCTTTCTCATCTTCAAATATGATATTACTTTTGTAGGGGGTGCGAAAATAAATTGAACATTTTTGTTTATAGAAAGGGTTGGGAACCACTACACTAGGCAAAAATCACGTTCAGCTATTGAGTATAGATTATGTAACCCATATGCTCTATGTACAACCTTTTTTTTTTGCTTTTAATTAAACATTTTACAGAAAAAAAACTTTATTTGACTGAGTTATCAAATACCTCAAAATGTGAGTTCACTGTGGAATCTTGCACTGACATTAGACAAAATCATTCCTCAGCATAAGCTACAAATACAATGATGAATTATTTGTGTTAATGTGACTTTACAGTCTGAGAAACACTAGAAACCAATTAAGAACAAAAGCCAGTCATTGAATCAATGTCTTTGTCATTTCATTGAAATGAACTCCAGAAGTTCTGGTTGCCTTGGTGAATTTCAATTAAAAGAAACATGTACTTTCTACCCATTATCTTACGTTCATATGGCCCCTGTTTGGTAAAGGTTCAAATGTTAAAAATGTAATGCCTTTTTCTCTTTGATAACCTTTTAGATAATGCGTGTAACTCCTTTTATAGACACTTTTTCTCCCTTTTTATCCATTAACAAGACTGATTTAATTGAGCAGCAATTAACTTCAACTACTGTAGATGTCTGTACTTGCTAGCTTTGAAAAATTTCTTTCCTGTTCTTTTGCCAAGTACAATGCTATTTTAGCTTTAGCTAATATTAGACAGAATTAAAGTTTTGTCCTCTCATAAAACAAATGTAAGTGTAACTTTGAAAGCAATATGGCCACAGGATTGAAGCAGCTGTAAAGACTGAAGTGGAGTTATTGTTCTTTTTGATTCCATTTTTTTGTAATTTTGAAAACATAATCTGCTTCTGCTTCTTCCTTACAGTACAAATAGGTACATTAAAGACTTTCCCTTGCTTACCATCAATCATCTTAGCAAACTGTTTAACCCCGAAAGCCCTACTACACCTTTTGGCTGAACAAAATAATTTGCAATTGATGGTTATGGAAGTTCATAATACATGTAAAATATATTTAAGATTAAAAAGTGGACTGAAATGCAAAAAATAAAGCAAAAATCAAATCAAACTTTAATATGATGTTACTAATACATCCATATTTAATGACATTTAAAAACGTTCCTTTAGTAATTTCCTATAGTATTTTTTATTTGTAAAGCTTCTGAAAGATTTGCATCATGACCAGTTAATTTTTTGTATCCTTAAATGAGATGATGCTCTCTTTCTTGTGCCAAGAAAATACAAATACAAAAATATTCCCAGTATTCTGAAAATCCCAACAACTGCATTTGTTGAATAAATCTCCTTTGTTACTCCAAAGCTTCCTTAAGTACCATTCCTTTTTTGGTGTTCATCTTTAACCTTCACGTTTCACACTCGGATGAACTTCAAGCTACAGTTGAACAACAACAACAACATTTATTTATATAGCACATTTTCATACAAAAAAAGTAGCTCCAAGTGTTTTACATAATGAAGAAAATAAAAATAAAAGACAAAGCAAGAAATTAAAATAAGACAACATTAGTTAACATAGAATAAGAGTAAGGTCCGATGGCCAGGGAGGACAGAAAAAACAAAAAAAAAAACTCCAGATGGCTGGAGAAAAAAATAAAATCTGCAGGGGTTCCAGGCCACGAGACCACCTAGTCCCCTCTGGGCATTCTACCTAACAAAAATGAAATAGTCCTCTTTGTGTTTAAGGTTCTCACGGAAGGACTTGATGATGGTCATGCAGACTTCTGGCTTTTAATCCATCACTGTTGGAACATCACGGTGCTTTGAGTAGATGGTGGTGGCGCAGGCCGCCACCACAAAGAAACCGGAAAAAGAAACAGAAGAGAGAGTAGGGGTTAGTACGGATTTTAGAGCCACCATGAATAGTTATTATAATGAATTGGATATACAGAGTAAGGTTTAAGGTTTAAGGTTTCTTTATTTAGTCATGTTTACACAAGAAAACATGAAATTTGCCTTCTCAGTTGCATCTAATAACAGACAGAATGAAATAAAACTGACAAATAGAAACAAGAAAGGTTAAGGTAAGGCAGTTAGATAATACATATTAACACCAAAAAAAATGTTACAGGATATATATCAACAACCTTAATCATTATCTCCGATATTTCTTATTGAAAAGTTGTATGGCACTAGGAAGAAAGGAGTTTCTGGAGCAATTTGTGTGGGTTTTCAAAGCGACTATCCTTCCTGATTTACTGAACTTTAGTTCTACATGTAATGGATGTCTGTCATCAGTTGAGATGATTTCCAGTTTCTTTAACATTGCCCTCTGACACACACTAGTCAAATCATCTACATCAGCCCCAATAACTTTAGCTGCATACTTTGTAATCAGCTGGAGCTTTTTTGAGTTTTGGTTTGTCAGACTATTAAACCAGGCAATGAAACTGAAAGTGATCACAGACTGGATCATACTGCGATAAAAGGACAACATGAGGTCCTTGTCTACTTTAAATAGTTTGAATTTATGGAGGAGAAATAAGCGCTGGTTGCATTTAGAAAATAATTTTTTTGTAATTGTATTCCAGTTAAGATTGTTATCTAGGTAAGTTCCTAAGTATTTATATTCATTAACTATTTCTACCTCCTCTCCCAGAACTACAATAGGTGAACATACAGATTTCTGTGTCTTAAAATCAAATATCATTTCTTTGGTCTTTTTTACATTCAGAGTGAGAAAGTTTTTATTGCACCAGTTTACCATACAGTCCACTTGATTTAGATAGTGGCTTTCATCCTCTCCAGATAAGCGTCCTATGATCATGGTGTCATCCGCATACTTGATAATGGAGCAGTGGTCATTATTCTGTCTCAGGTCACTTGTGTACAGAGTAAACAGTAATGGTGATAAGACACACCCCTCCAGACTCCCTGCGTTTGAATGAATGACTATTGAAAAAGTGTCCTGAACTTTAACTGTCTGTGAACGGTTTAAAAGAAAGTTCTAAATCCATAGTGTAATAAATGGGTTTACATTTATACCGTTCAATTTCCCAGTCAGTATATGAGGCTGTATAGTATTGAACACTGAAGAAAAATCCAAAAATAGTGCTCTGACATATGAACCAGGCTGATCAAGAAAGGTGTAGATTTGATGTAAGATAACAAGCAGAGCATCTTCCACACTTCTGTTTGCACAATAAGCAAATTGATTGTTGTCTTGAAAAGATTTTGTCTCTTTCATTAAAATGTTTTTCACCAAATGTTCAAAGCATTTCATTGGAATAGATGTAAGTGCAACTGGTCTGTAGTCATTTAAACAGCTTGGCCTAGAAACCTTAGATACAGGGGTAATGATTGATTGTTTCCACAGATTTGGTACAATACCACAGGTCAGAGACCAGTTAAAAAGCAAATGAAAAACTGGAGAGAGCTGCTTAGAGCAAGACTTTAAGAGCCGACCTGATATGACGTCTGGTCCCACTGCACTGTTTGTTTTGGCCTGCCGCAAGCCTTTCTCCACTTCAGTTAAACTGAACCCCATCACAGCAGAATTTCTGGTGTTTTTATAAAGTGTCTCCTTTATTTCTGTATTTTGGTTTGCTGAAATAACTTGTTTCAAATCTGGCAAAAAAGTTATTCAGTTCATCTGCTAAAAGCTTGTGGTCTTTGTCAGCTGGAAAATTCACATTCTTTTTAGAGCCCAGGCCTGTAATTGTTTTTAGTCCCTTCCAGACCTGCTTTGGATTGTTATCATTAAACCACCTCTTGATTTTTTCCCCATACATTTTTTTATTTTGTTTAATTAACCTGTTAATCCTTTGCTGTAAAATTCACTTATCTTCTATCTTATTTTCTTGATGTGCATGTTGCTTTTCCAATAGTAATGCTTTAACCTCTTTAGTGATCCATGGCTTACTGTTTGGGTACAACTTGACAGTTTTTTCCTTAATGATCATAGACTCACAGAATTTCATATATTCGCTGACAGTGTAAGTGGCCTCATTCAGTGACTGTGAGGATATCAGCACATCCCAATTTGTACTGGAGAAGCATTCCTGCAGTTCCTCTACACTGTCCTTCCACCAGTTTTGTGTTGTTCGTATGGCTGGTTTTTCTTTTTTCAGTTTCTGTTTGTACTTTGGGAGTAGATGAACAACGACATGGTCAGATGCACCCAGGGCTGCTCTGTGATGTGATATATAGGCATCAGGGACGTTTCCATAGCACTTGTCCAGAGTTTTGTCCCCTCTAGTGTTAATATTCACATATTGATGGTAATTTGGTAATATTGACTCCAGACTGCATATATTAAAATCACCCATCACAAGTTTGAAAGAACCAGGTGATTTGGTTTCTAGTTTATGAGCAGTTTCAAGAATTGATTCAGCTGCAGCTCCCACATCAGCATGCGGCGGAATGTAAATGACTGTCACAAATAACTGATTAAACTCCCGTGGTAGATAATATAGGCGAAGTCCGATGGTGAGTAGTTCAATATTTGCCGTGCAGATGCGCTCTTTTTCAGTGATATTCCTGTACCACCTTTTGTTAATGTAAAGGCAGACCCCACCACCCGTCTGCTTACCAGAAGCAGGATTTCTGTCTTGCCGTACACAAACAAATCCATCTACTTCGACTGCTGTATCCGAGTTTGTATTCTTAAACCAGGTCTCCATAAAGCACATCAGACAGCTTTCACGGTACTCGTGAAGGTATCGTGCAGATACTCTCAGCTCGTCCAGTTTATTTCGCAAAGACTGTGCGTTGCTCATAATGATGGTTGGCAAAGGTGTTTTAAAACTTCTCTGTCTCAGACGTACTCGTAGTCCACCTCTTTTTCCTCACTTTCTGGGTTTCAAAGATTTTAATTTATCCGGTATATTAGTAATACACGGGGAGTAACTGGTAGCTGGTCTAATTGATAGCAGCGCATCCCGGCTGTAAATGAATAGTGCCGGCCACACACCTGGGATTTCCTGCGCAGGTAGTGCGTTAGTGTCCCGTTGGATTCCAAAGGAGATAATGATCAAAAATAGGAAACTTTCGCAAATGTTATAAAGCATTTTATAGAAATAACTACTTGCAATCTAGTAAAAGAAAACAGTTTTACACGATTTAAGAACAAAAAGCAGGTACAAAACACGGAGCGATGCACTGAGAGGTCTGCTACAGTGCAGCGACCGGAAACACTTTGATATCAGGATTAAATTAAAGTGAAGTTATAAGAAAGCCATGTTAAAATAATGTGTTTTCAGCAGTTTTTTAAAGTGCTCCACTGTATTAGCCTGGCGAATTCCTATTGGCAGGCTCTTCCAGATCTTAGGTGCATAACAGCAGAAGGCCGCCTCACCACTTCTTTTAAGTTTTGCTCTTGGAATTCTAAGGAGACACTCATTTGAGGATCTAAGGTTACGAATTGGAATATAAGATGTCAGACATTCCGATATATAAGATGGGACAAGATTATTTAAGGCTTTATAAACCATAAGCAGAATTTTAAAGTCAATCCTGAATGACACAGGTAACCAGTGTAGTGACATCAAAACTGGAGAAAGTGCTTGGATTTTCTTTTCCTAGTTAGGATTCTAGCAGCTGCATTCTGCACTAGTTGCAAACGATTTATGTCTTTTTTGGGAAGACCTGAGAGGAGTGCGTTACAGTAATCTAATCGACTGAAAACAAATGTGTGAACTAATTTCTCAGCATCTTTCAATGATATAAGAGGTCTAACTTTTGCTATGTTTCTTAAGTGAAAAAATGCTGTCCTAGTGGTCTGATGAATATGCGATTTAAAATTCAGATTACAGTCAACAGTTACCCCTAAGCTTTTTACCTCCATCTTGACTTTTAATCCTAATGCGTCCAGTTTGTTTCCAATAGCCTCATTGTATCCATTATTGCCAATCACTAAACTTTCAGTTTTGTCTTTATTTAGCTTTAGAAAATTACTATTCATCCATTCAGAAATACAAGTAACACAGTGTTAGTGAATCAAGAGAATCGGGGTCATCAGGTGCTATTGATAATTATAGCTGTGTGTCATCAGCATAGCTGTGGTAGCTCACGTTGTGCCCTGAGATAATCTGACCTAACGGAAGCATGTAGATTGAGAAAAGCAGCGGACCCAGGATAGAGCCTTGCGGAACACCATATAGGATATCATGTGTCTTTGAGCTGTAATTACCACAACTAACAAAGAATTTTCTCCCTGCCAGGTAGGATTCAAACCAATTTAAGACACTGCCAGAGAGGCCCACCTATTGACTAAGTCGATTTCTAAGAATATTATGATCAATGGTGTCAAATGCGGCACTCAGATCTAGAAGGATGAGAACAGATAAATGGCCTCTGTCTGCAATTACCCACAAGTCATTTACTACTTTAACGAGCGCAGTTTCTGTGACTGAAATGTATCAAGAATAGCATGTTTATTGAGGTGGTCATTTAACTGCATAATGACTGCCTTCTCTAGAATTTTACTTAAGAAAGGCAGGTTAGAGATGGGTCTAAAATTTTCAAGAGCAGAGGGGTCAAGATTATTTTTCTTAAGTAGGGGTTTAACTACAACAGTCTTAAGACAGTCTGGGAAGACCCCCGCATCTAATGACGAATTTACTATGTCAAGAATATTACCAATTAGCACCCCTGATACTTCTTTGAAAAAACCTGTTGGTATTGGGTCAAGGACACAGGTAGAGGGTTTCAGTTGAGAAATTATTTTATGTAAATCAGGTAAATCTATCCTGGTGAAAGAATTTAATTTGTTTGTAACGGAGTACTGGGGTTTAGGAGGATCCTCAGTGTTGTGAAGATATACTATGTTATTTCTAATATCATTAATTTTTTTGATTGAAAAATACAGCAATAGCCTCACAGGTTTTACTGGAAGTACTTTGGAGGCATTTTTTGAGTTACCTGGGTTTAGCAGATGATCAATCATTGAGAATAAGACTCTGGGATTACTAGCATTGTTATTTATAATCTTAGAGAAATAGCAGCGCCTCTCAAGACAGACTGTGTTATTGAATTCTGTTATTTTAACCTTTAATATTTCATAGTGGATAGTTAGTTTAGTTTTCCTCCATTTACGCTCAGCTCTACGGCATGTTCTCTTTAGATCAGACACTCTTTGGGTCTTCCATGGTATAACAATGTTAGAAGATTTTTTAACTGTCTTTTCAGGTCAACATGAAATGTCAACATGTCAACAGCAGCTCTCACTTTAGTATTAAATCTTTCCACCTTACTATTTACATTATCCTGGGTATTATAGTTGGCACTATAAATTTACTGACTGCTTAGAATGTTTGTAAGTTTTAAAGCTGCTGATGAGTCAAAGAAGCGTTTTTTAACAATATGCTTCTCATGAATGTTTTCTATCAATATTTCTACATTAAATAGTAGAAGAAAATGGTCTGATAGACCCATATCAATGATCTGCTTTACATCAACTTTAAGCCCTTTAGTAATTACTAAGTCTAATGTATGACCTGCTTTATGTGTAGGCTGATAAACGAGCTGTCTCAAATCAAAAGAGTCCAGGAGGTTCATGAATCCTTTTACTTTTTGGTCACACTGATTATCTATATGAAAGTTAAAGTCGCCAACTATTAAGAGTGTGTCATAGTTCGTAATTAAAATTGACACTGTCAGAGAATTCCTCAAAGAAAGATGCGTTAAAAAAACAATACACGGATAATACTAGAAGTGAGAATCTCCATGAATAACAACGGCGAGATACTCAAAGGACTTGAATTTACCAAAACTGACATCTTTACACTTTAACCGGAGTAAAAGTTTGCTAGGCCACCGCCTCTTTTTCCTTGGCGATCCGCATGAGTAAAACTGTAATCCGGAGGTGCAGATTCGATTAAAACAGCCGCGCCATCAGAGCCAAGCCACGTTTCACGTAGTGCAATAAAATCAATTTTTCTATCACTAATAAGATTGTTGATAAAAAACGTCTTGTTAGTTAAAGCTCTAACATTTAATAGTGCCATATTTAATGTTTTGGAGGGGCAGAGATGAATACTATGTGTGTTATTGATATTTGGAACAGGAACTAAGTTATTTTTGCTAGTGCCGCTCTGTGTATATTTTTTATTTAATCTATAGTCTGTTTCCATCCATCCATTTTCCAACCCGCTGAATCCAAACACAGGGTCACGGGGGTCTGCTGGAGCCAATCCCAGCCAACACAGGGCACAAGGCAGGAACCAATCCCGGGCAGGGCGCCAACCCACCGCAGGACTTCTATAGTCTGTTTTTATAGTTTTAATACATTATTCATCTAAAGTAGTAATTGTAATTAAATTATTGGTGTTTATGCCATTTTGCCTAGATTTTCTACATGCATTGAGATTGGTTACTAGAATATTAATGTTGTGCACTTTTACGGAAGATTTTGTTAAGCAATTATCATGTCCTAGCACAGCAATAGCATTACGGAAGGGGTTAAGAGTAGAAATAGATAGTCAAGATAAACGAATTACCTTAGCGATGTTTTCGGAGTGGACCCGGGCGCCAAATCTATTCGGATGCAGGCCATCCCGCTTGAAGAAACGCGGCCTTTCCCAAAAGAGGTCCCAGTTGTCAATGAACCCGATGTCTTGGTTCTTGCAGAAGCCTTTCAGCCAGTTGTTTAATCCTAGCAGACGACTGTAGTATTCATTTGATTGTCTGACAGGGATAGTGAACCCAAAATGAACATCTTTGCCGATGGGGTACTCTCCTTCGTGTCTTTAATTAGTGCTGTGAAGTCAGCCTTGAGAATTTCCGACTGTCGGTGCCTTACATTGTTCACGCCGGCGTGTAATACAATGGATCGAACTGCCCTCTTTTTGTGCTTCTCGTAGATTGTCGGCGTACATCTCATCACATCTCGGACACGAGCACCGGGAAAACAAGAAACAAAAGATTTCCGATTAGGGCATGCAATGCTGAGGTTTCTAACAATTGAATCACCTACCACTATTACATCACCTGGGGTTGAAGGCAAACTGGGGACGCGGAGAGGGTCGAACTGGTTCTGGGTCAAGATGCTCGCCTGTGCCGATGGAGGTGTTCTAGCCTTGAACCCCTGCCTGCATAGCCGAAAGATGCCGAGGTCTTCGTCGGTGTCGTCGTCACTCCAACGAGGCGCGGGGGTGAAGCTTACTTGAGCGGCACAACGCTGGGTTGATGTTATGTTGATTTCAAATGGCGAGGATGGTTTATCCAGCAGCCGAGCCTTCAAATCCCTAAGGTACCTTCGTCTGGACAGGAGTTTCTGAATCTGTTTGTCGAGAGCCTGGAGTTCTTCTACGACGATGGCAATGCGATTATATTAGGTAGAATGCCCAGAGGGGACTGGGCGGTCTTGTGGCCTGGAACCCCTACAGATTTAATTTTTTTCTCTCCAGCCTTCTCGAGTTTTTTCTTTGTATTTTCTGTCCACCCTGGCCATCGGACCTTACTCCTTTTCTATGTTAACTAATGTTGTCTTATTTTAATTTCTTACTTTGTCTTTTATTTTTCTTTTCTTCATTATGTAAAGCACTTTGAGCTACTTTTTGTATGAAAATGTGCTATATAAATAAATGTTGTTGTTGTTGTTGTTGATTCATCTCACTGTCGGCCATTGTCTGCTTCTTTTCCGCTTCTGCTTCATGCCCTAGGAAAGAATTAGAGAGAGATTGGTTAGCTTAGAAGTCTACAAGGCTTCAGAGTAGTGTAACAGTAGCCATCATTATTGAAGGGTCAGAATTTTCAAATACTACATTAAGGGAGAGTGAAAGCTATCTGTAAAAATATTTAAAGGAAAAAAACAATGGGGCAGGCCTAAATGGAGTTGAAATTGCTGGTGGCCAAACCATGGAGAATTGTAAGCAGACATAAATGGCGCACATGCGCAAAAATAAATGAACTTACTCAAAGAAGTGTTTCCTGACATCAGTTTTAAATGCACTTCACCTTAATTTTCACTGATGTCCTTGAGTGCATGATTTACTCTTAAGCTGAAAAAATGTTACTGAATCTACTTTATCAATACCTTTAAGGATTTTAAATACCTGGATCAGGTCCCCAGGCAGTTTCCTCTGCTTGAGACTAAACAGGTTTAATTCTCTGAGTCTGTCAGAGTAGGACATTGTCCTTAAGTCCCGGGATGCACTTGGTTGCTCTCCTCTGCACAGCTTCAAGTGCTGCTATGTCTTTCTTGTACCGTGGTGCCAAGTACTGCACATAGTACTCCTAACGTGGTCATATAAGTGCATTATATCATATGAGCATAACTCCCATTGACTTAAATTCAACAGTTTTTTATGATATAACCTAACATTTTATTTGCTTATTTACTTGCTTCTATACTTTGCTTAATCAATGAAAATGTGTCAACAAAAATCCCTAAATTCTTTCCATGAGGTTGCTTCCTGTGTGTCATTATCTCATATTTATAATCGATGTTCCTTTTGCCCATGTGTATAACTTTGTACTTTTCTACATTAAACTGCATTTTCCAAGTGTTCACCTGGTTCTGAAGGTAATCCATCTCTTTTTTAGTTATTTTTTCTGCTTCCTCAGTATATGCCATTCCTCCAATTTTAGTGTCATCTGTGAATTTCACAAGTTTACTGACTATACTTGAATCAATGTCATTAATATAAATCAGAACAAGTAATGGACTCAGGACAGACCCCTTAGGGACTCCACTGATGACTGGAACATTCTCCTCTTACCTGTGCTCTTTGTCTCCTGCCGGTTAACCAACTAGAGATCCAGTTTTATAGGTTACTTCTGATGCCTACAGCTTCTCATTTCAAAATTAATTTTTATTGTGTTACTGTATCAAAAGCTTTTGAATGTCTAAGTAACTTATGTTGCATGTTATGATTTTTCAATTATTCCAGTTGCTAATTTCAAAAAATCTAAAAGATTGGTTATGCAGGACCATTCTCTCATCAACCCATGATGGTTGCTATTTAGTATATTATTTTCATTTAGGTAATTTTGTAATTTATTTCTTATTATAGTTTCCACAATTTTGCATGGCACAGAAGTAAGATTTTTTGGTCTACAATTATCAATAAGATTACAATGTAATTATCACTGTAATTACCATAAAGATTTTTAATATGAGCATCAACTAAGGTGAAGGACTAGCCGTAACTAAGGATAGATGAGCAGGCTGTGTATCACCAAGAAATTGGAGATAAAAACATGAAGAAGAATGTGTTGCCAGTCTTGTTATATCCATAACATTTAATCAAAGAAAAAATATTAATTAGTGATGTGATTCATCAGCACTTCATTTTTTAAGGTCATTTTACTCATTCACACCTCCATATCAGTTACATTTTTGTTGTGAGACCAGTAGACTTCATCAGTGTTAACATCAGAGGAGTATGGCAACACTCAGCTGAAATAACATTAGAAATAGGCAGTGGTATTTTCATTCTTTGGCTGCATGTCCCATTCATTTTGTGATTCTAAATTAAAGTGGGCTGTTGGGGACAGCATACTGATACTAAAACTGAGTGATGAGAAAATAGAGATTAGGAGACATTTCAGAAAGAGGCAGCACTGGGCAGTAGCAGACATACATTTATCTAACTGCTTGACTACTGAAGGATTTCTGTCTTTTTGGGAAACAATGTATACACATGTGACTATCATACGCTGTGCCTTATACATGCAAATGCTGTAGTGCAGCAGATGAAAGACACTTTAATCATATTGAAATAACAGTGTCCCTGACAACTTAAAAAACTGGAAATAACTTTTTGATTTTTTTTGTTTGGAGGGTCACATTCTACCTTTGAAGGTTCTTCTTTGCATTTAACAAATGAATGCTTTGAAGCAATTATCTTGAAATTATCGATGCAGTACGATTTGAGCCACATGCTGGGTATGGCATTGACAGAAGGAGCATTGACAGCATACATTAAAAAAGCACAGAAGTTAATCAGGCCAGGGAATTGTTCACTAGGATTCAGCAAGCTTTATTGTGTGTATTTTTGGATTGCTCCTGTCTTTCAAATCGACAATAAAAGAAAAGAATGCTTGATACAAAAATCAGGGTGCAGCAAGTCTTGCAAAGTATTGTGGTATACCACATATGTTCTATGAGCTGTTATCAGTCTTCTGAACTGGGAACTTCCGTACCTATTCACATTCAGAAATGGGGCTTGCTACACAAAAACATGTCTTTGTCTACAACACGAATTATATACAATAAATCAAAACAGCAGACTCCTTTGTATAGTTCATATAGTAGTAGTCAACATTTGGACAACGTAGATACTATATTTTAAAAAATACAGTGTTTGTTAAGCTGTTTTTTCCATAATTTAAGTAAACAAAAACAACCTGTTCTAGAATATTAATGAAGTTGTTAATAGTAATCAAACCTGACCATGTAACTTTAGCAATTAGTAATTTTAATGGAAATTTTAAGCAAACAATAGACTAATTAAGCACAGACTGAGGTACTTAAGCTAATTAAAAGCTGTAAATAGAAGGAAGACTTGTTTTAACTAGATACAATATGTTATATGTAATGGGCTGTCTTTTTGAAATATTCTGTAATTATAAGCTATGGATGGTTACTAATGTACTACTGTATTAATGTATCACTAAAGTTGCCTATTTTAAGTTTCAGGTTAATTCCAGTTGTAATTATTTTCTTTTCCTGTAAAACCCTCAGTTGTGCTTTCCTGAACCCACTCTCAGGCACTGAGAATGAATTGAGGGGGAATGTAGCTTTCAAAAGTTAGCATCACAGTAACCAGAATGCTTTATTGGTGTTTATGTATCCAATACCCACAGATTTCTGATAAAGTATTTATACAATATAGGATTCTGTTCCTTAACCAGCAAACCCTATCTCAGACTTTTGTTTATTAACTTCCAGTCATACATACAGTATGGCTCATACAAAAGGTTTTTAGGGAAGAATCGGATAAAAGGTGGCTTAATGAAAGATGGTGTTACTGTTGTGAGTGATGGTTCCCTGCCTGGAAGGGGGGTCTTAAGAGAAACAAATGCACTAGCATCCTGACAGAGAATTAAACATTCCAGGAAGGAAGGCCATAATGGAAAAGCAAGGATGGACTGCATTGTGACAAGGAAGGGGTGCTGGTTCCTTGCCAGGATGGGAGTTCTGCTTGGAAGGACAGTGAGGGGATGCTATGTCCACCCACCATACACACAACGGCAGTATCCCAGTGATGGAACTCCAATATGGATACCCTCAGGACAGACTGGGAAATGCAGTCCCGTAGGACAGCCCTGTCAGAGTTTTTGGGTGCCACCAAGAGGATCTACAGGTGACCATTATACTTTTGTTGAAAGTTTTCCATCAGTCACAGAGGTGCTTTCAAAGGGAAAGGATGTCGCACTGGAATTGCTCCCAGGTCTGAAATAAAACAGGCCGGTTTCCATGCACTAGTAGTCAAAACTGGTAGGAGTGTGGATGACACTACGTGGTATGTGTGATTGGAAGAAAGAAAACATATTGCATTATACTGCTGTAGAAAAGATTTGGAGGTCTCTGGATGTATTGTAAAATAAATAAAAACATCTTGTGTATCCAGGACTGTGCCATTTAGTTGTGTGTCAGGGTTTGGGGGTTCAGAGGTGACCCCTACTGGTTACACTGTTTCTTATATCCCTTCATGTCTCATATTTTAAAATGGTTATTGGAGGAAGCCTGAAATTTTACATCCAAACAATCGAGAATGAGCTTCTCCCTGTAGAAGCCAGACCTTTCACTACACTTTTGGCTAAAGCCATTTTTTATCAACATTATTATAGTTGTATATATATAATAGATTGAAATTTTAACATTGTTCTTTAACTTTTTTTTTAAGAATAAATATAAATTGCATTTTAAAATGTATTGTGATGTGAAATAAAAGCATGCATCTAGTTTGACAGAGTATTCCAACCACAGCTGTGATTAACACGAGCATGGATTAAAAGCACAAGATATCTGACTAAACATTTGATTAGGAAAAACGTTTAGTATTGGTTGGTATGGTTTACTCTTATTCAGATCACTTGGATAAATTTTAGCTGCAAGAACTACATCATAATCTGCACTGTGTTGGTTTAAAATGGGCACAAAAAATGTAACATCACTGCTTGATCTGCTTCATCTGAATGCATCAGTCCTGAAGCCTGGATTTTAGAGCTAACAGCAGCAGTGCCCAAATTGCTAGTAACAAGCTTTGATCTGGGATCCAAAAATTGCTGCATGGTGTTTATGGCTTCTTTAAGGGAATCCCAGCATGGACTCTAACCAGGTAATTTTGTTTAAACTGAGCGCTAATGTCAACTTTTGTAAATGTGTAATTTTAAATACTTAAATATTAAACAGTGTCCTACTGAGCTAACAAGCTAATAATAGCATTAACATTTTAAGGTAATTATTATTATTCCACATAACAGTAAAATGAACTACAGCAACAATAACAGAATTTTTTTTTTTACAAAAAAAGCTTTATTAAGAATGCACAAATATTCTCCAAGTAACAAGCACCCACAAGTGCTCCATAAAATGATGTTGGAGGGTCAAGGCAGCACCGTTATTTATTCTGTTCAGTCAGCAAATCAGAAATTTGGAAATTATTACAAGAGCAGAAAAAATAAATGTGATTCACATTTTCAAATGGCACACAATATAGTTAGGTGGGCAGAGTATAAATCTGGGTGGGAATTGCCCAACCCTTCCCCTTTCTAGATATGGCAGTGCAACAGTATGGCTGTCAGAAGCAATGCCAGTTTTGAAGTTAAGTCTACAACCGTTCCCTGCCATGGGACAGAAGAATGAGCAGGGTAGTTCCCTCAGCTAAGAATATTTGTTTTGGCACTGTAAAATAGAATAACTCCTGTTCAGTGTATGGTACTGCTGTCACTAATACACTCTTACATGTTAAAAATGAAATCTATTACAATTCACTTTTTATATATATTGTTGCTTCTGGGCTGCTGAGTTGTACAAAAGACAGGCAGGAGAGTATTGCATGTACATAAATTTTATTTTGGCAGTTGCAGGAGCAGCAAAGGTGCCTCAATTCAAACTTGCAGCAAAGCTGACAACTTCCTAGTTGTCTTCGTTACAGCATTTACAATTCTTGAGTTTAAAAGAACTCATAGATGTCTTCCTCTTAAAGACATAAATGGAGAGAGAGGAGCAGCAGAGGTAAGGGAGTGGGTCAGAGACAGTCTGCGCAGGACAAGAGAGCACAGGACAACAGGTGAGTGAACTGGCTTTTAAAGACTCGAAATTACCTGTGATGAGTGCTTTACACGGTAACACACCTGCTGAACCAACAACAACCATCCTGAGAGTGTGTATCTTTAGCACTGGGACACTGTCTGAGTCTTTCCCTGTAACTGAGGTGGCTGAAACTGCGCCCTGATCACTAGATCAATACATATATTGTAAAGATACACAAAGAAGGCAGAAAAAGGTTTGGGGAACTGGCCCTTTATTTTACAGCATACAAAGCAAAACAACTCAAAGTTTCAATAAATGGCTCCACAGCAACCTCTGGTTCCGTGTCCAAAACAGGGACAACTAAATACAAAAGGAGTTGGGCTTTTATAATAGCCAGGGAGGAAGAGGTGGGGTCCAATAATTGAGGCCGGAAGTGACCTTGGTAGGAGGCACAGTTAGGCAAGAGAAGCAGGAAGTATTCTATTTTGGTTTTCCTTTGGGGTATCTGTAGGAGAAGGAGAGGAAAGGTTAGTGCACTTTGAAAAAACCTACTCTTGTTTTCTGTCCTTGGTTAAGCCCTTAGCCTGCCTTCCAAGCACACATGTGTTACTATGCCATCATTAATTGGCCCAATCTGGTGACAGAGGCAAGTATAGGCATTTCTGGGTTTAGCGGCTTACTATCCCCATTTTGTACCTCGTTTCTCAAAGATTGCTTCGCCCTTATCCAATCTAACAAAGAAAAGAGCACCCTTAAAAGTGGTATGGGATGATCATGCTGAGACTGCATTTCGTGACTTGAAGTTGGCCCTTACGTCAGCACCTATTTTGAAATCTCCTGATTTTTCTTATCCTTTCATCCTCCAGACCGATGCATCGGACAAAGGTCTAGGTGCCGTATTGAGCCAGTGCATCAATGGTGCTGAACACCCCGTCATGTACCTCAGCCGGAAACTGCTGGACTGGGAGACCAGGTACCGTATGCCGCGGTGG
Organism: Erpetoichthys calabaricus; assembly: GCF_900747795.2. NCBI lineage: Eukaryota > Metazoa > Chordata > Cladistia > Polypteriformes > Polypteridae > Erpetoichthys > Erpetoichthys calabaricus. The sequence continues at coordinate 147,144,179 of NC_041396.2, forward strand.
AGTGAGAAGCCTTGGCAATCAAGTTGGCTATCAGGCAGTTAAGGTACTATCTATTGGGGCGGGAATTTACTCTGGTGACGGATCATGCTGCCCTTCAGTGGATGTCCGTTCACAGGGACTCTAATCCCCATGTCACTAGGTGGTTTTTGGACCTTCAACCTTATCATTTTAGTGTCATTTACCGTAAAGGTTCCTTGCAGGCCAACGCGGAGGCTCTCTCCCACAGGTCTGGGTTGAGGGGGGGGGGGGGGGTCATGTCACACACGTGCACTTAGGAAGCAGTCAAAATGCCTAAAGGTGAGTAAAATATTGAAAGACAGGGGGTTGTCACATGGTACTTACCTAAATCTCCCATTCTTCTCAGCAGGAAAACCAAAGAAAAATAAGAAAGCTACTTCCGGGTTCCAAGATGGCCGGTGGGACGTCACTTCTGGTGCTCGACATGAAGTCACTTCCGGCAACTCCCGATGACAACACTTCCGGTTTTCTGTTAAATGACGGTGCTTCCGTCTCATCGCTTCAACGCCATTTCCTGCCTCCATTTTTCTTTTACTGTATAAAAACGCCATTTTCCCACTGTAAATTATCAACTGCTTATACAAATTGCTTTTTATCATCATAACGTTTCTCTTTGTGTTCTTTTTCTTGTCTGTTGGACAATATACAGGGACGGTCTCCAAAACTTCTTTTGGTGACGCTTCATTTTGTTTCTAAAAGAAGATATTTCCACAACAACCTATCAAAAGTTTTAGAATCCCTCAATTTTTCCTGTTTTTCTTTTCAAATTTAATCAGTTGAAATGCAATGAATGACCTAAAATGGTAAAAAGGTAAGCACTAAACTGCCAGAGGCTTAAATGTAAAGTTTAGGTTAGCAAAAACTGAAAAAAGGGCCTTCTTCAGGGAACAACTAATAGGTTACAACCTACAGATGTTCTGCAGCAAACGTTGAAGCAAACTGTTTGCATAGGTGTCCCAACCTATGTTGAGTACTTAAAAACCCTCTGTCTGTCTTAAAGTAGAGTTGGAACAGACTGTGTTACTACACCCTCACAAAATATTGCACTGTAGAAAGTTGTAAATTCCAGTGATAATAGCAAGAAAACAGTAATTAACAAACGAAATGTGACAGAGCATTATTAACATTACAGGTGTAGGCCTTTCATTTAGAGAAATTGCAAAAAAAATCAAAGTGTCAATGAGTATGGTGTCCTACGTGATCCAAAGGCAATTGGAAACTGGAAGAATCTCTGATAGGAAGAGATCTGGCAGACCCAAATTCACAACCCAAGCAGAAGACAAGTTTCTGAAGGTCAACAGCTTGCATGATAGATGCCTCACAGCACAACAGCTTCAAGCACAGCTTACCAGTAGTCAAAAAAAGCAAGTCCCTGTTTCTACTGTGAGAAGGAGACTTTGTGCTGCAGGTTTGACAGGATGAGTGGCAGTAAGAAAGCCATTCCTTAAGGGACAAAATAGGGCCTTGAGATACCAGCTGTGGACTAATGTAGACTGGAAGAAAGCCTTTTGCACAAATTAATCAAAATTTGAAATCTTCATTAGGCGATACCTGCTAGTCCAACTTCTCCAGGATGGCATGTCAATATGTGCCTTTGACAGAAGGTTTGCTGTGTCTCTCAAGAGCATGGAGGAAACTTCAGGAGACAGGCAGTTACTCTAGGAGAGCTTGACAGGGCTGTAGAAGGTCATTAGCCCATCAGCATGGACAAGGAGGAACAGGATGAGCACTGCCAGAGCTCTACAAAATGATCTCAACAGGCCACTGGTGTGAATGTCTCTGAACAAACAGAAATAGACTTCATGAGGGTGGCATGAGGGCCCGACATCCTCTAGTGGGCCCTATGCTCATTGCCCAGCATCGATTGGCATTTGTCATAGAATACCAGAATAGGCAAGTCCACCACTGGTGCCCTGTGATTTTCACAGATGAGAGCTGGCTCACCCTGAGCACATGTGACAGACGTGAAAGGGTCTGGAGAAGCCGTTTTAGAACATTATGCTGCCTCTAACATCGTTCAGTATGACATCAGTGATGGTCTGGGGAGGCATATCCATAAAGGCACGCACAGACCTCTACAGGCTATACAACGGCATCTTGACTGACATTAGGTATCTGTATGAAATCCTTGGTCCCATTGTCAGACCCTATGCTGGTGCAGTGGGTCCTGGGTTCCTCCTGCTGCACAACAATGCCGGCCTCATGTGGTGAGAGTATGTAGGCAGTTCCTGGAGGTTGAAGGAATTGATACCATTGACTGGCCCCACATTCGCCTGGCATAAATCCAATAGAACACCTCTGAGACATTATGTTTCGGTCCATCCTACGCCGCCAGGTTGCACCTCAGACTGTCCAGGAGCTCAGTGATGCCCTGGTCCAGATCTAGGAGGAGATCCCCCAGGACACCATCCGTTGTCTCATTAGGAGCATGCCCATGGGGGCCATACAAACTACTGAGTACGATTTTGAGTTGCTGCAATGAAATTTCGGCAAAATGGACTAGCCTGCCGTATCATTTTTTCACTTTGATTTTTGGGGTGATTTTTGAATTCAGCCCTCTGTAGGTTGATACTTTTCATTTCCATCAAACAATGTGGCATTCTTTCATTTCTAACACATTACCAAGTCCATATCAGTATAGATATCCAGCAGGATTTTTTTTCCCATTGATATCTGATGTGTTTTCAAAATGTTCCTTTAATTTTTTTGAGCAGTGTATATATACTGTATATATAAATATATATATGCTCTTTAACTCTGTACAATAGTTTCCATTCAGCTATTTAATGACTAGATGTCTATATCTTATCTAAATATCTCTTTATCACCTGCAACCTGCATTTAGTTTGAATGTCAGGTTATGTGGTAATTTTCAGCCCAAATCACAAGGACACAAAGTTCACTTCATCTTCTTTTAAAATGTCTGCCAATCAAAATTTTTGACACTTTCAGATCTAGCTTAGAATACATCAGCCTGCTTATCTGTTTTCTCAGATGAAGACAAAAAACTACTGTATATCAACATCTTGATGAAAAATATTTCTGTAATCCAAGGCCAGTATTTACAGTCTTACAATTGTTATTTAACATAAAACCGTTTATTAGCAGTAATATTTAAGGAATGTCATATTAGTTTTTCATGGACATCTTGGTTCTGATATAATCTTTTACATTTAAAATGCAGTATAAATATGCTATTAAAGAGTGAAATGGAATTTTAGCTTTAGAATTATTTTGTGTCCTTTTGCCCTTCTCTCTTTGTGTGGAGTTGGGATTCTAGGAAGCTTAACAACTACTCCTTTTGTTGAATATAACAAGTCAAATATGCAAGTGTAACACAAACAATATACTAATAACTTTGGCATGTAAAGCTCACATATTTTTAAATAAAAATGTTGGTAATAAGACAAACAAAAACTGTTGTTGGTGAATGATGTAAAAGTGTGCATGACTTTTGTTTTTTTTTTTTCCCTGCTTTTATACAGCAGGTTGCCATAGTATATATACAGTATATTGCCACACACGTGCGAATAGGAGACAGCTAAAGGGCTTAGATGTTAAGTATAAAATGCCCGCCCAGGAGGTGGAGGGGTGCATTAACTCTTTTTCTAAGTCTCCTGCAGAAATCCCACCAGGAGCCAATACCTCAGCTCGAGATGCACCACTTCACGACATCACTTCCGGCCTGGCCCCAAGGAGAACATCACTTCCGGTCCCAGCCCCGAGGACGACATCACTTCCTCCAGACTCCCTATAAAACATCACTCCCTTCCTCTTAAGTTCAGTTCTGCTTTGGACTCTGGCTTGTAACTACTACTTGCTTGCAACTTTAACTTTTTGCAGCCAGGATACAGATTATACGGGTGGCTGCCCCAAACCTTTGCAATGTCTCGGGTCTCTTCTTGTCACAATATATATATATTGTATATCTGAAAAAAAGTTATGATTAAACTGAATTTCTTTATGCCAAATATTTATGCCTATTTTAGATCTATATTTAAAAGGTACTGTTCTTGTGCTTTGGGCAAACATAAAGTGCACCACTGCATGTAACAGTGGCAACCTTTAAATGTGAGTATCTAGGGGACAGACTATCACACAAAATGGGCACAGTATCATCTGTAGCACTGATTCAGAACAAAAGAACAGCAGAGTTATCCTGCAGATGATTTCGTTTACATCCCTAAAATTGTGCCCATAGACACACTAAAAAGGGATTCAAGTAGACGTAGCTCATGTTGTGAGCACTGAATCAAGTAGGCATAGCTCAATATTATATCCATTGAGACTGCTAAAGTGAAAATACTTTAAACTAAAGCATCTGGAAGACTGGTGGAAGATGTATGAGAGTTGATTTTACTGATAAATATGATTTTCACTATATGATTATACATTGATCAGATTTCTCCTGATTGGATTAAAGTCACTCTCAGTTACAAAATCAGTGTCTTCTAATAGACAAAATATTCTGTCCATCTTAGTTATTATATTAAATTACCTTCGGCAATACTGGTAATTAACCAAATAGTTTGGCAAGGGCCCTTTTTATTGTATTTGGTACACTATATTAATCCCAAGGAAAAATTGTCTTTTCACATGACCTATCGTACATACAGTACCTCACCTTTCACTGTTGTAAGAAGCGAATCTCCTGCATTTAGACTTGTATATATTAAGGTAACTGAGGCACACTTGCTTTAAGGTACAGAATAATTCAACTTATTAATAAACAGAAGGATTAAAGAAATATGACAAATGCATATACAGGGTGGTCCAGATCTAATTATGCAATTATTGCATTGCATTGCATTAAGAGTTGCATAGTTAGATCTACACCACCCTATATTTATTGACATATATGTCTGGACGCTGGCAGACTAGACAAGACAAACATATAACATAGATTGGCTGTTTACTGGTATTTAAAGTTCTACTTTATCTTGGCACAGATAAATAGTTTTACAATACCAAGTCTTTATGGATGATGTCTGATGTTGTGTGGAGTTGTTGCTTTGTTGCTGCTCCAGGTTCAAGTGGCGGATATTTCATGTGTTGGAGGGTACCCTTTCTCTTTGTTGCATGATCCCTTGTCTTTGGTATGCTACTGCTGTCTTTTGCCACTTAATATGGAAAAAACGTTACTCATTCTGCCCTGAGAGTTTGGATGCTGAAGTTCTGTTTTTGTAGTAATGGCTTCTCAGTCTTGACAGACTACTGGCTCAAAACTTTGACTTGACAGACTGGGTTTCAGCTTCAAGTCAAAGAGACGAGCATTTCACCTTTTCAGCTCCACATGGAGAGGGCAGCTCACAGCTTGTTAGTTTCTGAGAGAAGATTTTAGAAAGCCATTTTGGAGAATTGTAACAGAATGCCCCTGGGAAGAATCCCAGAGTTCTCTCAGAATCCTTTTGAGATTTCAGTGGGTGTGTCCCAAGAGAATTTGTGAACTACTCTTAACTTGCTGTTCTCTGCTAATCCCGTGTAGCTAGTTTACAAAGGACGACTGAACTTCTCCTGATTAGATTAAAGTCACTCTCAGTTACAAAATCAGTGTCTTCTAATAGGCAAAATATTCTGTCCATCCTAGTTATTATCCCTTGAATAAAATGTCTTTGATCTTGCTTGAGTCAATTTCACGCTTTCTGGCTCAAGATGTTTGTAGAGGGGCCTCTGAAAAAAATGTTAGCTGAACATCTGATTTACATCCTAGTAGGAAGAGTTCAGTCACTTATTTTGGAATGCAAGTGGGGATTTTTTTTGAACAAACTTTCACAAAAAGTACGGGTAGGTCCATTTTAGGATTTGTTGTTATATAAGGGTGAATAAAAGAAATACTATTTTTTATACTAGTAACTGACTACTAACAATAAAAGAGGCAAAATGGTCAGGAGGCAAGAAATTAATGAAAAAAAAAAAAAACAAAGTATCAAAAACAGGAAGTCATAGAATCAGATAAAGCCAAAATGTAATCAAAAACCATAATCAAACCACTCTGCCTAAAGTTTGAAACTAGAAGATCTTTTATGTGGATTTCAAAATGAAGGTTTTCTTTTAGAGTTTATCCACAATCTCAAATGGAGATGACATTTTAACAATGATCCTGTCACACATTGTTCATAACCAGGTCATTACCTAGCAATGCTACTACAAAATGCACCAAAAAGGTGCTGTCCATGATAAATAAGAAAAGGGTGCCAAAAATGTTCAATATTATTAAACACACGTCAAAGACAAAAACTGTTACCAAATTCTGCAGTTCTCAAAACCCAGACCAAAAGAGTTAATACTGAGAAAAACATAACAAGAAACTTAGAAAAATTTAAATCTTCTTAACGATAGTAAATCCTAAGGACATTGGTATTAATTTGTCATTATAACATTGTTTGATTTGTTATCTTAAATGCTGGTAAGCTATACAAAGAAAGATGGTAAGAAGAAATACTTTTATTTAGATACATTTTGAGCATTCATGGCCTTGAGGCAATAGGTCTAATTAAACCTTCAGTGGAGTCTGCTAAAATACATTGCAACATGTATATATACGACATGCTTATCAGCTCATTGACTGATTTACATAACTGTTCTAAAATAATAAGCACCTGGATGATGATTCCAAGTAGGCACTGATGTGAGAGCAGATGGAAAATTTGCAAAACAAACACCCAGTGCAGGTCAGAAAAGTGCCAGGTTCATTTCCCAATTTAGGTCACCATTTGAAAAGCCACTACTGAATTCCACATTATCATATATTTGCAAGGCAAGAGGAAACATGGCAACTGTGGGAAACAAGCAGCAGGACTTTGAAAACAGATGTCTGTGGATGACTGTGGGAATTGCATTGCGGAGTAATTCTTTCTCAGAAACGAATCAAAACATAACAGTCACATAGGTAAAAATGAAAAAGAATTCAGTTAATTTCATTGTTAATTGTTTTAAAATGTAACCAGGGTTTTATTGTTATGAATATTAAGATTGCATTTTGTTTACTGATTTCAAAAAAATGATACTTAGCTATTGCTCCATCAAGAATAGCAATGTAATTTTTTTCAAACTTTTAAAAATTTTTAAACTTGAGTAATTTTAAACTTTATTTATATGGAGGACCTCTTGTTAATACACCCTCCTTATGCTTGTGAATAGGCTTTTTGGGTTTCCCATTATAAAATGCAATGCAATCTTAGGTTCTTCAGCCATTTTATGATATTTTAGTGAACTGCATGGTGGACTATTTATTTTTGTTGCACTTCCTTGTGATCTTTGACTGTTTCCTGTAGGGTATTTCAAGAAGTGTTTAGTGAAAAAGCCTCCTGAGTCAGAAAAGTTTCCTGAAGCTTATCTGAGTTGGTTTTGGTTCCACCAAGGAGGAATAGGACAAGTCACACTTGTTAACCAGTGAAACTAAGCATCATCTCTTAGCTTGCTCTGTACCAAAGTCAGTAAACCTGTAACACTAATGTAGCAAATGTTCATAGTAATGTAATGCACAAGAAAACTTTCTGTAATGTAATGCACTAGAAGACCACACTGTAAGACCTTTTAGGATCAGCAATGGTGTGTTCCTGTCTCACATACTATGCCGAGCTTTTAAACCACCAGCACAAATAATGAACATAAGGAAAACCCTTATCATTTTTGATCCACGTCATGACAGAATTTGTATGTATACTGCAAAATAACAAAGAGTAAAATATATTAAATAGATTCAATTGCACACTTCAATAATTAAATGCATTACACCTCTTTATTATTTTTATAATCGTCCAGGTTTTCCCCCAGTAGTATATGTTACAAATACAAAATGTTTCGAAATTGAGGATATGCCAGTAAAATAGAAACACTCATTGTAAAAATTGTCAAATATGTTTTTGGGACTTGTGATGATGATTTTCACATAGATATATGTGGTTACTATAAATGCACTAAAAGTCAGTTTGCATTCAACTACCCTGTAGGACCATCCAAGGCATGCCCATTCTTTGAAAATCAGATGAATGAGAGGACTTGGATTGTCCGTAACAGATACTGTTAAAAGACATCACAGGCACTTCCTGACGACTATGGAATTACAAAAAAACAAAATGTTATTTAATGAATTTAAGCAATACACTGCAAAGTCAACTTAATGCAGCAACTTTCTGACCATTATGCAAACAGTCTGCATTAATTTAATTTTTTTATAAATGAATCCATGTAAAATGCATTTATCCAAAGCTGTATCAGTGACACTAGATAACATTCTGTCCCACTTGGACAGAGGCAGTGGTGCAGTAAGAATTATGTTTCTGGACTTCTCTAGTGCCTTCAACACCATCCAACCTCTGCTCCTCAGGGACAAGCTGGCAGAGATGGAAGTAGATTCATACCTGGTGGCATGGATCATGGACTATCTTAAAGACAGACCTCAGTATGTGCGTCTCGGGAACTGCAGGTCTGACATTGTGGTCAGCAACACAGGAGCGCCGCAGGGGACTGTACTTTCTCTGGTCCTGTTCAGTCTATATACATCAGACTTCCGATACAACTCGGAGTCCTGCCACGTGCAAAAGTTCGCTGACGACACTGCTATCGTGGGCTGCATCAGGAGTGGGCAGGAGGAGGAGTATAGGGACCTAATCAAGGACTTTGTAAAATGGTGCGACTCAAACCACCTACACCTGAACACCAGCAAAACCAAGGAGCTGGTGGTGGATTTTAGGAGGCCCAGACCCCTCATGGACCCCGTGATCATCAGAGGTGACTGTGTGCAGAGGGTGCAGACCTATAAATACCTGGGTGTGCAGCTGGATGATAAATTGGACTGGACTGCCAATACTGATGCTCTGTATAAGAAAGGACAGAGCCGGCAATACTTCCTTAGATGGCTGGCATCCTTCAACATCTGCAATAAGATGCTGCAAATGTTCTATCAGATGGTTGTGGCGAGCGCCCTCTTCTACACAGTGGTGTGCTGGGGAGGCAGCATAAAGAAGAGGGACACCTCATGCCTGGACAAACTAGTGAGGAAGGCAGGTTATATTGTAGGCAAGGAGCTGGACAGTTTGACATCTGTGGCAGAGCGACGGGCACTGAGCAGGCTCCAGTCAATCATGGAGAATCCGCTGCATCCACTGAACAGTATCATCTCCAGACAGAAGAGCAGCTGCAGCGACAGACTCTGTCACCATCCTGCTCCACTGACAGACTGAGGAGATCGTTCCTCCCCCACACTATGCGACTCTTCAATTCCACCCGGGGGGGGTAAATGTTAACATTATACAAAGATATTGTCTGTCTGTATACCTGCACTGTTATCACTCTTTAATTTAATATTTTCTTTATCAGCATGCTGCTGCTGGAGTATGTTAATAAAGGATCTATCTATCTATCTATCTATCTATCTATCTATCTATCTATCTATCTATCTATCTATCTATCTATCTATCTATCTATCTATCTATCTATCTATCTATCTATCTATCTATCTATCTATCTATCTATCTATCTATCTATCTATCTATCTATCTATATTGTGTAGGCTTGCCAAATATTATAAGTGCAATAGACTGCACTCAAGTATGAATAACGATTCCGACAAGCTAATTAGAGGCTGACTATGTAAAACACAAATCATTTGGTAGCATCAATGCATGGGTCCGTCCTTTTAAATGACATTGTGTGGTCATTCGTATTGGCAGGTAAGACATTCTGAGAAGGGCAAACTCCTTCAAGAGGAGTGATGTTAGGACATCGCATCAGTGACAGAAGCTGCAGCTTTCTTTTTGATTGCTAAATGTGCAATATAGGAATATAGGAAATAAATGTATGGTATATTCTAGTAATTCTAAGGTGGATTCCTGTATATAATTTTTAATTGCTGTCAACTGTGCTTTATATTGCTACTGAACACTTACTTGTCTAAAGTGTTTGAAGTATGATGTTGCAAACTAATGTGTATCATGAGAAGAGTCTGTGGTGTGGGTATTTTAAAAATAAGTAAACAGGGTGCACAGGTATAGGAGTGTGGGTCTGAGGAGTAGCATGGCGGAGCAGCTCCAGCATGTTAGTGAGTAATCGGCCAGCCAAACATTTGTGTGCGGACATGTTTGGCGACCAGCTGCCTCATTGGCCCTCTGAAGTTGGTGATCATAGGAAGATTAAAAAAGCCTGAGCAAAGCAGGGGGAGAGAAGAAAGAGAGCAAAGATCAATGGAAAAGGAAGTTAAAGGTTAGAATAGGACAGGTGAGGCAGCACAATGGCAAGGAGTTAAGGTGGCCCAGCGAGGGATGGTGGGAGGGAGGGGAATGTCACTTCAAAGGGCAGGATGCTCATGTCGAACACTATGGAGGATTGGGGAGTGATCTGCATTTCCGAGGATTCCTATAGATGAGGAGGACCAGCTCTTAGCACACCAGTGGGTACTGATGGACACGACAGGGATAAAAGAACAATGGCTGTCAGAGTCTTTGTCAGTTGCAAGACCAGAGAATTGTGAGTTGGAGAAATTGGTTGAGAAAGACGTGCTGTACTGACAGACGAGCAAAGAAAGGAAAAGTAGCCCGATGTCTGTGTAGTTTTGTGGTTGTTTTAAAGGAAAGTATTATTGGGACTCATGACAATGGCGGCGCGCTTAAATAAATGCCTGGATAAATACACGTATAGCTGGCAGGATATTTTATCTGTTGGCTTACGGAGCGAGAGTTGCTCGACATCCGAATTTCTCCACGTCCACAACATTCCAGATGAAATCGCACGAACGCTGGGCTCTCCGTGGATTACAATCCCAGCTTCCAGGAGCCGACAGTGGCACAAAGAATGTAAACAAAAGAGGGGGTGCCGAGGCGGCGTGCTAGCGAGGCTAAGGAAGCAGCCACACAAACCACCACTTCCAAGCATTTTCTCCTCAAATGTGAGGTCACTGGCAAACAAACTGGATGAGTGGAAGCTGCAGATTACAACGGAAAAGATCATCAGGGACTGCTGCATCCTGCTGATCACAGAGACGTGGCTTAATCCACTCATACCGGACACGTCGATCGAGATAGCAGGCTACACAACACACCGGCAAGACAGGACAGAGAGCTCCGGTAAGAAAAGAGGAGGAGGGCTGTGCATTTATGTGAACAATAGCTGGTGCACGAATTCCACCATAGTCACCAGACACTGCTCTCCAGACGTGGAGTTTATGGCAATTAAATGCAGACCCATATTCCTCCCCCGTGAATTCAATGCCATACTGCTAACTGCTGTGTATATAGCACCAGATGCTAATGCTAAGTCGGCTCTGGAGGTTTTGCATGACACCATCAGCAGTAAACAGAGCAAGTATCCTGAGGCTGTTCAAATCATTTCTGGGGACTTTAATCATGCAGATCTGAAAGCAGTTCTCCCCAAATTCCATCAACACATAAAGTCTGCAACCAGGGCACTAAAAACACTGGACAAGCTGTACACAAACATCAGACAGGCCTATAGGGCTATACCCCTAACACACCTTGGCCAGTCTGATCACACGTCCTTGCTTCTAATCCCTGCATATACTCCCCTCAGGAAACAAGCTCCCACTATGACCAGGACTGTTACCATATGGCCAGAGAAGGCCTCCCAACAGTTGCAGGACTGCTTCCAGAGAACTGATTGGGAGGTTTTTGATCACCAAGACTTGGAGAACCACACTACGGCAGTCCTGGATTACATCAAGTTCTGCACGGACAACGTCACCAGGGACAGATGCATAAGGATTTATCCTAACAGGAAGCTCTGGATGACGAGGGATGTCCAGAGTCTGCTGAAAGCCAGGAATACTGCTTTCAGGTCTGGGGATGGGGCTCTTTACAGTGTAGCCAGAGCGAACCTGAAGAGAGGCATCCGAGAGGCCAAGGCAGCATACAGAAGGAGGATAGAGGACCATCTGAGGAGCAACAACACCAGGCAGATGTGGCAGGGTGTTCAGCACATCACCGGCTACAAATCCAGCAACTCCTCAGCCGCTGAGGGAGACGCTTCTCTGGCAGAGGAGCTGAACATTTTCTTTGCCCGTTTTGAGGTGACACCAACAGCAGCTCCATCACAGCCGCCTGTTCACAACAGCAACATACTTATGGTGGAAGAGTGTGAGGTGAGGCGGGTGATGAGGAAGGTGAACCTGAGGAAGGCTGCAGGACCCAACGGTGTGGCTGGACGTGTACTGAAAAACTGTGCGGATCAACTGGCCGGAATCTTCACTATGATTTTCAACCAGTCCCTGTCCCAGGCCACAGTCCCATCCTGCCTCAAGTCCTCAATCATTGTTCCGCTGCCGAAAAAATCCATCACGAACAGTCTGAATGATTTCCGCCCAGTGGCACTCACATCTGTCATCATGAAGTGCTTTGAGAAACTGGTGCGGAGTCATATCACCGCCTGCCTGCCAACAGACCTGGACCCATTTCAATTTGCTTACAAAGCAAAGAGATCCACGGAGGATGCTGGTGGCCACTGTCCTTCATGCTGCCCTGACCCACCTGGAGCAGCAGGGGAGTTATGCCAGACTTCTCTTTGTGGACTTCAGCTCAGCTTTTAACACTATCCTCTGACAACGACTGGTGTCCAGACTGGTAGATCTGGGACTTCCATCACTCATGTGCAGTTGGATACTGGACTTCCTGTCTGGTCGCTCCCAGAGGGTCAGAATGGGTCCCCACGACTCCACTGTTCTCAGCCTTAACACAGGGACACCGCAGGGTTGTGTGCTCAGCCTGCTCTACACTTATGACTGTGTCCCCACTCACCATAGCAACAAGATCATAAAGTTTGCGGATAACACGACAGTGGTCAGACTCATCTCGGGCAAGGAGGGTGAGCTGGCATACAGGGAAGAGGTGGAGCGGCTGTCAGAGTGGTGCAGAGTCAATAACCTGCTCCTCAACACCACAAAAACGAAGGAACTTCGACTTTAGAAAAAACAAAACTGACATCCAGCCACTCATCATTGGCGGGGCCTGTGTGGAGAGGGTCCCAGTGTTCAGGATTCTGGGCATTGAGCTGGAGGATAACCTGACCTGGAGTGCCAACACCAAGGAGCTGCTGAAGAAGGCGCAGCATACACTGTATTTTCTGAGAATCCTCAGAAAGAACCATCTCCCCAAAAATCTGCTCCTTGCCTTTTATCACTGTTCCATCGAGAGTGTGTTTACGTACAGACTGTGTGTGTGGTACAGCAGCTGCACTTCTTCAGAAAGGAAAGCACTCCACAGGGTTGTCAGGACAGAGGAGAGAACAATTGGTTGTACCCTCCCCACTCTGGAACAAATCTACACCTCCCGATGCCGCAAAAAAAGCAATAGACATTTCTCAGGATTCATCACATCCCTGTCACTGCCTCTTCCAGGTTTTGCCATCGGGCAAGAGATACAGAGCAATGAAAACCAGGACAAACCGCCTTAAAAACAGCTTTTATCCAAAAGCCATCACGGCCCTGAACTGGTCCATATCATTCTCCCAATGTGCAATACAGACCTTAAGTCAACCAGTGCAATTTGTATATATAACAAGTGCAATCGTATATTTTGTAACGTACTTTTATTACTATTCGGTTTGTTATTATTTTCTCTCTTCTTTGCTTTTTAACTCTTATGCCTCACACTGAGTCGACTCCACCTTCAATTTCATTATTCCTTTTCAAAAGTGACAATCTCTCTCTAATTTTATCTCCACCTGAAAGGCACTGGATTTTATTCTTTATTTATTTGGATTATTTATTTCATGCACTGCACATTTGCACCTTAGGATTTTGAATTCCTGGATTGTTAAATAAAAACACTAGCACTTTGCACCAGACTCTTGCTGTAACTATGTCCTCATGGCCCAGCTCATCCTTGGTTAAGTTATCAATGGATTCCAGGATCAAGCTGCCAAGGAGCATGCAGAGAACCTGAACTGTCACAATGTGCTTTCATTCAAACTGGGCAAACGTTTTTTTTTAATTGAATAATGTCATTAATATTTAATTATGCTATGCACAAATTTAGAACTATAATGTACTCAGGCCACAGTCTGCTAAAGATTGCTGCACACCCTCTCTTAGTTTCTTAATGGGAGATGCATTTCTTTTTTTATAGCTCAGCTATCATGTCTTGATCATTTGCTGAAAAGACCTCTACTCTCTCTGTTACAGGTTATTCTAATCTGTGATAATTAAACAAACTGTAAATATTCCTAGATGTCCCATAATATACCATATATCCCATCAGTTTCAAACTTAAAATCTCAGGAACTCACTCGATAGATATTACACTCTCCTCTGTGGTTTCTAAACTATGATAGATGTTATTGACGATCACTTCTCTCTGCTGCTTGCAAGCATGTTCATAATAATGGATTCCATTAGTGCATCTTGAATTAACAAAATACTTTTTGCTTATGTAACAGACTGATCTTCAATTGGAAAACAAGACTTATTCAAGTGAGGCTTACTCAACTCATCTTAATTTCATAAGTAAGCTTTGTGAAATATCCCCCTGAAATCAAGGTGGCAGCTACATAGTGAGGTCATATGCGGTTCATGATCACATGACTGAATTGGCATATAACATCTAGGGGCATAGTCAGTGGTTCTTGGTAGGCAATTTGGGACACAACAAAATAAATCCCAGAAACATCGCCAGATGACTAGCTTCTTTTTTGCAATTACCAGACTTTGTACTTTTCCAGTTTGAATTGTAATAAGTTTTCAATCTGTGACTTTTGCATATTATTTTCTTTGTATTTACAATCACACCTGGCTTTTCTGGGCTATGGCTTCCTCTGTTTATCTTTTCAATTTTTCATGCTCTTTTCCAGGGTAGTTAACATAGGACGGTTTCGGTGTTGGCTGTTTCAGCAAACTGTTACTAGCTCAAATCAGATCAAAGTATTTAGTTTCTTATTCTTTTGACTAATGTTAGTTTTGTCTGTGTATTATTTTTTTTTGTTAACTTTTTCTCCATGGTGTGCCACAGTCCAGACACATCAGTAGCATTTTATACACTTGTAAACCTATATTTTTATGTATAATATGTGATACAAATGGATGACCACCTTTGTTCTGTCTAGTATTTGTGCAGCCACACATTCCTCACTATTGTCAGATGCCACCTGGATTCTGTTTTGTCTGCTTCTTCCTGGTCTCATTTGTTCTGTTTTCCTTCCTTCATGGCAGAGGATATTGGTCTTAGAAAAAGTTCTGTTTCATAACGTAGCATGTCCTTCAATGTTCTGGAATGTTTCCATGTTAAAACTCGTGTCAATAGTGCAAATGTCTGGTTAAGATGCTTGGTTTTCCTGATCCTACTTAAAAAAAAAAAAGCATCATATAAAGGCGATTTGCTAGTTATGAACCCTTCATTAGTTTTTAACTAAGATTTTGGCTACATAGAAGCAACATCAGCAATCTCATGAGGAAAAAAAGAAAAATTAATATTTTTTCTACCTAAATGATCTACATTATAATAGGAAAGGATTTTAAAATCTTCAGCTCATGCTGCACATATATTATTTGCAGCTGCTTATTTCTGAGGATTCTGAAGTTCTAACAACTAGTAAGATTGTAAAGTCCAACCATTGAGTATGAGTTGCACAAAAATTTCACTGTCTTTATTTTTAACGTTTTAGTAAAATTCAAAGTGAAAACACAGAAAAAGGAAATATTTGGGTATTTAAATATGAGTTTCAAACATGTATATCTTTGGTACATTTCTTAAGCTGCTGTATATGATAATATGTATGTTGCATTATATACATTACAAAATCCATTAATATACACAGGATTATGTACAGTGATAAGTACAGTCAGAAAACATTATTCTTTCATACCTTGCTACTTGAAAACACACTGGTCTTATTTTACAGATACATCAGAATTATAGCAATGTAGCAGAGATGTTTCATTTACATGTACACCTTCAGTTCATAAAAAGCAGATTACTGCTAACTCCTAAGCTTTGGTGCAAGCAGAGAGAGGAGAAGCCATGTTTACTCCAAAGAAACAACAAGAGAAGCTGACTGATCAAGGAAGAAATACTGCCATTTGCGACCACCAGGTTTCCACATATGCTCTTGGAAACATGTACAGCCAACTCAAACAGAATGATCAAAACATGCAGATAATTATTGACTTACCCTTGTAGTTCTAAATAATGGACTTTAATTAAAACACTCTAATTAACTATAATGTTTAAAATTGCCTTACTTTGTTAAGTGTTACTAAGTTATAGTACAAACATGTTAGGTTTGATTGAAGGTTGTAAATTGTTAAAATTGCGTAAGTGAAAGCAGCTGTGTGAGTGAGCTTGCCCTCTGATGGGATGGTGTCCTGCCTGATTCTTGTTTTGTATCCAATGGTATTGAGAGGCTCTGGCTCTCCACCACCCTGTTTATGAATACATACATTAAGAAGATGCATTAATTCCTCTTTTTCTTCCTCTTTATCTTTTCCCACTTCTTTGTGACATCTATGTGTGCTTGATCTACCTTCTTCAAACAGCTCATTCCAGCACCTTCTCGCCAGTAAAGCCCTTTTCCTTCATATCTTTTTTTTACTTTGTCCATCCACTTCTGCTTTGTCCTCCCTCATGTTCGTTTCCCCTGTACATCCATTCCCATCACTCTTTTGCCCACATTTTCATTCTCTCCTCATCACATATCCATACCACTTCAATCTAATTTCTTGTACTT
The DNA here is from genome assembly GCF_900747795.2 of Erpetoichthys calabaricus. Taxonomy (NCBI): domain Eukaryota; kingdom Metazoa; phylum Chordata; class Cladistia; order Polypteriformes; family Polypteridae; genus Erpetoichthys; species Erpetoichthys calabaricus. The sequence continues at coordinate 147,160,865 of NC_041396.2, forward strand.
TCTTAAATATCTCTACCACCTTTCTTGTACCTCTGATTGTCTCATTTGTTATTCTCCCCTTTTTTGTAACTCCACACATTCATCTCATCATTCTCATTTCTGCCCAATCTAACTTGTTCTTATGCACTACCTTTCCCGCTCATGTGTCAGCTCCATACATTACTACTGGTCTTACCACTGTCTGAAAAACCTTACCTTTAACCTTCACCTTAATTCATCAATCACACAATACTCCTGATACTTTCATCCAATTGTTCTATCGCACTACACCCAAAGGTTTATCTCTGCATCTACTTTTCCCTCCTGGGCTACCACTGATCCTAGATATTTAAATGTGCCCACTCTTTTCAGTATTTCTCCTTGCATACCAACTTCTAAATGCTAATCGTCATTAAACCTTAAGTATTCTTTCTTCTTCATTATTATCTTCAGTCTTCTGACTTCCAAAACCCTTCTCCATTCTTCCAACTTCTTCTACACCTCCTCGTTTCTGTTGTTACACAACACAGTATTATCAACAAAAAACATGCACCAGTGAAACTGGTCTTTTGTCCTGTAAATCTTGGATGATGGTAATCTGATTGTTGCAGTTACTATATTATTCAAACAAAGATATTCAGGTCATTGTGATGATCTAGTAGTCTCTTTTTTCCTTCTCTTCACCGAAGAGAGAAGTGCCTTCTGAATCTCATTTCATTCCATTCTTCTTGTGTGATGTATGAAAGTGAGCCCATTTACCTGTCAAAGATTTGTCCACTCAAGAAATCAAAAATAAAATCTGATAAACAATTATTTCTTGTCAGAATATCTCCAAAGACTGGCATAAAAGGAGCAAGTGACAGATTTAGCTTAGCCATTTCATGAAAGCGCTTGAACTGTGTAACAGTGAACTCCCTGACAAGATTTTCATAACTTTTCACCTGCCTTGATGCTGTCTTTTCTCTTTTTTATTGATTATTTTTAGTTTCTGCTCTGGTGTTTATATTTTGAAGTTTAGAAGAGTTAATGTCAGCAGGGCAAGTCACAGGCGTTGGCACCTTTAACATTTAATATACTAGACACCATTCCTATAAATTGACTTTGAAATCATGGTACTCTGACTGGTGGCAGGAGCTATAGGGATGGAGACCACAGGCAGCTCATCTAAAAAGCAAAATGAAAAGAGTAAAGGATTTGTCTTTCAGAGCACTAGAAAAATTTAGTTGAGTAATGGTCAGTCAGCCCAACCAAAGACTCACCAATCCTATCCACTAATCTCCTCCAAAATAACATCAAGGCAGATGTGATGGTCCCTAAAGTCACACTGTCTACCACACAACTTGGTAGCTTATTCCATGTGCCTGTGGTTCTCATTTGGTTAGAAAGTTTGAGGGAAGAAAAGAAAAAAACCTATTTGGAGCGAAGCAAACATTTTTTTCTTTTTAGTTTCTTAGGTGAGTCAGAGCCACTGAAAAAGTCTAATTAAGGGTATTGTGGGAAACTTGGGAGGTCCTATGCTTCTTCTTGATCACCCAAATTACTGATGAATGGTGTCAAAACTCAATCCAGACTATTTTCTAGTGTAGATAGATAGATAGATAGATAGATAGATAGATAGATAGATAGATAGATAGATAGATAGATAGATAGATAGATAGATAGATAGATAGATAGATAGATAGATAGATAGATAGATAGATAGATAGATAGATAGATAGATAGATAGATAGATAGATAGATACTTTATTAATCCCAAGGGGAAATTCACCTACTCCAGCAGCAGCATACCAATAAAAAACAATATTAAATTAAAGAGTGATAACAATGCAGGTATACAGACAGACAATAATGTTAACGTTTACCAAACCTGGGTGGAATTGAAGAGTCGCATAGTGTGGGGGAGGAACGATCTCCTCAGTGTGTCAGTGTAACTCCTAGCTGGTGGAACGAGTTGTCCACATCCTTTTGAAATTCTGGCTCGCTCGAGTTGTTTAAGAAGCATTTGAATCCTCTCTTGTCTGGTTTCTCTCTAGCTGATATTAGCTGTTATGTTTTGTAACCTATAGGAACTAACTTGTATTTTGTTCTGAGCTCTTCATTAGTGATGACCAATTTTGTAACCTTGTCCTGTAACACTTGTTTCCAAAAAGACACTCAAACTGATGTGTACTAGACTCTGTTGACCTCTTTTCTACGTTGCTTTCAACAAAAGCATCTGCTTTGCAAACAGATGTAATTGTAAATGTAAGACTAACTGATCTGCCTCATTTAGTTTTAGGAAATTAATAGAGTTGCACTGAACAGCAGAGGGCCAGTTTTAGATGAGCCAGCACAGTCACACCAAACAGTGTCCTTTGTTGTCTTGATCCTGTGTCGATGGCTGTGCTGGCCAACCCAGCTAAAGTGTCTGTGCAACAATGTGAGGCAGGGCTTAGGCAGGGTCAGTCTGTTTTGTCTCTGCAGTCCAAATGATGGTTATGTTGAGTGTGTCCTGTCTTTATCAGCCAATTTTCACCCTAGGCAGTGGGTGCCTTTTTCCTGTCTTGTCTATGCAGCTGGTCTTTCCACATTTTCCACCTGTCTGGTACCCTAGATTTTTAGCCATTTAATACAGCTGTCTACATCTTGATGTCTCATTTATCTCAGTGTGATGGAGGGTTGACAATTACTGGGTAAGAGAAATATCTAAAATAAAGAATAATTTCGTACATGTAATGAAATTGTCATGCTTTATGGTATTATGCTGTTTTTCTAAAACAAAAACCAGAAAATTAACAACAAATTATATATTTGCTAGAAATAAAATGTGGACATGAATAAAATACTACTATTAAAATATCACTTGTTTTAGTAGCAGAAAACACTGACATTCTAACCCTTCTTTTAAAGTTTATAATAAATATTTTAAGAAAGCTTCAATGATTAATATGGTGTTGCATCATTTAATCACATTATTGAAGAAATGTGAAAAGGGGACACTGCATTAAAGATTCTACTTTAAAATCAAAAAGAAGAAATTGTTAAATTCCCATTTTATCAAGCAGCCATGCATTTAAAAAGATAACATATATTAAACCACTAAATAACCTTGACTGATTTAAATAGGTTAATAAAATAATTCTTAAAAAATGTAGGCATAAATACTAGATGAAGAGGTGAAGGAACTCCTTAAGTGTTTATTTTATTAGCAAAATGTCTGACCACAATATAAGTTAGACATCAGTGGCTCGACCTAAACTGGGTTAGACACTGAGTACCACACTGGTCTAAATTAATCTAAATAAACCTCTAGAATTTTTCATCAGTATGTATTATTATACAGAATATTGATGCTAATCAGTTGCAATCAATAGACATTAGTAAATCTGAAGCAGCCTTGCAACCTGTATGAAAGATGACTGAATTTGCTTACTATTTTTTTCTCATCAAGTCCTTCCATGTATAAATCCCTAATAATTCATTCCTCTGCTTACAAGAAATCACCTTTATCTTCTGCTACAGGCATTTCGAAATTCACAGATTGCCAAGCTTGTCTAACAGAAGTTCAGACTTTGAAAAGGTGGTCTCTGTGGTGTAGAAATCCGTACATAATTTAGAATTGAGCTGGCAACTAACTCTACCCGCGCACTTGTGTTAAGGAACCTTATCAACAGTGTGTGGTGTTGACTACAAGCCAAGCAGAGATTCCCAGTGGATAACTGGGCGCGACTTCATACAGTGCAGAAGGTGGGAAAAAGACAGGAATGAAGTGGTGCCTTATCCCTCAGCCCCTCACAAAATAACAGCTTGTGCTTCTTATGCTTCTTTCTTTTTTTATATAAAAAAAGATTCTCTTTTATTTTTTCTCTTTTAGTTATTTACAAATAGAAGGATTATACTATTATACTTCCCAGATCTAATTAAACTTAATTTGCCAGATAACGATATAGGTATTGACTTGGCATTTAACTAAATACTCATATATTTAGAAAAGTCAACTAATATTGATCATTTAATATGAGGTGGAACCTAATTGCTCCATTCTTAAGTGTTTAAAATGTGTTGTGGTGGCTGTGGTGTTAAAAAATGACTGACTGATTGACTAGTTTCTCTCATCAGCTCTGATGAATAAACCCCTCACTGACAGTCGGCAGGCTGACCTGACTTTGACAAATAGTTTAAATTTCATTAGCCTTCAGATGACATTGGACTTGCTTTAAAAATATGAAGTTCACACAACCAAAGAGCAGATTTCACTTTGGCAATGTGAAGTACATTAGATTAAAGTACCAGAATGATTTTCAGTAACTGGCCTGCCTCAGTATGAACACTAGCATAAGCTGTTCTGTTTTCTTTTTCTTACATCTTGAGTAGACATGTAATGTACCAATTTTTTAAGGACATATTGTTTTCAGTAAGCAATTGTAAAAAAAATAGATCTTAAATGTTATACCTTTTTATAGTATTTGCTTTTTATGATAAACCTGATCAAACATTGCATTTCACTTAAAGCTACTGACCATAATGCAAGACCATTCACATCCCATTCTTTTGATTCATAATAACAACAGTTTTCAAAATCATTCCTGAACACCAATAATACAGCAGATATTGTGAAAGGAATGAGGCTGGAGACTGTGTCTTATAAGGTATGGTCAAATACGATAATGCAGGTCCCACAGATAAATGTTGGGGAGGGATTCAGTCAAAGAAAATGTAACAAAAATGGCCGTTATACATGCCAGTACAAGCAACAAAGGAAAAAGCCAAAGATAGGAAAGCCTTCTAGCTAAGCTAATGAGATTCTTCTCTCTTTTCAAGTTATAGGGAGCTCTGTCCTACAACGTAGTCTGTTCACAACTGACTGTCTCCTTCCAGTGGCTTTATAGGCAAGAAACTGGAAGGAACAGAGTCAATTGCCCTCACTGGGCATCTTCTTGGTAGGAGGAAAGAAAAGAGGAGAAGCTTATCGAGAGCGCCCCCTTTTGACTGGGGTGATATTATTTTATTCTGATGAGCCCAGAGGGTGATCCACAGACACACATACGTGAGAGTGGGTATAAAGGGCTCAATTTGTCTTTTTTTGGGACCAGTTGCCTAAACCAACAATGGGATACACATGCAAAGTCTGCCCGTGCACAAAATCAGATGAACCTGTAACGGACCTCACAAATTCTAGCAGAGGACTGACTGTAAATGGCTATACTTTATTGATAAAGGATGTGATCCTAATGCTAAGATTAACCCAATACTGTAAATAATTGCACTCAACCCCCCATTCAAATTAATCTACAGAAGAAAATGCTTGAATCCACATTATATTGTTAGTCAGGTCAGGTCAAGTTGGGGAGCATGCACTGGTACAGGGCATCGCCACACCCACCACACAACAAAACACCTCGAGATCCTGGTTAGCAACCCCCCAGGCAGATACGTGGTCCAATCTCACCCTCCATAAATGACCATCTATCTGCAACAGCCAGGTGTTACGTGGGCGTACCCTTGGTCTGGTCCAGCCACTCAGATCCCCAACAGTGAGGATTCTGCGTCAGGGAATTGCGCCACATGGCCGTGCTGCTATAACTGATGCTCCCTCACAATGCAGGTAATGTGCATCATTTGTGACTCCATGTGCAACCACTCATTCGAGACAAAGTCAAACCAGCGGTACACAAGAATTCTGTAAAGAGACACAGTACCAAAGGAATCCAGTCTCAGTCCAGTCTCAGGTCACTGTATAGAGTCCATGTCTCACAACCATATAGCAAGAGAGGAAGCACTAGGACTCTAAAGACATGGACCTTTGTCCTTTGGCAAAGATATCAGGAGTGCCACACATCCCTTTCCAGCAACCTCATGACTCTCCATGTTCTCCCAATCCATCTACTGAATTCGTAGGAAGATTCACCAGAGACAAGTAAATCTCTCAACAAGGTCAACATTCTCTCCACAGACAAACACACCGCTGATGGCTGTACCCAAGAGGTCATTAAAGGCCTGGATCTTGGTTTTTATCCAGGACACTCCAAAGCCCAGACACTCATACTTATCACTCAGGCTCTCGATAGCCCCGATCAGTGCCTCCATTGACTGTGTGATGAAGAGAAATTCACTGATCTGATCTTGATATTGTTACAATCACACTAAATATTTACAATCCCCCAAAACAAATATGGAATAAACAAACATGAACACCAAAACTATATTTACAAACTCTGAAACAAGTTCAGTGTAGCGAAAGATTAGTTCTGAACTCCAGATGATGGAAATTTACATTCCTTCTGACAAAGCAAGTTCCCCAAAAAGAAATAACAGACAGTCCTACTGGCAAATCCTAACGTTTATTTATGCTTCAGAGATGAGCCTTCCACAGTTGATGAGCAACATTAAACAGGTAAAGCAATTGATGAAATGGATTCTGCTGTTCATCACTGTAACACCATAGTACTGGACCTTTGGCACTGAGATACTGTTTTCTGGTGGGAAGTCTTCCTTATTATTTATAAAGAAGTAAGTTAAAACTTGAACAAATGTGTCCCCAACAGTCCTCCTCATGGATTTATATAGAACTAACCATATTGCCTGGGCATATTAGCACAATAGGTTAAAGTATGAAAATAAATATAATGAGGAGGAACTGTCTTTTGGAAGTGTAACATGGCTAAACAAAGTGACAAAAAGATGTACTTTTAGACAAAAGCTGTAATCCACCGAGGTAATGAAATTATAATTTAAGGTAGTGGAACAAAAGTTTCTATACTTGTGGTCTTAAACTGAGATCCAACTTTGCAAAAGTTTGTGGACTCTGGTGATGACCTCAAATTAGCCCCAGCACACTTCTGCTGCCTGTTAAAAACCGTAGTCCCCATGTCAATGCTTATTTTGGGTTGCATCCACTCCCATTATAACCTACCTCTTGCTGATACACCATATGACATCAATGGCAACACAAACACAAAGTTTTGTAAAAATCGGTTTAGCCATTTTTCTGTGATTGGTGAACAAACACACAGAAAAACAAAGAGACACACAAGCAGCTTACACATATACCTGTAGATAATAAATAACCAAACTGCAATTCACACAATATGTCCTTGCATCTGACAATTCCCTGGTTAAAGACATAGTGCACAATTATTTTGGACATCTACTTTGGTTAAACAGAAAACATAAATCCTAACAACACTGAACACAAAAATAAACCTTCCATGTGGCATCACTACAAAGTTTCTTCTCCTGCTGTTCTTCCCAGTCTGCATTCTGGAATGAAGAAAAGACTGGAAAGTTATTTCCAAGTTGATGGGCAAACTGTAGCACTGGCCAATATATGGAGGCTATTTCTTAGCTACCTTTCTGAATTTCAGGTGATAGGAATGTATTCATTAAATTAGTTGACACTTATAATGTCCTTCTGGGAACAAGAACAAAGAGCTGGCCTATACTGGATTTTTGGCTCCATGTCATTTAATACAGACCGTGACCACAAGTCAAATTCTTATAAATGGTGATGCACAACAGTAGGACAACATTTGATCTTGGTTCCAAAGAACTCTAAAATGATAGCAGCTCACAAAACATCAGACATCAATTTCAGAAATGCCAATCAAACCAGCCTTTGGGAATGCAGGAGGAAAAATGAAAAATGCAGAGGAAAATTATCACAGATGCTGAGACAACATAGCAACTCCACTTTGACATTAGAGGATTAATTATGCTGAGAAGAAGCCATTTAGTCCAACACAGCTTCCCTCATTCTGTTTAAATGATGGTTTTAAAGGGTCTACTCAAGCTGTAAAGACTAAACTAGTAGGCAACTTATTTAATGTACCTGCAGTTCTCTCATAAGAAAATAACCTTTGCACTTCAGTGATATCAAGACCTTCTTAGAATATGGGGACCAAAACTGCACATAGTGACCAGATAAGGGAGATTACATGTGTAATACAATTCAGAGTCATAGGGAGCAAGAGTCTATAATGGCAACACTGACAGAAAGCAGACTTGGCTAAGGTGCCAGGCTATTACAGGGCACATGCATGGAGCTGATTTGGAATAACCAGTCCACACAAGTTGCATTTCTCTGGAGATGTGGGTGAAGAAGGGTGTCTGGAGGAAATCCCGAAGGAACATGAGAATATGCAAATTCAATACAGAAAATGACAAGGTACAGGGTACAAGCACAGCATGCCATACCAATGAAGCAGCTATGCTCACCACTGCGCCACCTTGCTGCCTGCATTATAAACATACAAAAAGATTCTTTTAGTGTATTTCATCAATTCTGTAAACTTTCCAGTTGAGGACAGTGATGAAGCCTTTTTTAAAATGTGTTTTATACATCCAAGATTTTTCAGTTCAAAAGTATATTGAATATTATTTACTTTTGTTCTTTTATAGACATTTTGCTGATTTTAGGACAGGGATGTCAAACTCTGTTCCAGGAAGGCCACGGTGACTACAGGTTTTTGCTCCAAGTTGTTTTTTAGTTAAAAAACACTTCTTGCCTGATTTAATTATAAGGCTTTTTTGTTCTCCCATTCTGCAATGCCAGACATTTCAGACATTTTTAATATGGCAGATATTCCTTTTTTACTGGAAAAATCACTAATGTGTTTTGTGGACATGATTAACAATTTTCTTTCATTCATTTTATTCTTTTCTTATTTCTTTCTAAATATTTTATTGACACTGATACTCAAAGATTAACCCACACATGAAAAAATTTGGGCATGAGTGTCAATAGGCTTTGCACCCTAGGAACCAAGTTACTCGAACTATTGTATAACATTTCAGTATTATTTAACGCTCTGATGCTGATCTTTCTGATCATAAATTAGGTCATTACAATAGCAATTGACAAAAAGAATTCATAATTAATTTCAGAATTACAGTATCTGAGGGTTCCTCTAGAGCAGTGGTCCCCAACCTTTTTGACAGCAAGGACCACTGTACTAGAAGCAAATTTTTCCAGGGACCGGTGGGGGGTTTGAGGATTCAGGGCGGGTTCGTACGGCAGTTTTATACACAATTTACATTACATTTCTATTATTATTAAGTTATTAAGCAGTTCGCATACGTTTGCAGCCCGAGATTTTTCTTCTTTTTTTGCATATTACAAAGACATATGCATTGCATTTGTCATTCCAACAGATTGCACATCACAAACATTAACACTGTTATCGTTTTTTCGTTTCTGCCATTTCCATAGGAGGGTGACAATGGGTTAAATTCCAATGGATGTTTTTCAAATGTTGACAAGCAATAAGTGAAAGGTATCACTGAAAACCACAGAAAACAAAAACAGCAAAAAAAAAAAAAACAGTACGAGGAAAGTTCGAAGAAAGAAATTTTTTTTTACAATGTTTCTGTTTGGGGATCGTTGTGCAAATGTGCACAACTGAGCTGCGACCACAGATCTAACTGCTCTGCGATTAATTCATTCAAGCATTTCAAGGTCACTTCGTTGTAATGAAAATATCTGCTGAATGTACTTCGTAGTAACGAGATTTCTATAGACTCGTGTCATATGGGGAAACTGTCAGGACCATAAAAATACTTTGTTGTAATACTCTCTCACCTCAGTCTGCTCTCCTCTCTCTGAGACTGCTGCAAAGCCCTGTCCGCCAAGTGTTCTGAAAAGTCTGACTGAGTCTCCGTTGCCGGCAGTTCTCTCGCGGCCTGGCTGTCAGACGGCTGTGGACCGGAGGTTGGGGACCCCTGCTCTACAGTGACTCTTGCACAATTTGTCTCATAAACTAATCAGCACATCGTCATCTCATAACAGACTTAAGTTTAGAGCTGGTATTTTTCAGTCTAGCCATTTTAGCTATACACCGTCCTCAAGAAACTGTGACACACAGACCCACACAGACAGACACACACCCATCATGGAGATATTGATGTTTTTGGTATCAAGGGACCCTAAAACGTAGAGATCTGTCAAAATCCAGAAATCGAAATTTTTGACAAATTGAAAGCTTTTGCTCCTCCCCCATAGACAACAGGTTATGGTGGGGAAGGGTGCAAAGCAAAAATGGGGCCAAGTCAGCTAGTTGGCATTGATTGCCTTGTTATTTGCATACCATTATTCATTCATTGTTTGCTGGTTAAGTAATAAAAAGCAATTTAGGACTCTGAATGTAGCTATTTAAGAGTAAAAGGAGCAAATAACCATTCTGAGACTTAGCAAGCAAATGAACTAATATTAAGATAAACAGTATATTCAATGTATTCCTTGTAATTTAGAATCAAGCAAGGATAAAAACCTTGCATTGTAGCCACATATTTGCTGAGAGAGATCTCTTAATCCACTTAATTTAGTGTAACTCATTTTCTAACCTGCTTAAACCAAAATAGGATCACAGGGAGTTTTAATTTAGTGCCCTCTACAAATGTAACATTTACACTTATAAAAAGCAAAAGTAACCCCAAAAGTGATATCTGCAGAACTCTACTTTGATTTACCTAAAAGAGAACACATTTTTTGCAGAATAAAATTTGACTTTCTACAGTGTATTTGAGTTGATTCTGCCCCACTCTGCATTCTGCACCATCAGTGCCTACTGTTTATATATTGTGTTTACTTATTATAATTATCATGTAAAGTTGTCTGATGTCATTCCAGTAATGAATGTTATATTAAACCAAATTAACATTTTATTTACAGGCACAACTCAATTTCTAAAAGAAACTGTGCAAATGATTGATTTTATAGTCACAGAATAAGCTATATATATGTGTGTAAAACTATTACATTAACTGCTGTCCCTTTCTTTAAAATCAAAGGCAGGGATATTTGGCTCTGTGATTTGTTTTGCTTGACATGGTATGATAAACAGAAGCTGTGTGTGACAAATAGTTGCTATTATGAGCTCAATTTATAGCTTGTTCTGACCAAAGCTACCAGAATCCATATAATGATTTGGCAGATAGTGTGTTTCACATCAAATGTAATGATCATAATCTACAGAAATTCATCCATCCATTGTCTGATGGAGCCACATTGGCTGTGAAACAGTAATCGAATCTGTCACAATTTAATAAATAACATTTTTTTTTTTTAAATTCCTGTCTAGATTATTTCCCCTTATTTTTTTAGTTATGTTGTAAAGTCATTACACCCTGCCATTTAGTAGTAGGTTCAAAGGGGCACAGCTTATGTGAATGCATGAAATATCATGGGGTGATCCATCATGTCTACACTTTAACTCAAGCATAAGAAAGTTTGTTTCTTCAACAACCTGTTGCACTTTTTTCCGTTACTTACTTTTTCACTTCATTTTGTCTTGACTGAGTATTGACTAGCCATTTTCAATTTTGCGACTTTATACATAGCTTTTTGTAATGATTCTCACCATATTTTGACAATTATCTGTGTGGGCAATTTGAAAGAACCCTCTCGTATGCCTACTTAGCAAAAACTGAACATTCAGCTTTATTTGTTGAAAGATCAAATGGTCATACAATGTTACAGTTAATATGCTTGATGTTGTTTTTGCCATGCATTTAAATAAAGATTATAGATAATATCTGAAAAACCATTGTTGCCCAAGTTGTAGCAGTGCTACCTGATAAGACCTCCATTTCCCATCAGTCCATGGAATCACTTGTGCCACCAGAGTGCTGCTGTGCAGGGGCTGCTGGAAGGACATCTGTAAAGGCACTGATTTTAAAAGAATCCAGGGTGGTTTGCATGTTTTTTAATACAATGCTAAAGCAAACTATTTTTTCTGGTTAACTTTTTCTAATGTACAGATATTTTTGGGATTTATGTTTTTTGTTCATTGGCTGGTTTGTTTGTAAGATTTTTTAATTTGGAGTTGTGTTCATATAAAGCATGTTCCATTTATTAAAGATCAGACATTCAAATACCTACAAAAGACTGATCACTCAGACACAGTATAGTAGTGTAATGTTGTAAAGGACAGCATATTCCAGCTACCCCAAGGGTACTGCTCTGTTGGATGACAGCAGAGGACGTGGGGGCTGTTTGGAAGAAGGCAGGCCCTTTAAATGGAGGAACGGGCAAGATGCTGGAGGATCCCTGTTGTTTGACTATTCCGTTGCTGTTGTCACCTGTTCAATTGCCCGTGGTTTGTCTTGAATTACTGTTCCTGGTTGGATATATGGTCTGTGTTGTGTCCACCTGTTTCACATGAGTGAACAGATTAATAGCAACTTCATCTAAGAAAGTGCTCCCATTCACCACATCCTGAACCACTTCAGAAAACGGAAGGACAAACTTAATATTCATCTCAGCGAAATGTTCACAGGATTTTCCACTCTCCAATCATCTTCTGTCGCTGTTACATTCAGACAGTGCTCTGGACTTTGTCATGAGTGTTTATTGTGAATGCTGTTATTAACAGGTTTTGTTAGCCATCCATTTTTGCTATCCATTACTCATCAGCTTCATTAGGTAACTGGACTGTATTTTTGGACAGTATTCATATTTTGTGATGGCCTGTCATCATGGGATATTGGGAGGGATTTTGTTAATATTTCAATGTTTTTGTGTTTGAAAACTATTTTTTTTTGAAAATACAGTTTGGAATTATTGCCTCAGTGTACAGTGTCTCGATGTGTCGACTAGGTTGGGTATTGTCCTGGCTTTCCCATTTAAAAAAAAAATACAGCACTATTAAAACTGTGAATCTTAGCACCTCAGGGTGGCTACATAGTTAATTCTGTCATGGATTGCAGAAAGGAATCTTCATCAGGTAAATGATGATCTCTACAGAGAAAGCTGCAGGACTATGTATTACAGTAGACAGCATCAGCAGTGGTGTCTAGTAATGTTATACAAAGGATTAAAAATCAAAATTTAGAAATACTTAATCATATTATGGGTTTGAATAAATACCAACCAGGAAGAAACAATAAAAATTAGTAATTCTACTCACACAAAAATATTATTGTCTTTCTAATATATTCTCAGCATGAGTAAATTAGCATGCACTATAAAATTTGATAATTGGCTTGTGGTGTTTCATTCTGGTTTTAGTCTATCACATAATCTTTTTTTTATTTCTTTAACACCATCTGTGGTCTGAGGTACAGGATTTTACTTAGATACAAAAAACATATAAACTCAATTAAAATTATATAACAGTGTTTTCACAACTCTTCGAGTAATCAGTACATAGCCTGCAACAATTTCACATTGAGAAAGGCAAAGATAGCACAGGATGAAAGGAAAAAGCTGTGGGTGAAGACAACAATGCTGCACCCAAACATTTTCATAGATATGGCAGACAAAACAATGTATGAAAATGCACCTTTAATTGATTAGTTTTCTTTTCTTGATGCTAATACACATACAAGATTATATTGTTGATTATAGCGAAGGACTGATACTTTATGTGAGGCAGCATTTAAGAAAAAAATCAAATTATTTGAGAATGCATCTACCATCAAACCACTGTGTCTTTAAACTATGATAGCTTTCTTACCATATCAGTTAACAGGCACACTTCCTTAGTAGAACTGAATTATTTGTTACAAGCCACAGCACAACAAAACTTGATGAACAGTTATTATCAAGTGTTATGTTGATGCCCTTTCACTCAGTTCTTGTCAAACAAACCTGACAAGTGTGGCATCAAATTTTGAATAGCTGCTGATATAAACAGCAAATACCGTATATACTCACGTATAAGTCAGGTCTTGAAACCTGAAAAATCAATCATAAAATCAGACTCTGACTTGTACACCTGTTCAAAAATATGACGCTTAGATTATTTATTATCCGCGGGAGAATTTAAATGCGAGTATATACAGTATATGCTAAATGCTATTCCCTGTTTGACAAAATATCCCACTTGATTACCAGGGAAAGATGGTCAGTGACTGTGTTGATGTGACTCATTGAACCTCTCACAGTCAACTTCTTACCTCTAAGAATATTTTCATATCATTTTCCATGGCATACAAGCTACTTTCCAAAAATATATATAAGCCTATTCGCTGCCATGGCCAAAAATGAGATTGAGGCTTTTTTTTCTTTTTTTAAAACAGGCTTGTTAGTTACCGGTCATGAAAAATTGGGGTGCCTTATTTTTATTTTTGAATCTGTTAAAAAATATTCTGACAAATTAAAATTTCTAATAATTTTCAGTTTGCATATTTGCAGTAAAATTACAAATTGGGATAAAATATTTAAGTATTATTTTTACATTTTCCACACTTGAAAACCTGTAAAGGGTCTCCAAACTTTTGTAATCCTTTACATTATAATATCTAAGTACTTTGATCTGCATCAAACGAAGTACCTATAATTAGCTGCGTAGACCGCTTTCATTTATTTTCTACTAATTGGTTTTCAAACCTTCTAAATACTCAGCTTGTGCTTTCATGTTTTGTGTTAAGCGTCAGTAGGCCGGCAGTACATCAGTTATGTTCCCTTCCAAATTTTAAAACTTTTTTTGGAAGTAAATCAGAATGTTGCATTATCCAAGAAATGAAATGATTCATTAAGCTCTGGCACAGGTGCAGTTGCATCTTTCTGTCTCCCACAGATGTAGGAAAAACCAAGATTTTTATGCCCTTGGCCATATGAATAAGTTGAAATGTTTTATTGAATTTTCATGTATTCCAAAGAGACATTTAATATAAGACTAGAATCATATGATTTCAGCAGAAAAACCTCTGGCTATGATTATTGTGCTAATTACCCCTTTAATTAATTAGGCATTCTGTGAGCACTCTTCTCCATAATGAATAAAAGCTATTAAAAGTAAGGATGGGTTTAAAGCAAAGTCTAGGACACATTGAAAGAGGGCACGGGTTCAATAAAATCTGAGTGGCAGTAAAAATTCAAACAATTGCAGGAGGTTCTTGTTTTCTTCAGGAGTTATTGTCAGGACACCATCAATGTTCATGAGTATGTTTCAATCTCATAGAATGCACCCTTTATCTTATCTAATTTACCAGAGGGTAAAATGTCTGAGATGGATCGGAAAGTACATCCCACCGTCAAAGCAAGTGAAGAGGGTACCCACACTCCTTTGTTATTCCTTCCTCCAGTGCCATTTACATAAACTATCACTTTATAGTTCAAGCAGTATGGCTTATTACATTGTGAACAAGTCTTGTCACTTGCCTTTGTGTAAATTAATTTATTTTATTATGAAATGTCAGAAAAATAACCTAAGAAAGGTACACTTAAGATGTATTATTGAAACATATGCATCACATCTCATATTTATTGTGGAAAGATGCCTGATTTTTTTAACTTGAAGTTATAAAATATTCAGGATATCAATGAACCATCATCTGTTAAATATTTATGTATGCATTCAGACACCTCCTTTGAAATTGCATATTATTTCCCAGCTGGCATCCCCTCCAAGATTAGCATTAGTCTTCTAACCAATGCTACCAGAATTAGTGCTGACCCTTCACTGCCCTGCAGTTTAAAACCTTGACTCAAGTTATAGAAAAATAGAGGTGATATTCCTCTTACAAAACTAAAAATATATAGCAAAAAGACAGATGCATCGGTCTGCTAAGAATACTTTAAACAGCATGTGGTCTTCCTTTTTACAGTCTGAGTGATTGTTGACAAACATCTGAGCCTAGTTAAAAGAAAAAGAGAGAAAGTATAGCAATCTACAAGCTTCTGTTTTCTCCTGTCATTCACTGCTCTTTGCTTGCTCACTTTGTAGGATTTAAAATTCCAAGAAGTATTTTGTCACTGCAGTCGAGAACTAGTGAGTTCACAATGGCGATTGGGTCTATTAGGCTTACAAGCTTGCTAAATACATTTTCACAAAAGCTTTTTTCAGTGTTAAATTATTTATATTATATTTACTTTGACTTGTGTTTTTCATGACAAAGTGTAATGAGGCGTGCTAATTGTGTTGTACAGCTTCTTACTTTCATATTTGCATGTTGTTACACATGTATTTTTGTGTTTTTTTAATAAGGAGTCCATTTCAGTGGTTATTTTAACTTATAGTTTAACAAAATTCATTTGTGTTTATACCTTGTTTTGTTTATCTGATGCATCACGTAACTGTTGCATTGATGATGTAAGGATATATAAAAATGATGGTCACTTCATTCAGTATCCTTCAATGGAGAATTCTTCCCAAAGCTCTTGTAGTTAGTTTCTAATTCAAGTAGGACATACTGTAATGCTAGGTTTATCTTTTCTGATTACTACTTAGTTTTGCTCCATAATTCTAATTAAAGGAGTACTCCACCCAAAAATTACATTTTCTGTATATGTTATTTACCCTGTGTAGTTTGTACTCATGGATAAGAAAAAAAATCAATTTTTCATGCAGAATGGACATAAAAAGTTTATGATATATAATAAGCCAATGGTGACCAGTACTGTATACAACAGCAAACAATATGTAAAAGGTCCAGAAAAAAATATCTTGTGTTACTTGTATTCCATAAGCCTCATGTTAGGTATCCAGTTGTATGCTCAAAATGTGCAAAACATATGCATTTTTTTGCACATGGTTAAATATTGTCACACATGTGAGCCTTGGGGGCGGCTTAAAGGCTCTGGTGGTGGTAATTCCTTGCTGATCTGCAAGGTGGAGCTGCATACTAACACCTCTCCTCTTCCTCCCTGTACAGACCTGGGGCATCATGCATAACGCCGTGCGTAGAATTCACACTAAAACATGGTGTAAGGACAAAAGCGGAAATGTGCGTACGCACAAAAAATACAGATGCATAAATCTGTGCGTTCACCAACTTCCACGTTCTTCCGCTCTTTAAATACTGGTCAGCGTGAAAAGTAACGCACATGCATGGGCCTGCTGGCCCACCCCGTCTCCTCCCAGAATTATACTACTTTGAATATGCAAATCAATATAAATAGCCCTTAAGCTCAGCATTCTGTGAAAAGACAATGGCAAAAATACTGGGAAAATAGAAGAATTTAGCGAATACCAAGTGTAGGCAAGGAAAAACTTACTATTTGTTGGTTTAAACAGTGATATAATCAACAACAGGAAGTTGATCGAGTGACATAGAGTGTCCGAGAAACTCGAAAGCTCAAGTTCACAAAGTTACACAGTGCCCGAAATAAAAAAGAAGCGTTCAGATATCAAAGTCACCGTGAAAAGGCGAGTCATAGCCCACCGTCTGAGTGTTATATGAAAGCTTATTAGGGTACAGAGAAATGAAAAAAAAAATAGGGACACAGTGAGAAAAAAGCACAAAATGCCAACTTTAAACACGAAATTTCCAGTTCAATCACATAGTTTATTTTGTCATTAAAGTAGGACATCATAAACTTCATCTTTAAATTGTTTGATTTACTAGTTTCTCAAATAGCATCATAACTAAAGTAGCACGTTAAATGCCTTGTTTTGTATGTGTTCTTCTATGTGCTCTATGTGTATGAATCACTATGTGCTTCTTAAACGGGCTTTCTCTTCCTCTGACAGGACACAGAATACATTACATTCATGATATTACAGCTCTCTGAATAATTAAAATACTGAGATGTATACTTGATATCATTTTCATGATGATAGGAGTTAAATAATGTTATTAAACATGGGAACACGGTGGTGCATTCATAGTGACAAGCTGGCGCCCTGTAGACTGCCTCACGCAAGATGCTTGCTGCGCTGTGTGCAACCTTCGATGAAATAATTTATTGCAGCAGTACTGTCTCTTTCAAACGTACTAACCCCCAATTCCTGTCCTTCCTTTTCTTTCTCCAAGTAACCAATCGCCACACAATCAGCTCTGTAATAGATGTTAAGCCATCTGTAAGCTTAGAATGCCGATTCTTCAAAACTTTTAAGGAACATTGAAATATCTTCAGAGTACATGTTTAATTATTCTATCCATCTATCTTTCCAGTGTCGCGCCAGCCCCAGCAAGAATACAGGGCGAGGCAGGAACAATCCCTGAACTAGATAGTGCTGCAACACCGTGTCCTCACATGTTTAATTATTAACAATATAGATTATTTAAATGATGTTAACATTTTATCTATATAATTAATAAACATATTTTGCTGCATTTCATCTTAAAAATGATATCATCATCATATGTAAATACATGCTTTATAAAGTGGCTCAGGTTGTGCAATATTATAACTGTATCGCAAGTTTACAGTAAGGTAATTGTACTAATAAATACAAACAGTTCTACAAGGAGCACTTGATGGACTGATTGAGTGCGTTTAGAGTTCTTGGGATGAAACTGTTTCTGAACCGCGAGGCTCTGAAGTGTTTGCCATTTGAGAGCAGTTCAATAGACAGCATGGCTGAGGCAGCGTGTGCTTGATGCTGTATATTGATAATTCTCTTTCCGATCAGCTGCTGTAGAGCTGTGATTCCACACTCAGATACAGTGGGATAAATAGTCTGAGTGGTGCATTGAGAGGAACAACGCTAAAGCAGCTATGGTATTTGGAATAGTTTGGCCATTCTGTGGACCATTATGTTGTTACAGGTTAATTACAATCAGATGCCTTAAACTAATAAAGAATATGCGGCTAATTTCAGTGTATTTATAAAGCCGCGTCAGGGATGTGGATCTAAAAAAGAAAGGGAAACCACACCAGAACAAAGTCACTGCTTTGACATTCGGTGCCGGCAGTTTGCAAAACCAAGCGGAGAACTTGCGTACGCCAAGCATTTAGCCTGGCATGAAAATGTGCGTGGCTTTACATCAAGTTTAGGTTTTATACATCGGGATTTGAGTGTGGAGACAGGAGTGTTTAATTCTTTGACCTCTTTCACTAAAATAAATAACTTGCTTGTTCCAGGAGACATAAATGATATTGTATGAGTTTTGATTGTTTTTGGTTTGTTTCAATGGCTCATAACAAAATACTCCATCTAGGCTGGAGAATGGTCATGAGTTCTTCCAGTTTGTGGCACAAAGTGAATGATGAATAATTAATTGTAGCATTGTTTCAAAAAATGTTACTTGCTGTATGTTCCTTATTACAGTCTCTTTGGAGTTCACCTTTACATTGTGAACCATACAAATATTTGAAAAAAATATTCTTTCAATATTTTGTTCAATATTTTATAATTATTTTTTTTTACAAATCTTTGCAATTAGAGTGTATATTGATCCCATGAAGCAACATAAGGAAAGTGAACATGCTGAAAATATTGATAATCAACTAATCTTGCAATGAAAATGAACATATTCATTCATCCACTGATTTTTATGAACCTACTAATTCTGTTCTGGGGATACAGAAAACTTTGAAATTAGAATGAACACAGTTATTAAGTGCAGTATTGGTAAAATACTAAATAAATAGGCAGGACTCTTTAAAGGGTTTGTTTTTTGTTCACTAAAGTAATTACACAAATGTTTTTGAAAGATACTAATGACTCTGATCCCTAAATTCATTTTGTCACGCATCCAAGGAGCACAACCCTGTTGATAAACACTTCAACTGTTCAACCATTATCCATTCAATGCCTTCACTTTAAATGTTAATTTCTGTGTTATCTTAAAGTCTTCATATTAGTTTTCCAAAACAACATGACGTACAAAGCTTCTACAATAAATCAGTTTTGGCATTTTCTTTAATCCAGTATGGATTAGCTATAGCCCTCTTAGGCTCTAATTATAAACATAAATAAATATATTTACCAGTATACAATTTCCGCACACAGTGCATTTTCTCAGGTTTATAATTTTATTAATAGGTCTGCAAAATCTAATCCTTTATTTTTAATAATCAAGATTGCAATACCAATATGACAATCAAATATTTATTATATAAATATAATACATAAAATATATGCTATATATTACAAATAAAGCAAATACAAAAAATATACATAATAAATACCCCTATCAAATCCTTAAAAGGAAACACTCTGAAATGAACAGCTGGTCATGGACCATAACATTTCATTGAAATACATCACTAGCAATAAAAAGGGTGTATTTATAGTTAATTCTAACTATAACTAAGGAGAAACATCTTTTCTTTTTTTGGATTGTTATGTCTCAACATGTATAACTAAAATTGGTATACACTACATGTGTTACCTACACACTATATTTGCGGGAGACAGACAGACAGACAGACAGACAGACAGACAGACAGACAGACAGACAGACAGACAGACAGATAGATAGATAGATAGATAGATAGATAGATAGATAGATAGATAGACAGTGTGAAAGAATGAGTCTCAACACACTGGAAAGGTTTGGGGCAGCCACCCATATATTGTCCTTGGCTGCTAAAGGTTTTTTTTAAGTAAGCACTGATGTGCATAGATTGAGCTCCAGACTGAGCTGAACTGGTAGTGGAGAAGATGGCGGTTTTAAAGGATGAGACCGGAAGTGATGTCATCTGAGGCCAGAAACCGGACAAGCCATCTTTCTTGGCACCGGAACTGGAAGTGACGTTGTTGTTAAATCAGGCAGGTTTTCCCATATTTGGCCTGCAGAGACAACAGAACAAGGTTCAGCGCACCCCGCCACCCCCTGGCCTTGGTCCATTCAGCTCCCTCCTTGTTGCACGTGTGTGACAATAGATAGATAGATAGTATTTTATTTGTCACAAGGGGGACAGAAGCTTAACGAATACATAAGTTATATGGTTAACAATATATAAAGGGGAAACAGTTTGCTACTGTTTAATGCATTTAGATAAATTATTACATCTATTCTATTTGATTACTTTTATTAAATACCACATACATAAGCCAAAGGTGCCTGCAAATACACTACATCTAGCTTGTGTTTCAGAAATTACTAAATAAAGAAGAGTCTTAAGCCATCACTATATATGAAATTTAATCATGGCCGTCCTTTACTTGCACGTATAGGTGGAGCCCACATATACCTTCCTTAAAGCATCACGGCAGACTGCCTAAAGCATACATAACACTTCCTTTATCAACTTGGTTCTTTTACATAAAACATTGGAATATATTTTATTTTTCACCAATCAGTTTTAGATAAATGGTGCACTCCAGAAACAAGCCCCCACCCCCGACCATTAAGTATGATGTAAAGTCCCCAACAACTTAAACATTTTAAAAGTCCTTGCTATAAGAAATAAGACTGCACATATGTAAACTGTTATCAAAGAACAAACCACAAGGTTAAATGTTAATACATGATCTTATTTTCTAAACTAAAATGTATTGGTACAAATGGATGTCCTAGTTTAACAGGTAGCCATTTTTTAAGCACTTTTTTCTTTTTCCTTACACATGACAGTATGTCTATGACATTTCACAGGCAACTGGGGTCCTTGTAGAAAGATGATGAAAGCATTGGCAGAACAGATAAACTATATACAGGTCCAAATCTTAAAGTGAAGTTAATGGTAAAGGATCAAAACAGAGTATAGTGAAAAAGACCCTCGGGAAACTACTTAGTCTGTTAAAAAAAGACCACAAACTTCAGTGTGCAAAGGCTAACATTATCACAAAAGACAGTAAACACACTTTGAAACTTTGTGTAAACTGATGCAAACTTCACACTCTAAAAAAATGTTGTTCTTCAGAATGCTCCGCTGTTAAATTGCTAAGCACAGTTCACACATGTTGCCTTTTTATTACACTTGTTAAACATTTTTGTCATCTGTTTTGCAATTTATACCTCTTCACGACATAATAATACAGTGATTAATCATACAGCAATGGAGATGACATTTTACACATTTAAAACACATTATCATCTCTCCTTGATCTTTATGGTGCTGTATTACACATTTATCTTTGTAGTATAAACGGGGGAGGTGGAAGGGCAAAAGCTCATCATTCAAAGTTGTGGTGCGTAGTAATCACCAAGTTCTTCTCTTTTCTTTTATGGAAAATATTCTGACACTAATGCAATCATTTTAGATATTATGTTATAGTTCCATTTTCATTTGATTAAATTATTAAAGAATGCCATGCCCTTGGCATGGAGTGAAAATTAAACAGATTTTCTGTCCTTGGTGTGGTATTATTTGAACACAATAATGGAATTATCTCACGATTTTACCTTTTCTCTGCCTGTAAGACTGTGTCTTTTACTGAAGTATTTTTCAGCATTGATAGAAAACACACAAGCACAACTCCATCATACCAGAGCTCACTGCTGTCTGGTAACCTTTGCTTATACTCGATATTATAAACTACAGAATTCAGCTCCATTATACGTCCCAAAGTTTTTACTTCACCCTTAAAAGTGTAAATCTTTTATACCTTACTTTAAAAACCATTGAAAGGGAACAGGTAAGAGTGCAAATGTTAAATATGTAAATTAAAGTCTTATTTTCCTCTAGATTTGTGTCCAAGAACAGATATAAGGGTGTACGGTTTGTTTTTTGAACACCTTAGTTCATTTGCAGCCTTTTTTACATATGCATATGAAATTTGTTCTTTGTGCTTTGAAAAACCTCCCAATATGTAGAAAAAACAAATCTTTAATATATGGTAAGCTACCTAAAGGACACTAACAGATTAAGAAAACCTGGACTTAGCCTGTGTTATAGTACATACATATGCAGCAGGAGTCTTTTGAAAATCAGGAGGCATTGCTATTTTGCAAATCTGTTACCATCTAGTATTGGATGTTTACTGTATGGAGCCTCTTAAGTATCTAAACAAATCAAAGTTCTTTCTGAAACCTTCATGTGGATGGGTCTTTAGGGTACCAAAATTGTTCCCCTATGGCATTGCTCTGAAGAACTGCTCTGGCACCTTTATTTTTAAGAGTGCATGGATTCATCAAAAATTAACCCGGGACAACAGAGGGCAGTCCCCCTGGCTTGTTATGGTGCCACAGGTTTG
Source organism: Erpetoichthys calabaricus (assembly GCF_900747795.2). Lineage (NCBI taxonomy): Eukaryota > Metazoa > Chordata > Cladistia > Polypteriformes > Polypteridae > Erpetoichthys > Erpetoichthys calabaricus. The sequence goes on from NC_041396.2 coordinate 147,183,571, forward strand.
GAGCATGAGAGCTCAACCCTGCTGGGGCCCGCAGCCACCGCTAGGGGGCGCATGGAGAACAGCTGAGCCCTCCTCTGCAGGACTACCACCACACCCAGTAAGAGATTGTGGAGCACTTGAAGCACTTCAGGGTGTTCTATAAAAGGGGCTGCCTCACTCCATTTGGAGTGCCAGATTTGGGAGGAAGAGGGATGAAGCTTGCCAGTGGAGGAGTGGAGGCGGAAAGGAGAGGAAGAAGAAAGAATAAAGAAAAGAGAGAAAAAGAAAAGAATGTGCTGTTTATAGTACTGTGCTGGGTGGGACGGGGAACAAAAGACAAGCGTTTCCCATTGAAAATAAAATGTGTGTCTTGCAAAGTCTTGTGCCTCTGTCTGTTGTGTCATGTGTTTGGGGAGCTCTGCACCCCCTGGTGTCCACAAGTGGTATAAGCTGGAAAACGAGCACAGAAGCATCAGTGATGCACGTAAGATATGGCAGGGCAGGCAGATAACAAACACATGTTTCATCCAATCAAATGCACATTTTCTCTTATGGGTGAACTTTATGCTTTCTACACTCACTTTGATAGCAACAAAAAAGCTCCTCCTGTGTGAGTTTCAGCAGCTGCACACAATTCTTCCTTCTCAGTTTCTGTGGATGATACGGATCTTTAACACTAGAATTACCAGAGCCTACGAGAAAACTTGTAAATCCGGCCCACCTTAAATCCGTTTGCACCTCTCCGTCAGCATCTTTTGTCCTGTAAATGAGCCAATTAAGACAAGCAACCTGCTATTCCATCCCCCACCATTGCAGAACATTCACTAAGTTCTCCCAGCTCATGCCTTGATTGATTATCTGAGAGTGAACTGCTGGAGTTTTAGAGTGGAAATAATAGATCGTTATTTGGAACACATGCATTTCATGTGTGTTCCGTTTCTACAGTAATCTGTGTAAACACGTTGTTAAAACAGAAACCTTTTCATATTTTAGTAATAAAAGTTACAAAATGTAGGCATAAACTATAGAATGTGTGAAGCCTGAAGTCCAAAGATCATATAAACACTTTCACAAAAGGTTCAAGGACAATACAACAGCTTCTGTGGTGTAGTGGTAAGATTTGCTGACTTGTAATCAAGGGGCCACCAGTTCGATCCCCACTGCCTCCTATATTTGCCATTTTCAGTAGTGAGCTGCTCTTATTGTTAATATTATACAGTACACACATACATTTGGTTTGCATTTGTAACAGACCGTGTACATTTATAATACTGTATTTGTAAAAGTTACCTTTCTTTCACTTTTATTCTCTCACACACGATCACAATAAATACTACCGCCCTAGGGATCTGACGCTGTTAGTTTTTATTTGAAACTGGGAGTAACTGTAGATGTGAGTGGTGTTTTGAGGCAATGGAACTGGACATTCTCTGATCTGGAAGGTTAAAAGCTGAAACACAAACGCTGGTGAATCTGCCTTCTTCGTATCTCACAGTCACTTTATTTTTTTTTTATTCAGTTTTATTGAGTGTTCCTACTCACGCTGAATTAGTATGCACCTTATGGTCTATGATGTCAAAAAAAACAAAAAAAACACAGACGTAGGTATATGTGACATTCTGAAGAAATCATTTTATGACTTGAATAGTACCAATCAGAAAACATCATCGGACAAATGCAATATTATTTAAAAACGAACAGCATCAGTTCGGGTGTGAATGTACGTTGGCGCTGCTACTTAGAGTCATATCAGAAGAAGGCGGGCGGGGGGGATTTGTTTATCACAAAACTACAATTGGTCCATTTTGTAGCAGCTTATATGATATTCCTGTTTTGTTTCCTGTCTTGTGTCTGATGCTGCTGGGGTAAGTTCTGCTCAGTGCAGCCCAGCAAAAGAACAAGCAGTTTCAGAAAATGGATGGATACTTGCACTTGGAGAGACCATCTGAGATTCTTCACCTGTTGTCTCTATCCTTCTCTTATGATATACTGGTTATGCACATGCAGATCATGAGTGGCGACCAATTTATCTGGACAACAGGAGAGGTGGTTACACTGTATATGATACCAATTTCCATTCCTGTTCCCAGAGCAGAGGAAGTCTCATCCAAGTGATGTTACATCTGGGCTCTTCTTACTCCTCCCCTTTTGCACCAGATAACAGTCGACTGGCAACAATATTGGGGAATGCTGTTTTTGAGAAGGCTCCTGCACATTCAATTAAAAGACCAATTCATTAAGACCCCAACTCCTTTTCATGTACCTTGTGTTTCTATTTAAATACACATATGCAGTCAGTGTGTTCTGATCTCTCTTTTGAGGCAAAATAGATATTCAGACAGCTAAACTCCTCAATTATCAAATTAGAGGTTATAGGGACCAACCTGACACCCCATATACAGATTTTCAATTTTATTAATAAAGAGCAGGTGTCACATATATAAAACTTGCTTACATTCGGGATTGTGTGTAAGTAAATACACAAAAGTATAGATTTATAAAACATGAAATTGGCTTAAAGTGGTATAAAGTTTCAACCATTCATAAGCCCTACGCATACTTTTTTTGGTGCTGATATTCTATACAGTGCAGGCAGGTAGATAAGAGGAAGTGAACAGAAAATCTTGTTTCATTTCTTACTTGCCAGACACATTCTGATGCCCATCCATCAATCCAGCTATTTTCTAAACCTGGTTTCTGGTTGTTCTAAACCTGCAACAGAACAAGGACTGTATGATTTCTTTATGATGTTCCCTGCAATTCAGCACACACCTCTAAGGCTTACAACTCAGTTATCATCATGAAATAGGACACAAATACCATTAATAATATTTAAATGGCAGAAGACATTGTGTTTTTAAGTTTGTTGGTCTACAAATTTTAATTCTGGCAAAGAGAGCACTTTTTTATTTTAAGCAGTTAGAAAATGTACACATAGTGTAATAGTGCATATAATAATAATTCATTACATTTATATAGTGCTTTTCTTAGTACTCAAAGCACTATCCACACAGGGAGGAACCGGGAAGCGAACCCACAATCTTCCACAGTCACCTTACTGCAAAGCAGAAGCACTACCATTGCGCCACCTGTGAGGATAATTAAGTGATTTGAAGCATTTTATGTTTTTTACTTGCTTCATCAAAGAGGCAGATACCACATTTGTGTTTTATAAATATTTTGCAATAAGGGTATATGTGATGTGTGATGGAGATTTGTTTAGACCACCTTGCCACTGTTTGTACTGGCAGGCATAATCGCTTGTACTGACTACAAGGATCTGTTTATGGACAGGGAACCTGCACGGCAGAAACAGGATTAACAAAGAGATCTGAGGTTCAGGGAAGATCAGATGGGTGAAGAAAGAGGCAGTATGGCAAGACCATACTAGAAAGAAAAGAGGCAGGTGGTTGGGAGTATGCCCTGGGTAAGCAAGTGGCAGGTCTGCACTCAAGAGTGAAGCTGGGGTAGGGGCATTTCTCCTGAGTAGTGGAGAGAATTAGAAGAATTAGAAGCAGTGCTGCATCACCCAAGTAGATGCCGAAGGACTAGCTGAGGGAGATGTGAGCCGGTTTTCGGAGGGAAGTCCTACGAATGCTGAGTGACTGTGGTGGGAACCCAAATCCGGGATTAAAAGAACACTGCATTCATTTGCGAGAGTCTCCTCTTGCTGCAAAGTCCTGATGGGATAAGCTGAGGAGACACCATATTTTAGAAAGAGGCATTGGGGCTCATGGTTTTTTTAAAAGGAAGCATCTGCCTATATTCTAATCTCATTTTATTGGATCTGTTTATTGTTTTTTACCTCTATGTTGCTCATTATACTATGGATTATTTATTAACTTTAAGTAAAACATTGCACTTTTGGACACTGTTCATTTTGTATATGGAATAAAGCACTGAAATGCTTTGCATCAACCTCTTGTTGACTGTCTGTGTCCTTATTTCCCTGTGTGATCCTCGAGTTACATTATCTACAATTCCAGGTTCAAGAGGCTCCTGGAAGCAACCAGGGATTGTGAAGCCAACCCGTACCCTCACAGACCTGGCATTTGTAGCATTTTAGAAATTCAATTTTTTTTTTTGTGCGTTCCCTGTTTTTGCCTTTCTAGTGTAAGCACAATTTTAGTATGGAATCTAAGCAAGGTTTTATACATGAAGCCCCACATGAAATGACAAACCAAACAAACAAATAATATTCATGTCACTTAAAAGCATGTGAAACATTACAATTAAACTTGTAAACACCATAGTATCATGTGAACATCAGCACACAAATAACTTAAAATAGCTCAGTAATTGGTTTTAACTACAAGTAGCCATAAATAATGGTAAAGTTTCATATACTGTATATAAATTTACTGACTATTCTCCCAAAAGCTCAAACAGGCAGGATGGACCTGGGCATATAAAGTAAACACATGGCTCTAGCTGACACAGTTTCCTACGCCTAATTTACATTGGGAACATTGCACTATATGGCAGTTGAAGTAGGGCAAACATCACGAGGAACGCAGATGTTTAGGACTGGTACAGAAGGGCAAATTATATGTATATTTAGAACACTAGTAAAATAATTAGCATTATAAAATATATCTTGCCCATCTTGACATGTCACAGTGCTTCCTGGCCTCATAAATCACATAAGAAACTCCAATCATTGGTTCATCTTTATACATTAACATTTTAACATTTTTAACAGCTTAAAACATTCACAACACTCACTCTATACCCTCTCAGTATTATTACTTGAATTTCAGTTTCATAAACTGAAGTCTCTTTTCTGGTAAAATTTAACTGAAAGCACCTCATTGTTTTGCATAACTGAGCAGTGAAACACGGATGCTTTACAAAACCCTATCATGAAAAGACAATGTTTCTTAATGCTAAAATAGTACATTTTGTGAATGAGATCTCAATTTGGCAAGGAAACGGCTCCCCACTAATCACATTCTTCTGCAATTTGCAAAGTTTTGTTATTTTCAGAATAATATATAAAAACAGTCAATTCCTGTTTAAACTAGAAAGGAGTTTTTAGTGAGAACCCCCTTTAGTACAAGCACAAACCCTCTTCTCCTGCACAAAAGTATATATATATATGTACTACTTTTTTTAGAAAGTTCAAAGCACATGAAACAATAGGCCATCACTTATGAAACCTTTTCTGGTCTTTGAGGAATATTACTAGGTGAGTCTAATATCAGAGTTTTAAAATGTAAAATAAGATTCAGCATCACAAAAGCACATTAACCTGAGATGGAAAAGGAATGAGTAATTTTCAAAACTTTCAGCTATCTAACACTAGCCAATAAACACAGTACAGAATTTCAAGTTGTAAGAGGAAAAGAAGAAAGATGCATAAGAGGACTGGGAGTCCAACTTGGACCTCCATGTTTAATCCCAGAGGAAAAAACAGAGTGGGGAAAAATGAACAAATTGGTTGGCTCGTGTGTCAGTCCCACTGCTGTGCCTACGCCACTTGCTGATCCATATTGACAACATTTTGACATTTTTTCTGGGATACATATCTAGAGACCGTAAGGGGTGCTGTTAATGGTATTTCAGAGGTGGCCTCAAAAGTCCTCTTCTGGGTTGTTATCCTCCTAGCTAGAAGAAGATGACCAAGTCACCTCAATAATTGTGGTGCATGGTGTTCCTTTTAAATATAGTCATGACTGCTTGATGACATTACATTTTTGAAATTCCCAGATTGCACTGTATGCATGCAGCTAGCTTTATATTTAATAAATGCATAAAGAGAGAAATGCATCCTAAAAATGTGGATAGACCATGACTGGATACTACAAGTGTAATTTTGTTAAAGGGGAAGTTCATATTTTTGACAAATGTGTTCAAATATAAGTTTCCAGAGTCTTTATTAAAACTCCACACCATCTTTTAATTTGTTTTTGAGCAAAAATATATATTTTAAAATAGTCTTCACTACCCACTGAAGCCATCTCAAGTTCAAAATCTATCGTACATAATTTAACAACCCATCCATTTCTTTCTGGAAGCTGCAACAATCCTTATGAATAAAGTCGGCAAAATGTTTCTTCAAAAATTATTTCACTAGCGGAATATAAGTAATTTTCTATTGTTTATATATCAGATACTGCAATGCTTCAGTTAATGGACTAGATGCTTTCCTTGACTTTAGCTTGTTATAACAAACTTTATTATCAGAGGTAGATCTACCATAAGAGGAATATGGATAGGTACTGTAACAACACGGGGTGAGTGAGAAATTGTGGATTTAATTAGTACTTAAGACAAAGCAGAGCATGGGTTGCCTTTAGAAGGACAGCTGTTTAGGCCACAACTGAAAGTGACATCTCCCTCCTTGGCCACTGTCTTGATTTTCCGAGTCTCCTTTTGTGCAGCACCATATGCTCTCACTCGCCTTGTCCACTGCCTGCATATTCACACTGCCAGTCCTGCCTCACATGTCACTTAGCGTCAGAGGTAACAACTTCTGCCCCACCTTCTCCAACTTTATGAGTTCATCCAAGCTAGGACCTTTATTAAGACTTGCCAATGATCATGCAAACAAGCCAATGGATTTTAGCAGAGGAAATATGTCTCTTATTTGTATATTAGTGCTTTCTATCTTCCTCGCTCTGCATTGGCTCCTTTCATAGTTGGATGCTAACCCCAATGATTCTGTTACATTGCATTCTTTTTCTACAGCTTTTACCCTGATTATAATAATAAGCATTTTCGTTTCTAAGGATGTGTTTTTGTGACATTCTGAACAAATTATATTTCTTTTTTATAGCAATATCAAAATAACTGTTTTACTTGTGAAATAACTAAACATTCCCATCTAATATCTTTATATTCTATTGTACACACAGTAACAACTACTCCAGATAGGGAGGATGCATAATATCTACAACAGCGCTCCAGCATGTTGGTATGTGAATTTGTGCATATGCTGTAGCACATTTAAAGACAACTTTATTATAAAGGTGCTTCACTATCAAAGGTTTCATTAACTGAGATATTACTGTATAGGAAGTAAAGAAAAATCAATGGCAAAGGGTGGCATCTCATGTGGTCATGTTATCTGGAAGTGACTTAACTGATGAATAACATTTAAATGATCTGCTCAACATGAATTGCTTTGATTATAATTGTATAAATGCAAATGAAAAAGAAAACAGACGTCTTTTCTTTAGCCACTTATATTAAAAAAATAAGCTAATATGTTTTTCAGTGGGCGGCACGGTGGCGCAGTGGGTAGTGCTGCTGCCTTGCAGTTAGGAGACCCGGGTTCACTTCCCGGGTCCTCCCTGCATGGAGTTTGCATGTTCTCCGCGTGGGTATACTCCAGTTTCCTCCCAAAGACATACAGGTTAGGTGCACTGGCGATTCTAAATTAGCCCTAGTGTGTGTGAGCGCCCTGCGCAGGGTTTGTTTCCTGCCTTGCGCCCTGTGCTTGCTGGGATTGGCTCCAGCAGATCCCCATGACCCTGTAGATAGGGTTGGATAATGGATGGATGTTTTTCAGTAGGTCACTTTAAAGATGATTTTAAAGTCACAATAAAACAACCCTAAAGCTCTCAAATGTTATGATGAGGCTATACATTAAAAAAATGTGAACTTCTCCTTTAAAGACATTTTAATATGGAAAGTGTCTCCACAGCTTGTTCATAACAGAAGCTGACTATAATGAATTAGTGGTCTTCATGTTAATGACTGATTTGCGCATGAATTGCATAAGGCAGTGCAATATCCCCCATTTATCTGTCCATTACTTTAATCTGTCTAACCTATATCTGCACTAGTTGTATTTTTCTTTTTCAAAGATTACAGTCCCATTTTTTGATTTTGGTGGACCGCTTTAATTTCTTTCAAAGATAAAATATATCTCAGTTTGTAGGCGTTGGCACATTTTCTTTTCAAAGAACGTATTGTTCATTCGCCATTAACAATAACAATAGTTGTAGATTAAGCATTCCACACAGTAATGTAAAATCCAATGCCTAAAGTATGCCTTTAGCTAAAGCTCCGTTGCCCTTTTCACTTTATAGTTGAGTGACTGAAGCTTCTCGAACAGGGTTAATGTGTTAGACCTTTCATTTACTGGTAGCTAAAACAGCTAAGGGTAGCTCAAGGGCATTTTATATATTGCTGCAGCCATATATAATCTTTTGTTAATAACAGAGTCAACTGTGCTATTTGATGGTGTCAGAAAATTGAGAAACACTTTTACTGCCTCATTTCACCTTGTGTTTTTCCCACACGCAGAGTTTTTTTTTATCTGTATAAGCATTACACTCTATTTTGTTAACAAAAACTCACATTGTTCAACTTGCTGTTTTTGTTTCTGTTCCTGAACACCTCTCCCCAGTGGCATAGCACCTCCATATAGTTCCTGACAAAATATCTCTGTTAGCTGTTCTGGTTGTCTTATTGAGTTTAATGCTCTCTCTCTTTTCTCTTTTTTAATTAATATTAGCAAAAAGCAAGGATCAAATATAAGAATATCTACATTTTCATAATAAAGAAAAAAATAACAAAAAGAAAAAAACATAAAAGTACTCCTCTTGTATATAGCACTTCACATAACCAGGTAACTATTACAGTAAGCATGCAAAGTTTCAGTGTGCAACAATAGAAAGCAAATAAGTATAAAAAATTCTTTTAATACAGTCTATGTTTTCAGACCTGTTTTAATAAAATTCAACAAGAAAATAATCCCTTCTTCAATCAAAGGATATGACCCAGAGAAACATTTAATGTGGTATTCTGACCTGACCTAATAGTTTTAAAATGTATTTTGGCTATTTCTATTGTGGTGAAAATATATGATCAAAGGAAAATCATCGATTTTTAAGTGTCACCACATTAGTAATTCTGTATGCACCTCTCCTATCCTATTGACATATAACATCTATTTTTGTAATTATTTTTTAATCATTCAGGCTTTTCTCATAGAAACCAAGTTATGCAGTATTATATATTGATTATACAGATCTAAAGAAACTGAAAATGATAGAAGGCATCAAAAGAGAAAAAAACAGGTTGTTGTGTAAAATGTGGAACAGCCAGGAATGATGCAGAAGTGCCACTTGCACATCAAGACAGACAATGCATTAAGATGTCTTATCATACAATTTGATTGCCTCCATTAAGATCATTTTGCGATGTGGAAAAAGTTAAATCTGTAGCAAAAAGAACTTCACAAATACTTAACATTTACAGTGGCTATAAAATGTGTTCACCCCCTTATGTTTTCACATTTTATTACTATATAACATTGAATCACAGTGGATTTAATTTGGCTTTTTGAAAATAGTTAATAGAAAAAGGCTCTTTAATGTCAAAGTTAAAACAGATCCTTGCAAAGTGGTCTAACTTGGTTACAGCTTGGGCTTCGTTGTTTTTACAGATGCAGGAAAGCATAATGGCTGAAAAGTGTTAATAAAAACCTTCTCTTAATTCAGCTATCCCAGCATTTACATAGCAAGCATCATGTCTGTTACAGCCATCTTTCCTGCATTGAAATACATATTAAATCATGAAAACAAAGTCTGTTTTTAATGCAAGAAATAAATGAGGCAGAAAAATTAATAATAGATGTTAACAATATGCTCACAAATCTACAACAGAAAATAATCATGACCATGTATGCAAAAAACAGTTACAATATATGAATATAATTTCCAAATTTAATTATCATGAATAAAAAAACAGTTGAATTAATCTAAAATGCTAATACTGTATAAACACATCCAATATGATTTTCAATAATATACAAATTACAGTGATTTATGAAATTAAGAAGTTAGTGTGCATTTTACTGAACCTCCTAACAAAATATGATTACAAGACAGATTTATTCTCATTACAGTGCTGTTAAAAGGTTAAGAAAATCTAATCTGTCAATACAGAAAATATGAACTTTATGCTTATTTACTCAACAAAAATCAACACATTTTCTCGGAACAGAAAAATGTTACAGTCCTCCCATGTGAGTTAGCAACCTTTCAGTGCTCCCACCTCAGCATCTGGCCTTTCTCGGTTTTTTGTTTCTCTATCTAGGTTTGGTCAGCAGCCATCTTCTACATCTAGCCAGCTGTCAGCCCCTGTTGGTCTCGTTTCTGTTTCCTGCTTGCTTCTAACCCATGTAAGAGCAAACTATTTCTCTATGTAGGCGGCATCACAAAAAACATTTGTGTGTTCTGATTATTAGCTCCAAAATGATACTTGTGAATCCAGGATGGTCTGATCATGACTTCTGCTTATTTTACTTGACAATAATTTACAAAACAAACAGCAGTGATGCTAAATGTAAAAAAATAATAAATAACTGTTCAAGTTCAGTTTTGTTGTCATGTATCTATAGTACAATGAAATTCTTAACATCCGTCGTGATTTGCAACATCCATTCTAAGAGGAAACATAATAATGAAATCCCCTTCTTGCTTGTACTCCCGGTCCAACATAACGCTCTACCTCTTCCAAAGGTCATCAGAAACAATTTCCTAACTTTGCAGATGGATCCTTCTACTGGAGCCTTTTTTCCTATCTATCCCTAGATCTCCTTCTGTTGACCATCAAACCTTCTCACTCACAGCTCACTTTGTAAAGAAGATCCACATTCCATCTCTCCCACAGCTCACTTTGCAAAGAAGATCTATTTTCCACACCAGGCACTTTGAACTGTAAACAGGATCCTCTGTGTCATAAGCAAATATTTTACCAACAACACCTTTGTATCTGGTCGCTCTGGTAAATCCAATATTAAACAACAGGCCTCTTGCCAGTCTAAAAAATCTTATTTCTGCATCTTATGTAGGAAATGTCCAGCCGTCTGCAGATGAAACATAGAGACAGCTAGTATACTGTTTCAGGAAGCATGTGTGTGCCGTTAAAATTAAAGACTTTACAAAGCCTATCGTAGAACACTTCACATCCCTTGATCAGAGCCACGCTGATCTCTGTTTGTGTTCTTTCACAGGGCTTCAAAGACACTTTTAAAAGAAAAACAGAAGACACTCTGCTTATTCTCACCCTGGGATCACACATTTCTTCCAGCTGTAATGACCGGATATTTTTTAATCTTTCCCTTCCTCTTCTCTAAGGGCAGCGTTTTCTCACCTACTTTCTCCTGTTTTCCTTTCATCTACCCTTTCTTTGTTTGCTCCTAGCCCTTCTATACATGTTACCTGCTGCTTAGTTTAGCTTAGTTTACCTTTATTGTCCACAAGTGGAAATTTGCTTTGATCTAGTCAGCAACATATAAGAGCACATTCCTACATACAAGGCATACCATAAAATACAAATTATTGACATATTTATATACACAAAAAACATAATTTGAGAACAATTGCTTATTTCAACAAAATTGAACTTCTGTTTGTTTTAAATTTTGGCCTCAAGTATCATCTCCCAGGGGGAAAAATTATTTAAGCAGTGTGTCTGGTCTTTAACAGTCTTACATTTTTCTTTTTGTTCTTTTGTCATACAATTCTTCATAGAGACCACATCACAGTTGAGTTATTTTCCTAAGTTTATTTTTATTAGTCACAGGAATAAAATTCAGTATAATAGTTCTGCAGGATGATAGTTAAAATGTTATTTTTTCCTCAGCCTTTTTAATACAGGTACAATCCTGTTGTAACGAAATTCATAGGACCATAAAAATATTTCATTGTAATGGAAATTTTGCTATAACAAATATGAGGAAAATATATATACTATTGTGACCAGGGTCACCGGCAATATGCCATTTCTAATGGAGTGCTGCAAGGACAGCTCCATAGCTACTCTGCAGCGTCTGCTAAACAGTAAACCAAGGGCAAAGTAATTTGTTGTCCGCTGCAGGATCAGGATTACTGCCTAACGTGCTTATTGCACAATGTTTAGAACATTTATGACTGGGCTTTGACCTGTTCTTTCTCGCACTCTTCTGGTCTATGACAGTGGTGATTCCGAGCTGCTGGTGTGCTTGGAATCTGAACATGGGAGCTAAAGCAAGACAATTGCCCGTGTCGCGGCTCCTATCTTGAGTACTGAAGTAACAGCTCTGATTTTGAATGAAGTTTTCAGACTGTACCTGCCTTCTCTATACAGTAATAAAGTACCTGTATTTTATTTTATTTGAAAATGAGACATTAGCTGTAACTTTCTTTTATAGAAATACAGGTATGAATACAGAGCAGTACACTATCCACACATGACACAACTACCCATGCAGGCGCTTGGTGGAGCACTGACTCAGAATTCAGCTATTAGTATGATGTTGTGCCAACACTCTCGTCAAAACTGGCTAAGTCCAGAAATTTTGCAATAGACTGCCACTTTCTTTTGGTCTAGCAAGAAAGAGACAGCTTGTTTCAGGGTTCCTGAGACTCAGCAAAAAGTATAGGCACAGCATTAAGATTTTTTTGCATCGCATAATCATCTTTGGTGGCCATTTTTGGTCAAAGTAATGTTTGTTATACTGAAATTTACATTTCATTAAAATGATATCTGTTAAACATGATGTTGTATGAATGTTTGTCTGGGTACAGAAAAAGTATGTGTTATTCTGAAAATTTTTTTACTTTGGTATTTGCTATAATGGGATTTGACCTGTATATAGCTGTGGTGTTGGCATTTTTGTAGATATGTTGCATGTTTTCATTAAAGTTTGGGCTATTTTCTGTTCAGTTGCGCACCTGATGAAGGATGTACGGCCAAAAAGTTTATATTAAACCTTATTTCCTTTTCAGCACAGAAAAAACCTTAATTTCCTTTTCAGATGCATGGTGACACAGCCCTATACTAACTTCAATGAAATTCTTACCTGCATTATTTTCCACAGGTTAATGGCGGAAGTCTAACAAAATGCAAATACAGATACAGTATTTTAAAAAAAATCTTAGTCTTATGATCTATGTATAAAAACTGTCATTGAATCTTTTGAAAGGAATGCTAATGGTCCTGAACTGTGTGGCAAAATGGAGGCGGAGAAAGGTTACTGTAGAATGGCCAAGGTTTTTAATAATGTTGTCAGCTTTTTTGTCTAGAATCTGCTCCACTGGTTTTACAGGGCTAAACCAATATCAGCCAGGAATAAGAGGGGCACCTGTTAAACCATAACCTTACAGGAACTAAAGTGTCATATCATGATACATAATCTATACCAGGGTCACAGGGGCTGCTTATCCCAGCTTAGCTTAAGGTGCCAGCCCATGACAGGGTGAACACACACCCATACACCAAACACACACTAGGGCCAATTTAGCGATGCCATTTCACCTAATCTGCATTTTTTGGACCATTCAGGGAAACCAGTGTACCTGAAGGAAACCCACACAGACATGGGGTGAATGCGCAAACTTCACACAAGGAAGATCCGAGATGTGAACCCTGGTCTTCTTACTGCAAGGCAGCAGTGCTACCATTGCACCGCCCAGAACTAAAGTTGAAATTGTTTATTCAGACTGTCATTTTCCAGGAATTAAGAAGTTGCAGCTCAAGAAGGGATGGTCAGCTGGAAAAACACAAATTCAAAATCAAAATATAAGCCAGCTTTTTTTTTTTGTTTTTCATATTGTTACCTGTCAGTGTTAAAGTGACAATGCTTTGCTATGAAATGTATAAGACGGAAGACGTGACATTGTACACAAGATAGTGTGTATACTGTACTGGGGCAGAGATGCTGTGACATAGAACTGCATACCATCAATAAATTCAATAAACAAAAGCAATACCAAAAATGGCAGGAATGGATGCCAAGAACTCCTGACAAACAATATGTTTTTTATACATCAAAGAAAAACTTTGAATGTAGAGGCGTCCATAAATAAAGCATACCAATCTAAATAGCAAAGCATCTTGAATTTAGAATAGGTTTTTTTGAAAAGAGCTTAAAATTTTATTTTTAAACTCTGTCTGTAAATAGAACATACCGTTGCCTTTGTCTATTACCGCTTTAAATAATGATACCCCTTCTAATTCTGCTTAAAATGTATACTTTTGCATTTGAATGCACTACCTTTTACTTTTCAACATTGCTTTATTTTGCAGCTTTTATTCTTTTCAGAGAATACATTTTTGCTTTTGTAGCAGGCTTGCAACCACTTTTTTCATTTTAGACAACATTTTACATGTGAGACCCAGCACATATTTCTCTTCTCAATGGCAGCTTCATGCATGTAACTAATTCTGATAACTTTTACGTTTTTGCCCATCTTTAGCTTTTTTAAATCTACTCCTCTTCATTGTGCAAATACAATATGATTTCTTTATGTTTTGTATTTATTTGCCTGAAATATATTCAAAGTGACTTTTCTATAGACTTGTTTGCAAATGTGTGCTATTGTAGCACAATAGGTAGGATATGTGGCCAACAACATCAGTAGTCGGTAGTAAGAAATCAAAATTCTACCTTGCTTTACACAGTCAATGCCCTAGCTAGTAGGTCACACTATTACTGATATTTCAATTGCATCCTTACCACATCTGTCATCCGCTGGTTATACCTTAGGTTACAGTTCCAATTCTGTCTGATGAAGGAATGTCATTTGTTCTTTGCACCTAAATTCAAAATCCAAAAAAAAATCTGTTGTCCTTCAGTAGCTGTCCACTCAGCCCTACACCTCACTTTGCTTGCTTCATTAACTCAGTCACAATCATTTAGCATAGGCTGTAAACATGAAAGGTGCTTAATACGTTTGACCTGAAAGCACGTCTTGTGTGGATGATCACATCTGGCTGATTCATGAACAGTCCAGGAGTTTTATTATCAACACCTTCACTTTATTTACTGCCTTTTTTAACAGCTGAGCACCCTTCAGCATCCACAAGTTCAGATGATTCAATCAACTTTTTTGTAACTTTTTTACCCAATTACTCTCTTTACTCTTGCATTATACCAAAGACATTATCATTTTTATTACTTTTGTGCTGCTTTTTCAGGGTATTAAATCTATGTTAATTTTCATGGTTCTGCATGTCTACATTGCTATTATCGTTAAGTGGCCTATTATATACTGTCCATAGGTAAGATGTTCAAATGTTTGTGGAAGAAAGCATAGTTTTAATATACAGAAGTACCTCTCCATCCATTCATTATTTTTTCAGAATTATCTTCAATAAAGGATGAAAACATGATGCATACATGTATCAAGGTATACAGACAATTGCAGACAATAACAGAAAAGTCACCTTTGCAATAACCACTAACGCCTCCTTTCTAGGGGAGGTTAACTCAATCTATGCTTGTCTTAATTAAACAAAAAAGCCAGTAGAACAATAGCTTCTTCAAGTGAGCATGTTCTCAAGCTATGAGGAAATATTTGAAGAGAGTGAAACTAAATGTGAAGAAAACATCACCAGTTGTGCACTCAGGGTATAATCTATCAGTGGAAGACATCTTATGTGACATCTTCAATGTCTCTGACTTGGGCTATTGCTGTAAGACAACTTCCATTGTCCAATGTTAAACAAAATTACTGTTCTGTTATAACTTATTTCACCTGTTAATTTTATTAAGATTGGCAGCTTAACACCTTTTAGTGGTATATAGTTGGTATTTTCCTACTTGCCCATTGCTTCCTGTCATGTGAGGCAATCAGGATGTTAATTTATTGTCATGTGCATTCAATCCGTTGTCTTATCTCCCTATCTTCATGTTTGTGATCTCATCATTCATATGTATTACCTTACTTTAAAGTTAGCTTTCCTTTCATAAATATTTTGCAAATGGAAGTAATTATTTTGTTAGTTTACTAATAATTTGTGTATGATGACACAGTAATTTACATTTAAAAGAAATGTTTGTTATTTAATATAAAGCCACTTAGAGCCTTGTATCTTTTTCTGTTTTACTCTCACCCTTTTAACTCCAATAAACCTGTGGACAAAGAAACAACAGTCTATAAAGTTTTGGATAAAGAAAAGTGTTTATCTAAAGTCTATGTGGAGGACAGGACAATTACAATAACATTGCTGACTACTTGCCAATGACACTCACCACTACACCATTAGCATGGAGAAGTGCTTTGAGAGAATGATCACTGCAGATCAGTCACAACATACAAGACACATGAGATTCACATCTGCCAACTGTACTGACAGAGTAATTGATAAAGCTATTTTCAAAGCAATCCATGCAGCACTAACCAACCTCAATAAAAGTAACACTAATGTGTGAATGTTGTTAATTTTTAACTTATAGCAAAGCTCTAGGACCAAACATGACCCTATCTGGATCTGGGACAGCATACTATTATTAGACTTGAAAAATGTACATTTAACAGTCTCACAATGAATACAGAAGCACCCCCCCAAGCTTAGTGTTCAACCCACTGCTGTTTTTTCTGTTGACAAATAAATTTTAGTCATCCAGTTAGCTAACGTCAATGGTAGTATGTCTGATTAGCAGCAGTGATGAAACAGCCCACAGGAGGGCAAATTACTTATTGAATGGTTCAATAGCAAAAAATTGACCTAGTGCCATATTAGTTGACTTTGTTTTGGAAGATATGGAGTGAGTCAGGTGCCTTTTCATATTAATATGGCTGACTTTGCAAAGAACTAGATAGATAGATAGATAGATAGATAGATAGATAGATAGATAGATAGATAGATAGATAGATAGATAGATAGATAGATAGATAGATAGATAGATACTTTATTAATCCCAATGGGAAATTCACATTCTCCAGCAGCAGCATAATGATACAATAAATAATATTAAATTAAAGAATGATAATAATGCAGGTAAAAAACAGACAATAACTTTGTATAATTTTAACGTTTACCCCCCCCCCCCCCCCCCCCCCAGGTGGAATTGAAGAGTCGCATAGTTTGGGGGAGGAACGATCTTCTCAGTCTGTCAGTGGAGAAAGACAGTGACAGCAGTCTGTCGCTGAAGCTGCTCTTCTGTCTGGAGATGACACTGTTTAGTGGATGCAGTGGATTCTCCATAATTGATAGGAGCCTGCTGAGCACCCTTCGCTCTGCCACAGATGTTAAACTGTCCAGCTCCATGCCAACAATAGAGCCTGCCTTCCTCACCAGTTTGTCCAGGCGTGAGGCGTCTTTCCTCTTAATGCTGCCTCCCCAGCACACCACCGCGTAGAAGAGGGCGCTCGCCACAACTGTCTGATAGAACATCTGCAGCATCTTATTGCAGATGTTGAAGGACGCCAGCCTTCTAAGGAAGTATAGCCGGCTCTGTCCTTTCTTGCACAGCGCATCAGTATTGGCAGTCCAGTCTAATTTATCATCCAGCTGCACTCCCAGATATTTATAGGTTTGCACCATCTGCACACAGTCACCTTTGATGATCACGGGGTCTATGAGGGGTCTGGACCTCCTAAAATCCACCACCAGCTCCTTGGTTTTGCTGGTGTTCAGTTGTAGGTGGTTTGAGTCGCACCATTTAACTAAGTTCTTTCAGGTTTAACATATTGACTGCTGAACCATTTATTACCAGGACACTGCACTACAGGTCTATGCTTATGTGATAAATGATGAACTCAATCAAAACTTGTAAACATATACAGAAATGTATAAGAAAGTAACAGTTTTATTATCAACAGTAGCTATGTTAAAATGTAAAGAAGCAATTAATTACCTTCCCCAGCAACATGACTAAAAGACTGCATCTGAATGAGCGTCCTTGAAGCATAGCATCTTGCAAAAATACAGGTTTAGAAGCGCATGTGCCTCAACTATAACATTTCTTTGCACTGTCCATGCTGGTTTCACACAACACATTTGGTAGTTGGTAAATATTTGTGCTCAGTGGGCATCAGAATGTCCATGTACTGCTGTCCTGGCAGTTGTGACAAGTCAGATGCCTTATGATGAAGAAACGCCTCTGGGACAGTGTTCCGCATCACTATCACAGCATACAGGTCCCATATCATCCAATTGATTGTCACTATCTTGATCAATGTCATTATCATAAAAATAATCAAATTTCAACAAATGTAGTTGTTTCAAAACATCAGCAGCTTTATATCTTTTTTGCTATAACATAACTACAGATTTTCAATTTGTGGCAATATTTTCTGCAAGTTACTGCCACCAAAAAAAAAATCAAAATTCTATGGCTGCCCACTAGATGGCAGCACTGTAGTAGGTAACTGAGACGTGGCAGCAAACCTCATCAGTAAACTGGCTGCTCCTACAGCAGCTGTATATGAGATATGACTTAACATGTAGAATATTAAGTATGATTTAAGTCACCGAGGATCTCTCATGGTTTCTCAACACCACTTAACTTGTTTAGAAGACCTAATAGAATCTTCACATTTTGAAGTGGCTGAAGAAAGTCAATCTGTCATCTCAAATCAGCGAGGAGGATACTGAGTAGCTGCATCAAAGTCTTCTTTGGCACATATACTGTGACCAATTTCAAAGTCTCAAACTGGACATTTCACGACTAAAACAAGGCCCTCATTCATACAGAGCTTTTATGACAAGAGAGCACTTTCTCAGACCCAACATACCTTAGCTCAAAACAGTGTGCGCTCTGCCATAAAGTAAGTAATGCTATAGCATTCAATACCAAACCATTTGACTCATTTTTATCCTTTGCTATTAAACTATTAACTAATATAGAGTTTATTTCATTAACCTGTAAGCAAGACTCCATTATATGCATCCATGCTACTAATCAGATTGCACAATTGATTCAGTGTGACTGACCATTCTTAACTCACCTACCAGTATTGACTAATCATAATTATTTATTTTTAATTTTTATATATGTAATGTTTTACTTTGCATATATATTGACATGCATGGCTTTTTTGTTGATATTGCTTTGTTAAGTAATTTGTGTCTACTTTATTGTTGTACCATACTGTCGCAGCTTGTTTCTATAAGTTTCTTCGTACTTTAGGATATAGTAATGGCAAATTAAACAGTTCTGGCTGGAACACCAATGAAGCACAGAAAATACTCACATATACAGTATATGGCCAATTTAGAGCCAATAGTCAACCTCACATGCAGAAGACAAAGAACCTGAACACAAAGAGAATGTAAAACTCTGCAATGACAGTGGCCAGGCCATATACTGAGGACAGATCTTTAACAACAGTGATAACCTTTATGTCATTTTGTCACATATGAAATGTTATGTTGAAATATTGCACTTAATACATTTAATTTCTGCTATGGACTGCTATGGGTCCCACCATGAAGGTTTGTTTATGGCCTGCGTCATCTTGTGTGTTCTTTCATTTTTCTAAGATGTTATTTTGAAGGTGAATTCTGTTAATTGTTTTATAAATGTTTTCTACTGTGTATTTAGCTCCTTTCATTAAGTCTGTTATTTTTTGTCCATTATACTGATTATTTTATTGTGTTTGATAGAGTGGGGGATGAGACCCTTCATTAGCTTACAGGCCACAAGTGTTTTAGTTACCGTTTCTAGCAAATGAGGACTCTTTAAATGATCCCTTAGCCACTCTTTTGCTGAGTGGCCCTGCCTAGTTAGCATCCATTTCATGATAGTTCAAATGTTGTATATTGTTGTCCAGCCTAGGTGTGTTCCCTGCTTTATGTTTTTTTTCCTTTTCTTATCTTAATTTAAAAGTATTATTTTTCAGGTGTTTATTGTATTTATGTATTTTTTCATACCACAATTCTGTTATTTACTATCTATGTATAATAGATGTTTCTTGTGTTTTGTGGTAGGAACCACCAAGAGGAAGGGCCTCGTGAACAACATGGTTGAAGGACCTCTCTCAGACAATATATTGTGAGGCTGAGGTGTGGGTCCTTTGGTGGTTCATTGTTGGCTCAGTGAGTGCAGTTACTGTGAGAAGTTGTTATGCACCCAAATGGCGTAAGGCCTTCAAAGAAAACAAACAGATTCCTAAAATACCTCAAAAATGCCCTCTAGGGAGGGAAAACCATGAAGCCCTTACCTGTCACAAAAGGGCAAGCACAGGATCTTTATAAATAAATGATTAATAATCACAAAATGTTCAATGGCACAAAATGCTCTGAGGGGTGCAAAGGTTACAGAAGGAGTCACCTTCAAAAATTAGGCAATTCAGAGGCAAATAAGTCCAGATATACAAATCCCAAGAATGATAAAGAAAAATCAAAGCACAGAGGTCAAAATCAAACAAATCAGTAATCAACAAGAAGTAATAAATCAAAAGAGAACTCACCAATGTCAACGCATCCAATGAACTTCATGGGAATGTGGCTTTCTTCAGCTTGTATAGGTCAATTGACAGTAATGGATAGGTGACCCTGTGTCTTGGAGAACCACCCACAAAATAAAAGGAACATAATAGAAAATAAAAAGACACATAGAAACTAAATGATTAATAATTCAGAAGAAGAATTCATACTTATACAAGTAATAAATGTGAACAACAGTATTATCATAAACAAAAGAATTAAAAACAAACAAAAAAGACATAAAAAAGGAATTTAAACCCCAATGGTGGGAGAAACCCTGACTGTAGCACTACTGTTTTCCTGGTTTCTGGTTTATTGTTTCTGTATTTGGTTCATTAAGAATTGTATTCCGTTTAAAACTTGTTTGCTCTGGGGTTTTTTTCTGTTTATTAAAAAAAAAGAAATCTAACAATGGGATAAGCAAAATTCACTTGACAGGATTTCTTAAAATAAGCTAAAAATCTTAAATACAAGTGTGTTGATAAGTTGATACTTCTTATAATAATGAAAACAACATTACATTGCTTTATATTAAAGACCTTTACTTTTCTTAGACTTCATTTTTTCAGTGTGTTTGCTCTTGTATTTTGGTTGTTACTTTGATCCATTTTTTACTTTCTGGTTTTGACCTCATAAAGTCCCTGACTACAATTTCAGCCTTTTTTTCTCATCACCTGTTGACACCTTTCTTACAACAATTGCAGGTGCCTTTATAGTACCCATAATGCCAAAAAGATCGTTGGAGTATACTGGAAGGAGCAGAGCAGCATCAGCGGCTTCAGAAGTCTTCCAAAGAAGGAGATGGCCTCCATTAAATCTCATGAGAGGGAGTGAAGGAGAGACAATGCATTTTACATTGTATTAGGCTATCAGTACCAATGATGATAAAATGTAAGCCAAATAATCCTATTTAAAAAAGTTATGCAATATATGATATATCAGTTCATTGTCATACAGTACAATATTTAAATATATATATATATAAATATATATGTATATATAATACATATATATAAGCATCAAATAGTCAACACTAAAAGCAGAAACTCACATTAATGTTCATATTCCCCATTTTTGTTCAATGAGCAAAGTTTTAAACTCTATTGTATATTTGTAATTAACATGATTCAAGATAATAATGACCACTACTGCAAAATAACAAGATGTTCACTCTACCTTTAAAAAAGTCATAAACAATTCACCAGTGGGTCAATTAAAAAGAGTTATAGCCTTCAAGCCTCTAGGAAAAACCGAAACAATTGTGTTGCACTGGCAAACACATAAGCAAAGAAACTTAAAAAATGCTGGAGGGTCTACCCTTGCAACTCAGAAACCATCCAGTGGTGCCATACAAAAAAAATTCATATACTCCAAAAGAAACATTTCTGTAGATTAGGAATTACATTGAGCATATCAAGGAAAATGGGAAAAATTTGATTATGGTGATTAATAAGAGTTTGCTGTAAACACTTTAAAAAATATTTTAAATTATTGAGGCAAGTTTACCAGTTATTAAATTTTTACACGGCACTGCCATCTGCTGAGCAACTAGAATGAAGTGCCCCACACCGATCTCTTCTTTTAGTTCTTTTGTTTCCAATTAATAGAACCTTGTTTTTCTGTAATAATTTTGTAACCTTCTTTAATTTCTGACCAAAATGTTTCTCCATTTACCTCTCCTTTGGGGTATTTTGTTGGCTGGATCATAATCATTCCCAGTGCTGTCACTTGATCAAACATGTGTTACATTACATATCATAGTTAAATTCAATACAAGAGAAAAAAACATCAATATGAATATCAATTTGCTATTCTTCTCATGTTTTGTAGGTGTTGTGGTATGAAATTTTGCATATAAGTTGATAAATATTTTGTATGTCTTTATTTGTAACTTATAACACTAATGTCTATCATTGATATGAACAGCAATGGTTTGATGGTTAAGAAACAGTTCTTTGTAATTTTACGATAGGGTTGGGGGAAGTGCATAAAATAAGTTTGGCAAATGTTTCTCTGCAGGGCTCTCTCAATCAACCCCCACAGGAAAGCCGATCTGCCTAGCTGGCAAGCTTCATTGGGGTAGGTGTGAAGGTGTCTTCTGCCCCATTGGTCTGAAATATGGCTGTTTGGAACTGGCTTGTATCAGAAGCCTTTAAGTACCATGATGCCCTATTGGCAGTAGGGTTTGGACAGAGAATCTATAAATGTGCTTGCTTTACCCATCCCTCTCTTCTCTCTCTCTTACAAACATCTGATGAAAGAGCATCTCACACACCGTGAACTGAAAAAGACAACACAATGAAGAGCACAGCTCGGCAGCCATATTGAGACGGGCATGCGCCCTGTTATGAAGCTGACCAAAGATGAGGACTTAACTAGAGATATTTAAAGTAACTAACAAGTCTGTGTGTCACCTGAAACTACACATCAGCATTTATTAGGTTGTATGGTTTCCAGTATTCACTTGTACTTTACATATTGTTATTATTTATTAATATTATCAAAAATACATTATTTAAAGTGTAACTTAACTCCTGCTTGTCTTTACTACACCTAATTGCCTGAGGTTATAAATGTAGAAGGGAAGGTGGGGAGAAGTTATATGATGCAATGCCTTATAAATAGTGGTACTTCTGGGAGATTTGAGGTATTCTGACAAAGGCTGCATATTAATAATAAAAAACGGAAAGTAGAGTAATATATCACTCTACCAAGACAAAACAGTAGGTAAGTCATTATAAGAGTGTAAAAAATGCAAATGTTATTAAAAAAATCAAAAAGGCATACATATTTGTTGGAGGTACTAAAATATTCTATTGTGTGACCTAATGAAGTAGTAACAAGAGATACAAAAGAAAAAAAACAGCATGTAGTGAAAAAATCTCAAGAAAGGAACTGAACAAAGAACTTACAGTCAAGCCTGCAAGGGCTTTTTCCACTTATCAGGCTTTAAGTGACCAGATTTGATTACTTGGCAAATGTTGTTATTATGATTTTTAAAAATGAGCAGAAACAAAGACAGAAATAAGTATGTTAAGCAGCTCAAAAACAATATACAGTATAGGCATAATATATAATATAATAATAGGCATAATCAAAACAAGTAAGAAAATGGATGCATTGCATAACATTAAGATGCATTCAGAGACTTAGTGGAATGTTCTGAAATTGGACATATTTTTAATTTTTGTTTGTTTTTTTAATCAAAGGACTGAAACATATTACCAAATGTAAATGTAACTGGTTCACATAATAGCTGAATTATTCCACAGGAACAGACAGTCTGACTGAGAGTCAGTCTAACCTTAACCTTAAGGCTTTCACATTTTAAGTAAACACACCTAAAAAATAACAGAGATTTAAGATCTAAAACTATAAAATTAAGTAGAAGAACAGGCAATCTTTTCATACATTTCAGGTGAGGGTGCGGTGTATACAGTAAAATAAAATACACACTAGACCAAGTGCACGACGATGGATTGAATATCATTGAGTAGATTATCTATATATATAATTCACTAAGTCCATGGCAAGCAAGATGCACGCAAGACCGAGCCCCACCCACCAACAATTCACTAAGCAGCCGACTATGGCACACGCACTACAGAGCCAACAATTCGCGCGAGAGCGAAAGCATTTGCTAAGAATGTTTTCATTAATCAAGAATGAAAGTCGGAGGTTCGAAGAAGATCACATACCATCGTAGTTCCGACCATAAACGATGCCGACTGGCGATCCGGCGGCGTTATTCCCGTGACCCACCGGGCAGCCATTACTCCCACTGGCATGCCTCCGCATAAAGTCAAACTTAAAATCGGTTCAGTCGTCATGCTTCTCAGAAACCTCATGCCAGCAAGAAGTTTCTGTAAAGGCACTAGACTGACTGTTCTCAGCATTCACCGCAATGTACTGGAGTGTAAAACAATCGCAGCTCCTACCTCACACACTGTCCATATTCCCCGGATTTCCCTGACCCCATCAGATTCAAATTTGACTTTTACTTTTACACGCAGACAATTTCCTGTTAGATTAGCCTTTGTAATGACAATTAATAAGGCGCAGGGCCAAACTTTCAAAAAGATATGCCTGTATCTGCCAATACCAGTTTTCAGTCACGGACAATTGTATGTTGCTCTCTCCAGAGTTCCATCTTTTCATTCACTCACAGTCGTATCCTCAAACCCACCCCATTTGGACAACTGTGTCTTTCAGGAAGTGTTCACCCATCAATACATAATTATGCGGCGTATGCTACGCCGCGGGTTGGCTAGTGTCAAATATAACATCATAGTAAGCAATGACTGATAACACTAAGTAAGCCACTCTTGGACTCATATTTCTCAGTAAATTGTCTATATGAAAATAAAGGAGGTAAAAGTATTTTTTTTTATTTCTATCTGACTAAATAGCAAGATAAAAACTGATTGAAAAAGAAAAAACATAGGAGCTGCTATCTTTGATGACATCAAAGATGTGTGAATTTCCCCTTGGGATTAATAAAGTATCTATCTATCTATCTATCTATCTATCTATCTATCTATCTATCTATCTATCTATCTATCTATCTATCTATCTATCTATCTATCTATCTATCTATCTATCTATCTATCTATCTATCTATCTATCTATCTATCTATCTATCTATCTATCTATTACCGATGCTACTACTGAAACTGTGTGTGTGTTGATCAGATTGTCCGCTGCAGAGAGTGAAGCTGTGTGAAGTTTTTTTACGGTGGCTGGAGTGCCAATCCTGCCACCAAAGCCCATGATTTCACTGCAAGTTGGAGCACCGCTTGCAAGGCTGGATGCAGTTTAACATCATACCCAGGACCTGACCTGAGAACGTGAAGCAAAATTGTAGCCTTTACGTCAAGCACTGCCACAGGGTTGGAAAAGAGATTAATATGGGTGGACAGGGGAGGGGATATAAAGATGAAATTGCTGGATCAATTGTGTGAAGTTGACTGGTCAAGAAATGGCATAGTTTAGGAATTGTTTTTGGAAAGTGAATATGTGAGTTTTCTTGTGACTCAATTTCGCTGGAATCGCTGGTATGTCAGGATAGGGTAAAACCGATTCCACAGTGTATGGTTGGGTGCAAGGGCTATATGAGTTAAGGAAATCCTGCAGCTTTCTTAGGAAATGAGAAGAGATGTCTGTATTTGTGAGCTACTAAAGTGTTTGTTTAACTGTGTCATCTGAACTGCTATGTATATAGACATATTTGTGTGGTGTTTGCTTTTTTTAAATCTCAACTCATGTGAAGTCATTTGCACTGTGGGGTGAGGAGACTATCAATAGAAGTTCAAATGGATGTAAAACATAGGGAGCTGTTGATACTGTGTATGTGTTCTAAATCATTTACTCATGCACTTCACGTGGAAGTTTAGGCTGACCTTTCACTTTGGCAGTTATTGTGGTAGTGTCCTGCTGTCTTGTCTTTTCTCATCAGTGAAACAGTTCCTGCTTTTATACCGATGGTGAGGTGAGCTATAACAGTGTGTATCACTTTTTTTTGTGCTAAGAGCTGTTTGTGAATATGTCACTTTGACTTTCCATTAGATATTGCATGGGTTCGGTCCATGTGAGGAATGCCACATGTATACTGTGAGCCCAAATCTCCATTCTGTTTGTATGTGGTCATTCATTTCTTGCATATTTATGTGTCTTCGGTGGCCATGAGAAGAAGCTGAAGCCAAATTTCGGGGCCACTGTGAGCTGGTCATCCAAATCATGGGTTGTGATGTGTGCGTCACGGCATAAACTGTCAATCGAGACCAAGATCAAGCTTCAAAGGCAAGTGTTTTCACGACAGAGATACATTCCTTACAATTTAATATATAGTATACTTGTATATATGTTGTATGATATGTATATTTGTGAATTATATGTTATACAACAAATGAAATTTCAAAAACATCTTCTGAAGTCTCTTGTAAAATTCTTCTTCTTCTTTCAGCCTAGTTAGGGGTTGCCACAACGGATCATCTTGTTCCACATCTTTCTGTCCTCTGCATCTTGCTCTGTTACACCCATCACCTGCATGTCCTTTCTCACCACATCCATAAACCTTTGCTTAGGCCTTCCTCTTTTCCTCTTCCCTGGCAGCTCTATCCTTAGCATCCTTCTCCCAATATATTCAGCATCTCTCCTCTGCACATGTCCAAACCAACACAATCTCGCCTGTCTGACTTTGTCTCCCAACTGTCCAACTTGAGCTGACCCTCTAATGTACTCATTTCTAATCCTGTCCATCCTCGTCACACCCAGTGCAAATCTTAGCATCTTTAACTCTGCTACCTCCAGCTCTGTCTCCTGCTTTCTGGTCAGTGCCACCGTCTCCAACTCATATAACATAGCTGGTCTCACTACCGTCCTGTAGACCTTCCCTTTCACTCTTGCTAATACCCGTCTGTCACAAATTACTCCTGACACTCTTCTCCACCCATTCCACCCTGCCTGCACTCTCTTTTTCACCTCTCTTCCACAATCCCCCAATAATTAAACTTGATATCAGGAAGATCTGAAGAAAACAAGGCAACTGATTGAATTGATGTCTGAAACTTTTCAACAACTATTGTAAAAACAAAAAGTCATACACTAAACGTCTAACCCCAAAGATACAATTATGTCTATGCAAAGTTACAAGTGGACATAATGGAGTAAATAATTTTTAATCAGAAATGTCATTTAATTGCATAGTATTTATAGTGCTTTAAAGTGATTTTAAGATAATGATTCTGTTTACACAGACTTCATGGTAAATTATCAGCATCACAACATTGATTCTTTTTGTCAATGATAAATTGTATTTTGTAATTCATTTTCCTATGAACTTTAGTCTGATTGATGTTATGACTTTGGGACATGTAATGATTTACAGATTCAAATGAACTGATAAATGAAAATGACCTCCAGATTAATAATTGCAATAGTTATTGTGATTTAAATGTCTTTCAGCTTTTATTGGTCAGTCTTAAGTTTAAATCAAATTAAATTAGTTTCAATAACCATCTGGATGCCCAGAAGATCTCTGTAAGGTTACAGTTTTAACTATTATTCTCCACACCCTTTTATTAGTGTTATTCATCAGCTATATTGTGCAATTTATGAATCTGCCAGAGAAGAACTAATTGGACACACATTTTCACTGCTTGACTTACCTGGAGTGTCATGTTACACGGGACATGGGACACTTATTCAGCCAGCTTCACATCTGCCACAATTCACATTCAATAAGAGAAAATAGGATAAGCTTATCTACTTAATTGCTAAGGAAAAGTAAGCATAATTATTCACAGTATTTGCTTGTTTGATGTCCTCTATAAGTGATAACTAAATTTAAATCATTGACTGAAAGAATACGTGTAAAATATATTATTTGCAGCACCTTTCTTAATTTAAAATAAAACTAAACAGTTTTTTCCCTCTTGATCCTATAATGGTGACTAACTTTGCTGTATCAATGAAAGACTCTTACAATACCAAATTGGATAAATGAGGAGAGAAAGTTAATAAACAGATATATGAAAGATAGAAGAGGAGGGTCTGTCACTATCAGTGGACTGTGGTGACCTCACATATGCATGGTGACTGCCCATATATTGTCAGATCACAGGGATTACGCACTTTGAGCAAACACCGAGTTTAAGGTTTAGTGTAAATCTTTGTAAAAGTTTGCTAAAACTTTTGGCATACTTTAACAAGAATATGACAATGACATTTTGCAAGCCCTTTAAAGAATGGTCTGTGTCAGCACAATTCCCACTCATAAGAACCCACTTGCTATTAAACTTGAATAAACATCAACAACAGGAAATAATGAAGCAAAAATGGCAAGAATATTTTTCTGAGCTGAATTGTCCAGTACAGGAATGTGGGGAGTTGTAGCCAATCCATGTAGCAACAGGCCCAACTCACCAGCCTTAAACTTGGACTAAAGTCCATCAAAGAACCAAAACTGAACCAGTTCTCTTAAACACTAAATGGAACAAAATACTTCATCTTGTAAAAAAGAGCTTTACAGTCTTTTGAAATTGTATTGTTATGATGTTTGCAAATTGTTTCTCAGTACCAGGTACCTTACCCTTCACAGTTATTGTTGTGGTTTCAATTACAGCTTTCATAAATTACTAAAAGTTTAGCTATTCCATCTTCATTTAAATCATGAAGCATGACAGTTTTCTGTAATTATCTGCTTCCTTGCTTTGTTGAACTTATGCTGCAGTTTCTTGTATATTCTCTATTTCATCTATCATTATCTATATTACATTTAATTGTTCATGTTTTACTTGCAATATATCTTGATGAGTAGTGCTTTTTACAGTACCTATGGTTGGTTTGATTCCCTCTTATTTCTATTTGTAAATGAATAATTTGATTGGATGCATTGTAAGTACCTGCTAGACTTGTAAATGTAACAAATGGGCATAGTCAGGGAGCAAAGCCATTTAACCAAGGCATCAAAACCAAAACGATTAACCAAAACAAATAGTCAAAATCAACATAGAAAACCCTTAAGCTTACTGTAGATTCATTGTCCTCACAAACATTAATTTCCTTTTGCTTTGTTTTGAAATCGATCCACACTCAGATGCTTGCTTCTCAGTGTTACTATCTTATACTGTACAAGAAGAGAATGATGACGCATGACCCCATCATGGGATCGGTAACAGTATTAACAAACATTAACAGCATGACTGTGACCTTTTAAAGTTGGGTACAAATGACCAGTGATTTCACCATCATAATTATAAAAATAATAAACAATGATAACAATAATTCTGAGGTTATGAAAAACGAGACAGAACAACTCCTAAGATCCCCAAATGAACATTCACTATATGAACCATGCTTTTCTCAGAGTTGTAGGAATCAGAATATGCAACAAGCAATAACAGTAGGATATGCAGGCTGGGATCATCAAGTTCTAACACATCCACCAAAACCAAAACACTTCAAAAGGCAAATTAAAGGATTTGAAAGACTGACTGAAGTGGTAGAAATCACAAATTGTAACCATTCTGGGGGATTAGTACAAACCAGTTAAACAGCTTTTGTTCATGCCCAGACTTTTTTATGAAAATGTTTGCAGATAATTGCTTTGAAAAGGAAGAATTCAACTACTTTTTACAATTTTTGGATTTTGATGGAAATTGAGCAAACATCAAGAGCATCATAACAGATATAAAATCAATAGAATACCTAGTTCACAGATGGAAACATAAATTCTCAAATCCCAATGGTCAGAAAAATTGTCTTCTTTGATCCTTAATGGTATTCCAGTCACAAAAATCCAAAGCAACTCAGCTCTACCGCAGCAAGGATACTAACCACCTGCCTTTTGATGTCTAGATATCTGCTCATATAGTCTGCTAACACAAAGACAAAAAGAGCAACTACTAAGATGTACTGCTACTTTAAAATTAGTTCAAAAATAACATGGGGAAACAGTTGGAAACTTGTTAAGGGTAAATTTCACACAAATATTAGGAGGTTTTTCTTTACACGGAGAACCATAGACACATGGAATAAGACTTAAGGGACTTTTAAAACTATGCTTGATGTTATTTTGGAAGAAATGAGTGGACAGGACTGGCGATCTTTGCTGGGCTAAATGACCTATTCTTGTCTAGATTGTTCTATTGTTCTACTGTTCTATAATGAGCAGATGCCCGAGTCTTCTAAGAAAGAAGCTAAAAAAATGTTTTTTTTAGAGACTGTGATTTACTGTGAAAACCAGAGGACTAAACCAGTATTGTAATTGAGCACAAATCGCAAGGAGTCATTTACTAGAGCACTATTGTTTAACCGACACAAAACACTAAGACGAGGATCGATTCAAGACATGAAAGCTGCCCATAAACCACAATGCCAGAGCCTAAATCAGTAATCCACACTTGTTCACAAGTCAAATTTGTAATCTGGGACAAAGGGCAGCAGCTGTTGTGCTGGAATTTACTGTTATAAGTGAGAGTTTGTGATACAAATCGACCTGCTGCCACGTGCATGCACATAGGGGTCAGTTTAAGAGCTCTAGTGACGGTGATTCTCGGCCACTCCAGATAGTCAATGATAACACCATCTCTTTCTCTCCCTTTGCAAACAAACAAGATTGATGACTTTTCCATTGCTAACATTATTTATGGACTCGCTTCTTCCTACTGGAAACAGACTTAACCAGAAGAACCACCATCTTTGGTAGATGTATCCAGGCTCCTGTCTGAAAAGACACAACTTAATGCTTTACCCGCATTTTATTTCTGTGTTTTTCAGACTTCGGTTATATGGGATTTGCCTAAGGAGGTTCCAAAACTTCTAACTGTCTTTCCTTTGTTATTACATTGGAGAAATTCTACAATTTTGCCGATGCACCTAAAAATTAAAAAAGGCAAGGAAATAAAATTAAAACCCACATGATATTAAAGCTTGACAATTCAACTATTAAATGCTCATGTTCAGTTCTCATACCTGAAAAAAAAACTATTAACAAAATTCTAACTGGTCAAAACAGGTCTTACAACTCCCAATCCATTTTTATTTTCTAAAAGAAAAGTAATGCTGCATTGAGGTATCCTTTGTTACAGACTCTAGCTAATTCAAGATATTCTTTTCGAATAAACTACCTCTATACAAAAATGTTATGTTTCTATACTTCAGTCCCTTAGATCTTAATGTCTGTGTAATTCATAATATGGAATGAGGGCGTTTATGTAAATATTTACAAGCATGATACATTGTCTTCTCACTAGTTTTGTCTGGTTAAATGCTTCCTATGGAGTTGACTACTTAAAGTTTTACTGTGTTACATTTTATTGTCAAAGGTTTTTGCTTCCCATCTGTCTTCAATCCGGCCAGAGGAATGAAAAACAAAACACAATTTTTTTTCTGGCTGTTGAGTTTATTTTGCCATGTGTGAGTGGCATTATATATTAGAGCAATTCATCATAGCCCTTCCCAGAAATTAATTGTCTTTATCCTGTGAAGAACTAAAGTGAATCTAAATACTAAAAATCAGTCATTAACAAAAGGACAGGCATCTTTCAATATGGGGTTGTGGGTGGCAACCAAATATCAGAAAGGAGCTGCATGGTGCACAGATATCACCCATTACCAGTACCATTTAGTCACCAAAGATTCAATAGAACCGGTCACTCCAAAAATGGAAAGACCATGTAGTGTGAAAAGGACCACCAAATGATAGCATGAAAAAACCTCTTAAAGTTGAACTCCACCTTCTCTCACCTTCCCTTCATGATTGTGTAAACTAGCTCCTAAAGATCACATTAACAAATATACTATACAAAAGCAAAATAAATTTAGATAACAGTCAAAATTAAATGAACATCATAGTAGTGGAGCCTGGCAAAATAACTTGAGTTGATGAATTTATTATCTTTCATATTCTCCTTTTTATTCTGCATAATATGGTTAGTCGATATTAGTCATAATGGCAGTAGAATGCATATAAAATCATTCATAACTTGAATTGTATTAAATTAAAATTATATTAATCATCAAAAAAGACAACAAAAACTTGAGTAAGAAGGAAAAAATCCTTCTGTTTGATTCTATTTGCAGAGCATTGGTTATGCTTTGGTAAATCAATGATAAGCGTGCACCATCTAAGAAACACTAAGACATGAAACCCAAATGGACATAGAATATACTTAGGTAAAATACCATACCAATTTCTAAGCCTGCTTAATCCCGAGCAGGGCTTGTGGGAGTTTATCTGGAGCATATCTCAACAAGCATAGGGTGCAAGGCAGGGACAATCCTCTGGAGAGGGTGCCAGTCCTTAACAGAGGAACAAACTCACACATATGAACACACCATGAACCCACTAGGGCCAATTTTAGCATTGCCATTCCACCTAACCTGCGTGTCTTTGGACTGTCGGAATAAACCTTAGGTAAAATAGTGTGGCTCAAGTTAACAGTCACACTAACAGCTTTAGAAAGATGAAAGGCTTTTATAAGACATGTTTGTTGTCTTTGGCTTTATCAATATTTGTCAGTATTGGATTTTATAACTGTGGGTAATTTAACTTGAGAAAGTATTTCGAGAGAAAGAAGCAAAAATATAAAAGCCTCCCTGCTGGTCCTCTAATGGAGTTTTCCAATAAGCAGCTCAGTTTTCCCTAACATCTGTGTTCTCAAATATTCAATATGCCCAGTGTGTATTTTTATAGAGATCATAGGTTTTAGAGCTGCTTTTGTAGTTATGGATATTTGAATATTACTATTTAGGAAAGTGATAGAATATTTGTAATTCTGTGGAATACTTGTGAGCGACTTTATTCTTGAAATGAAAATAGAAAAATACAGGACCACAGTGAGCAATCAAGGAAAACAACAAAAAAACCTTTTTATATTCACATATTACACTAATTCAGTGTTGTTGCTGGTAGTGTTTTAAGACTACTAGATCCATATTTGACTTTAAAATTATAACTATATATTTAATAAAATGTGCTATAGCAGCTGTGCTAATGCTCGGATGGCAGCAGTTTACTCAATCCAGCTGTGCTGGAGCGAAGTCTGTACTTGACAATGCCTAACCATACTCACCCTTCAGTTTCTTAAACGCCCTCCACTCAAGCTCCCCAGTCAAAAGATCCCAATGCAGATGCAAATATTTACCGTGATAAAAAAAAAAAAAAAACATGAAACCCGGCTGACCTCCCTTGTCTAAACTATTAAATGTATATAAATTTCAAAATGAAAAGCAAAATTCCATCTACACACACAATCCAGTGTGAAAACATTGCAACTGCACAGATTGAGAAATGGATGAAAGCCAGTAAAGTCCCAAATGATAAAATGAGAGCAAAACACAGTTCAAATGGGGCTATTCCAAAATATGAACTAAGACAGTCTAACTGGTGAGTCCAGTTAGCAGACTGACAGTTATGGATACTGAATAAGGAAAAGTTTAAAACACCTTATTACTGTGTGTAAGTGGATGAAAAGTGATGATCTACTGTTCCTTTTGATGAAATAATTGCAAAATTTGTTATGATAAATCTTATATTTTTTTTCCTTGTTCCCTTTTCTCCCCTTCTTCTTGAAATGTGTGGTCTTACCTTTTAATATATGCAACCCTGGACTAACAGGAAAACCCTACCTCCAAAAAGGTTGAGTACTGTGATTGGTGTTCTTGCAGATATACTCAGGTATATATAAAATATTTATATCTTTTATACAAGACATAGGTCAGTCAAACAAATATAGTACTTATGAACATTGAAGAAACATAATTGACATTTTATGTAGACCTACTACAGCGTAACAAAAGAGAAGGGGAGCAGATGAAGGGTTGGAGTCTAGGATGGAAACCTCATTTAACTAAGAGCAGATAACATGCAGAAAAAAAAATGTAACCAAAATCACAAGAACAATTGGTCCTAAAGAGTGGTTTGGTATTTTAGAAAGAAAAAAACAGCTTCATGTCATAAGGATCCATCCTGCTCTGAAGCTGGTCTGTCAATGAACACCAGCTCCAGATAACCAGGTATTTTAAATAGTGCTTGTATCAGACTGGAAGGGGCTTCCAGGAGTTGGGCAGATATCAGTGCTCATTGGTGGCATCCTCACTTTGTACTAGACAACGATCTGTTATATCAAATAGCTGAACATGTGGGCGGGGTGCGGAAGTTGTCGCTAATCCCATGAACCTACCAGTGGCAGGTTTGTGAGTTGGCGCACGTCCACCTACTGGGAGGCCATTTGGACACCGAAAAGACTTTAGAGCAGATTAAGCTTTGATTTTATTGGCCGGGAATTAATGAGGAGGTTCACAAATTACGGCAAATTCCTAGGAGGGACTGCGCTCCTCTCGTTCCCCTCCCCCAATTGATGTTCCCTTTGAACGTATTGGGGTCGATATAGTAAGACCTCTGGAGCCCTCAGCCCAAGGACATAAATATATATTAGTCCTCGTGGATTATGCTACCCGATATCAAGAGGCAGTTCCGCTGTGCTCTGCCACTACTAAAGCTATCGCACGGGAACTAGTGGGTGTATTTGCACATGTCGGGGTCCCTAAAGAAGTCCTTACGGACCAAGGGACGCCCTTTTCCTCGGCGACGTTCAAGGAAACGGCCAAGTTACTTAAAATAAAGCACTTAAAGACTGCGGTATATCATCCTCAAACCGACGGTCTTGTCGAGAGGTTCAATCAGACTCTCAAGCAAATGCTGCGCAAGGTGGTCAGCGGGGATGGGAGGAACTGGGATCAGCTCCTCCCCCTCGTGCTCTTTGCTTATCGGGAAGTCCCACAAGCCTCTACTGGGTTCTCCCCTTTTGAATTGTTATATAGACGACAACCCCTAGGACTATTGGATGTTTTAAAGGAAGGATGGGAAGGAGAGGCTCTTCCCTCTATCAATATATTAGAGTATATCACGCAGTTACGCGATCGATTCGGAAAAATCCGACCTATTTTAAAAAGTCACATGGAAGAGGTGCAAGCAGCACAGGCCCACTATTATGATCGTGGCACGGCTCTCCGGGAGTTCCAACCGGGGGAATCGGGTCATGGTATTGGTCTCTACCTCGCATTCTAAGTTGCTTGCCCACTGGCAAGGCCCATATGAAGTTAAGGAGAGGAAAGGGCTTGTCGATTATTTGGTGAAACAACCCAATCGTCGGCCAAGCGAGCGGGTATATCATGTCAACTTGCTGAAGCCGTGGAAGGAGAGGGATCCAGATCCCTCCTCTGCTCAGCCCCGCTCTTTCTTTGCTCAGAACAATAGCCTTAACTTCGGTCCCAAGTTGAATGCTAAACAGAGACGGGAGCTCGAGACAGCGACCTTGTCAGTTCCAGAGGTAGTGAGTGAGTAACCCAGAAGGACCTCTCTGATTGCGCACGACATAGTGACAGAATCCGGAGTTGTCGTACGAGATCGCCCATATCGTCTTCCCGAAGCAAAGAAGGCAGAGGTGGAGCTTGAGATCCAGCGCATGCTGGATCTAGGTGTGATTGAGGAAAGTTATAGTCCCTGGTCCAGTCCAATTGTCTTGGTCAGTAAGCCCGACGGGAGTTGGAGGTTTTGCAACGACTTCCGTCGACTGAATCAAGTCTCCCAGTTTGACGCCTATCCAATGCCTCACGTGGACGACCTCCTTCAGAGGCTTGGACAAGCAAAATTTTTGACCACACTTGACATGACAAAGGGGTACTGGCAGGTTCCTTTAACAGACTCCACGAAGGTTAAGACCACGTTTAGCACCCCTATTGGGCACTGGCAGTACCGGGTCCTCCCATTCAGGTTACATGAGGCTCTGGCAACTTTCCAGCGTCTGGTGGACAGAGTGCTCCAGCCTCATAACACGTTTAGCGCTGCTTATTTTGATGACATTGTCATCTATTCCAGCACATGGAAGGACCACGTGCAGCAGGTGGAAATGGTATTGTGGACACTGGGTGAAGCTGGGCTTCGAATTAATCCAAAAAAACAAAAATATTTGGGCTACCTGGTGGGTCGAGGTGCCGTGAAGCCACAGTGCTCCAAAGTTAATGCCATATTAAACTGGCCCCATCCGAATACCAAGCGGCAAGTGCAGGCTTTCCACGGGTTAGCCGTGTACTACCGCCGGTTTCTGCATTTTGTGACCTAAAACAGGCCCCTACGTCAGCATCCATATTGAAAGCACCCAACTTTTCACTTCCTTTCATACTCCAGACGGACACTTCGGACACAGGCCTGGGGGCCGTGCTGAGCCAAAGTGTCAATTGTGTTGAACACCATGTTATGTACCTGAGCTGGAAACTACTGGTTCGGGAGACCAGTTATGCGGCAGTGGAACGGGAGGCTCTTGCGATAAAATGGGCTTCGCTTGTTCACCGTAAGGGTTCTCTCCATGCCAATGATAATGCTCTCTCTCGAGTCCACGACCTCTCGTACAGCTCCTCCCAACCCGATGGGTCTGGGCTAAGGGAGGGGTTTTGTCACATATGTGTGCATGGGAAACAGCCGAAGGGCCTAAACACTAGTAATTCTACACCAGGCCAGGGGGTGGCGGAGTGTACTGACTATCTCTCTCAGTCCCTTGCAGACCTTTCCCGGAAAATCCCGCCTGTTGCCGGCCCCAAGGATGACGTCACTTCCGGGCACGAGGACACCACTCCCAGTTCCTGCACCGATGACGTCATCTCCCTTCCAGGCCTTTAAAACTGCCATCTTGCCTCAGTACAGGCAGTTCTGTTCTGGACTCTGACCTAAGCACATCGTGCTACTAAAAAAGCAATTTTGCAGCCAAGAATATATTATACGGGTGGCTGCCCCAACTCTTTATGATGTCTCTGACTCATTCTTCTTACAATAACTAAAATGATAAATAGTAAGTAAAATACAAATTTAAACTTAAAATTGTATTGATATATTATGACCATTTATGTCATAATTCACAGTAAGTTATGCTGCATTCCATTTAAACTGGGAAGTTGGAATTTCTGAATTCGTAATTGGAATTTTCAACTGGAACCCCCTCACAACTAAGATTTCATAATCAGGAACTTGGGGTTGGTCTATTGCTGCATTCCATTTGAACTGGGAAGACAGAGTTCCTAGTCAATATTTTCTGCTGGACTTCCCCCACACGTTGCATTTCCTACTTGTAAACTCAGGCCTGATCATGAAGTCTATCCAAAATGGCAATCTATACCACACACTATAATGAAAGCTGTGGTATTATACTGTTTATTGGCACTTCTGTCTATTCATATCTCATTAATTTAGTTGTAATCACAGTACTGACCAACATGGTGCTGTGGTGTCTGGATTCGCAAAATACTACGTAATGCATTGTTATCAATTTATTCCAAAAAAGCAAGCACAACAAAGGTTTTCCTGGAGGCCTTCATTTTTGTTTTCTGAATGTTGTACTGGAACGCTGTCAACTTGAAGATGACATCATTCCCAGCTCCGTTATCTGACTTCCATGGTAGATGGAACACAGCATTACTTAGTGTAGAGTGGGAGTCGTTTTGCTATTGTATTAGAAAAGGGTGCTTCAAAAAGATTCATGTAATTTATCTATTTGTGTGAATGAAATATAGAAAAAAAGTAGGTGCTGGAATGAACTTTTCTTAAACAAGTAACTTGTCCACTGGAATCATATTTCTGATTAGTTCAAGCTCATGATAACTGTAAATGGTGCAGATGACATTCATATGTCCTCCCCTTTCCCTTGCTCTTTAGTTAAACTATCTGCTGTTTTGTTTACTACTCTACAACTATATACATTGATTTGCCATGTATAGATAGATAGATAGATAGATAGATAGATAGATAGATAGATAGATAGATAGATAGATAGATAGATAGATAGATAGATAGATAGATAGATAGATAGATAGATAGATAGAAATTTAAACCCAAATCGGCTTAGACTTCATAGTTTGACCTTGCTAGTTTTAGTACAAAAAACAGAAGATTTGCCAAATACCATGAGTCTTGATTTGTTTAGTCACAACTAGGGTGTTCTGCCTCCTGCTCGCTTCGCTCGCCAACCCCTGGTGTTGGGAATGAGAAAGAGCGTGATGTATGAATGAGATATAGAATAGTGTGAAGGTGTAGATGATGCAGTAATGCAATGACTTGGGTAGTTATGTTTTCCACATTAATATTTTTTGGACATAATATAGTGCGTTGTGTTAAAAGGGGCACTTGGTGAAATGAGATTGATGTTTCGTTTTGAAGCCGTGCCTGTTTCGATGCAGTACTGTGAGACGCGCGCTGCATGCGTCCACGTTCAGTGTGTCTGTCCATTTGGGTTCGTTTCTGTAACTGTGTTAGTTGAGCTTTGCGTTTTTGGAGCCGAGACATTTTTTCTTCCAGAGTTTCAGAAGCACGTTGGAGCCGACGTGTATTGTTTTTTTTCATGCTGGTTCGTGTGTTTGGTCTCGTTACTCGAGCCGTATCGGTTTGTACCCGTGATCGTGAATTCATGAATTGTTTGTTCTTCAGCGTTAGAAATATGGATAAGTAATAAGGAGGATTGCACTCACTGTTAATATGGAGCCTTTTCTGCGGTTGAACGGTTAATAGTGCCTTATTGTAATGAGATCCACCTATGCTGCATAGTGTGAATTGTGTTTGGTGCCGTTATCCGAGCCGTATCGATTTGTACCCGTGATCGTGAATTTATGACTTGTTTGTTCTTGAGCGTGATAAATATGGATAAGTAATAAGGAGGATCGCACTCACTGTTAATATGGAGCCTTTATTGTAATGAGATCCACCTATGCTGCATAGTGTGAACGTGTTGAGATGACGTATGTTTATGACGGACGGTTCATTTAGAAATGGGGCTTTGTGTGTAGATTTGTGCATATTTGCGTTGTTGATTTGTTTCAGGGTGTACTGTTCCAATGCGATGTAATATTTGTCCACATATGCGAAAGCAGTATGGGCCATTGCCTTTTGGTGGCCTGATATTTACTCCAGTAGATGCAAAAGCAAATGAACTATTGTAGGATCTAATGCAGTTCATAAAGTTTTTAGTTTCAGGTACATCGTTAGTTAGAAGCTTCTGTAGATATTCAGGATATGAATGTAAAGGAGGCAGTCTAATCTGACCCTTTTGACAACAACGTGTAAATTCATTACTTGTATTGCCAGTTGTTTCTTCAGGGAAGTTAAGTGAATGACAATGATTGCAAATGACATTCATTAATCCCAATGAATTTTCCTCAATAGTGGACTCATTATCGAACGCGTTGTCAGCTAAGTGGCGCAATCGTTTAGCAGGTGTCTGCGGACGGTTCCTTTAGAAATGGGGCTTTGGGTGTCACTTCTTATTGATGTTAGTGTGTTTGTGGGTCTGAATCGTCGTTGTTGTGAACGTTCCGTGTGCCATGTCCGTAGTCTGTCCCTTTTCGTCTGTAATGGGCTTGGTGTGGCGGTCACGGCTTCTTTTTTTTGGTGTGGTAGGAGGTTGTTGAATCCTCCTGTTTGTGTGCGTCCCGTTTCGTGTGCAATGGGATTTGTGAGGCGCTGTGTGCTTTGCCGGCTTCTGGGGGGGGGGGGCATGTTGCTTGGAGGGGGTGGTGGGATTGGTGGGTCGCGAGCGTCTTCTTTCTTTTTATGTGCCAGGGGCTTGTTGAATTGTCCTCTTTGTGTGTGTCCCGTCCGTTGCTTGTAGGGGGGGGAGTGCTTGGAGGTGGGTGTGGGATTCGTGGGGCGCGAGCGGCTTCTTTTTTTGTGTGCTAGTTTCGTGTGCAATGGCTTTCGTGCCGCGCTGTGTGCGTCGCCTGCGTTTGACTCCTTTTTTCTGTGCTGACTCCTTTTTTCTGTGGTCGCGGCGCCTCATTTCTTTGACTCCTTTTTTCTGTGCTCACTCCTTTTTACTGTGGTCACGGCTTTTCTGTGGTCGCGACCACCTCTCGCTGCGCCTCATTTCTTGGGGCGCCTGCGCAGTACGTCTTTTTGCGGCTACGGCCCATGGCCGGATGTCCCTGCGTCCATCCGGTTTAGCATTCTCGGTTAGTAATATGGATGTGCCTATCGAAACCAACAAATGACATTCAAGATTTAAAAAGACATGGCTGTATCCAACCAATCACAAATGTGTTTGCACAGAGAGGACTCTACTCCTTTTCATACAGGTGTTTGTATATAACTTTTAAAATAATATTACTGGGTCTTATATATAATTACCACATCTTGCTTGTTGTATCTTAAAATGAATGATAACAGTGGGAGGGTCCTATATTAAAACAACTGTACTTTTCTCCAAGATATACAATAAAGAACTCATAATGTTCACCCTCCCCAAATTGAAGTGCCTATAAAGCAACATGCAACACTTACATACTGTAAACGTTGTGCAGATGCTATTTAGTTAGTAATGGAAAAATAACAGGAACCAAATTTGGTTAGAATTCCAGGTCACTGTAAGACACACTGAAACAAATAACCACAGTCACTCATACAACATCTGCTGAATATTATAGATTTAAACCAGTTAATAAACTCCACATGAAATGATTTACCCAAAATCGGCTATAATAATGAACACTGAGTTTACATCCATCTATAACCACATAGAAAGAGCATCAAAAAGAAGTACTCAAAAAGAGTGCAAAATGTTTTTCTTAAACATCCAGTGGGTTATGATAGAAGAGTCAATACCATATCTAATTCATGGTTGATGTTAATAAATAGTTTTCATACTGTATTTAGTGTATCATCTACTGTATTGCATGGCTTGGCAAATTGGTCTCATTTTAGTAAAAGAAGAGATGCAACATTCAAAGTCTGCCACAGTTATGGATAAAGTGTAGTTCCTAATGTGCGGTAATTGCAATCCAGTAGTATCAAAGGAAATAAATTGTGAATTCCTGGCCCGTGTAATCGGTCATTAATTCATTTGTCATATTTTTTTTATATCTGAATAACCTTTAAGATAATATTTTGGAATGCAAAATGAATTAAAAATTTCAATTATTTATCATTTTAATTATTTTTTGAAATTTATGAGTTGCTTTTTTAATTGCATGGGTGATTAAGAGGTGATTTTTTTTTCTTTTGCTAACAAACCATGGCTACAACAACTCTACAGTTAAGGTTAATCTTCAGGATTGTAAAGTGTTTTTTTAATTGGTTAATTTCTGAACTAAAAGAAAAATCAATGTATTAGAATGTATGTGATAGATCATATATTGCTCTGTAGTAGAGAACGTTTGTAGCTCCCTTTAGAGTTTTCTCTTTAATTGAGCATGAAAATTGTTTCCTGTGAAAAAAAATGATAGCATCAAGATTTCAGTGCTTTAGACAGACATTATTGTTATGTATTTTGACCTTGTCAAGTATTAGAACATTAAAACAATCTAGACAAGAATAGGCCTTTCGGCCCAACAAACCTTGCCAGTCCTATATATTTAATTCTTTGAAAAAAACATCATGTCTAGTTTTGAAAGTCCTTAAAGTCCTACTGACTACTACACTACTTGGTAGCTTATTCCAAGTGTCTATGGACCTCTGTGTAAAGAAAAACTTGAAAACTTGAAAAGAAAAAATGTTTATGCAAAATTTACCCTTAACAAATTTCCAACTGTGTTCCTGTGTTCTTGATGAACTCATTTTAAAATAACAGTCTCTATCAACTGTACTAATTCCCTTTACAACAGTAAACACTTCAATCATGTCACCTTTTAATCTTTTTCTTAAACTGTCTCTTTTAATCTTTCTTCATAATTTCTCCCCTTTAGGCCTGGAATCAGCCTAGTCACTCTTCTTGGACCGTTTCTAGTGCTGCTATTTCCTTTTAGTAGCCTGGAGATCAAAACTGTACACAGTGCTCCACCTTATCAAATG
Source organism: Erpetoichthys calabaricus (assembly GCF_900747795.2). Taxonomy (NCBI): domain Eukaryota; kingdom Metazoa; phylum Chordata; class Cladistia; order Polypteriformes; family Polypteridae; genus Erpetoichthys; species Erpetoichthys calabaricus. The sequence goes on from NC_041396.2 coordinate 147,225,032, forward strand.
ATTTCTAAAAGTCCAGATAAATAATATCAATAGCTCCAGTTTGATCATATCCTTTTGTTGCTTCCTCATAGAATACTAGCATATTAGTAAAACACGACCTCCCTCTTCTGAACCCATGCTGTCCTTGTCATGTGCTGCTCAATGTTATCCTTAATAATTCCTTCTATTAGTTTTCCTGTGATGTACGTTAAGCTTACTGGCCTATAGTTGCTTGGATCTGCCCGGTCATATAACAGGATAATATTTGTCATTTTCCAGTCCTTCGGAATCTCCCCAGTGTGCAGTGACTTCCTAAAAATATACACCAATGGTAATAGCCCAACTTACATAAACACATTTGTGTGCTTTGCTTTGTGAGAAAAAGGAAGCGCTGGAATCTCAAGTCCGTAACAGAGCAAAAGAGCATATTTAAAAGAGTTATTTGCTGTGTCTGTAGTTATTATTTGTTGCAGTTGGAAGGAACACTACAAAAAGTGGTGACAACAAAGTCTGACTTCACACTGTGCATGGTAATAATTGCAAAGGAGCAATGAATATTACTCCTTTAATAATGGAGATGAAATTGGTAAAAAAAGAATGCTATAGTTTGGTGTGAAGGAAGCATAGTAAGAGCAAGGAAACAGCTGTGAGTACCAATAATAGTAAAAGAAGCAAATTCCAAAATAAAATTACCTCATTGTGAAGTGAGAGTGATGGGGATTCTGTTAAAAGTTTGAGATGGCTGGTGTTATTGGAGTAATAGGTCCTTTTGATGAGAAAATGGAGCAGTGGAGCTTGTATATGGAGCATTCTGAGTGCTTTGTTAAAGCAAACGATATTACAGATGAAAAAATAGTTCACACTTTTTTGTGTTATGGGAGTAAAACCATTCAACTTACTGCGTAGTCTTATCCAGCCAGAAAAACCTGGAGAGAAATCATATTCTTAAACTGATGGAATTTCGCATGCACATTTTTCACCAAAGCCATTAGTAATTACTGAATGGTTTAGATTCCACAATCAAAATTAGGAATCAAAATCAGGGGAATCAGTGACGATGTTCATTTCAGCACTAAACAACTAATCTGAACATAGTGAATTCAATGAGGTGCAGAATGACACAATTTGAGGTAGTGCCTTAACCCTTGCAAAGGCAATTGAAATAGGGGTGTCCATGGAAATGGCAGCTAAAGAGGTTCAACTGTTGAGCATAACAGGTGTCACACACGTGCACATAGGAGGCAGCTAAAGGGCTTGAGTGAGGGCATTTCCGAATCTGACTGGGATGGGGCAGAATGCACTGACTCTTTTTCTCACTTTCCTGCAGACCATTCACAGGAAGTTCCACCTTTCCCTGTTGACGTCACTTCCTGGTCCGGATCTATAGAGGAAGGCCTTGCCGGCTCCGGGCTCGAGCCTATGACTGAAGACCTTTCCGATCCTGGCCCCTTTGATGTCACTTCCTGCCCTGACATTTAAAAGCCTCCACCTTTTCCCTATTCCCTCAGTTCTGTTTTGGACTCCAGTTTGTGAACATCAGTGTTGTCATTTATTTGCAATTTGCAGCCAGGAAAATAATATACAGGTGGCTGCCCCAAACATTGCTCTTTGTGGAGTTTGTGACACAGGGCAAATTCATAAAGTAAATATAAAGAGTAAGGAGGCTTGTAGAGAGCCATGTTATCATTGTGGCAAACAAGATCATTTAGCTCCAGTCTGCAGGTTTAAAAACCTGGGCTGTCATGTATCAACAGTGAGTATGCACAAAAATGTTACATGCACCCATTTTCTCGCACACTTTGAGATGTATAAAAACTAAACTTGGTTTAATCAGACAAAATCAAAGAAATTAATATAAAGATAAATAAAACTACTGTGAAATGCTTATTTATTGATTTAATTTTGTCTGTAATATTCCTCCAAATGCCACAAGGAATACATTTTGAATTTAAAACTGTTGCTTTCACTTGTCAAAGCTGAGAGGGTGGGGTCTAATGAGTGCGGTTTTTTTGATTGGTCAATCTTCCACAGTGTTGCTTGACTTGGGAATCCCGTGGCTCATGCAGAAGCTCGTAGTCAACGTGTGCAAGAAAAAGTTGCCCAGACTTGCTGCATTAAGAGGCTACTTTAAATCTAAAAACTCTGAATTCATCATTAGGAGTCGGTATGTTAAGCGTCTGCTGCAACTGTAGCATTTGAACGTTGAATAGTGCGCTGGTGCGTTGATGATTCACCAATTAAAATGCAAAGCTTGCTAGAGCGCACCCCTCAGCTTTGATGAGTAAAAGTGACAGTTTTAAATTAAAAGTATATTTTATGTTGTGTTTGGAGGAATATTACAGACAAAATTAAACAATTAAATAAAATTAAATACAATTAAATGAATAAATAAACAAATAAGAAAAATTGCAAAAGACGGTGAACAAATTTGAACCAAAACTTTGTAATTGTGGGCAGCACAATTCAGTAGTGCTGTCCATTCTCAGATACTGCATCCTCTCATCTAAACTTGTTTGCAGAGAGAGTGTCGACCTTGTTGAGAGGTTTACTTACCTTGGCAGTGACATTCACGTCTCTGGTGACTCTTCCTATGAAGTGAGTAGACGGATTGGGAGAGCATGGGGGCTCATGAGGTTGCTGAAAAGGGGCGTGTGGCGCTCCCAATATCTATTTAAAAAAACAAAAGTCCAAGTCTTTAGAGTCGTGGTACTCCCTGTATTACTACATGGTTGTGAGACATGAACGCTATCCAGTGACCTAAGATGAAGACTGGACTCCTTTGGTACTGTGTCTCTCCGGAAAATCCTTGAATACTGCTGGTTTGACTCTGTGTCGAATGAGGGGTTGCTCATGGAGTCCCAAATGAGGCATATTACCTGCATTGTGAGGAAGTGTCAGCTACGGTGCTACGGCCATGTGGGCCTATTCCCCAAGGGTGAGCCGGCTCTCAGAATCCTCATTGTTGAGGGCCTGAGTGGCTGGACCAGGCCAAGGAGATGCCAACTTAATACCTGGCTGTGGCAGGTCATTTTGGTCATTTCCGGAGGGTGGGACTGGACTGCATGTCTGCCCGGGGGGTTGCCAACCTGGATCCCGAGCTGTTTCATCTTGTGATGGGTGTAGCAACGCACTGTACCAGTGCATGCTTCCCAACCTGACCTGACCTGGTCATTGTGTGTATGGGTTTTCTTCTGTGTACTATGGTTTACAAACCACATCCCCACAGACGTGCTTGCTGGTTAACTGGCAATTCTAAACTGTCCCCTTTGTGCGCACAAGTTAGCTGTCCTATTCAGAATTGTTTCCCACCTTGTGGCCAGTACAGCTAGAATAGACTGTGTCCAACATCAATTTCCTTCAACTGGATTAAACAGGAGATTTGAGAACGCTAGATTAATTTTGTAAGTCCTATCTTCCATACTTTCTTCAATTTATTGCTAATATAATAATAAAAATGTATAAGGATGTATAAATAATTAAAATAAATTTGCCTGAGACTGTTTGTATTTTTCATGAAACTTGGGAATATGTTCCTGCAATAATCAACTGAGTGACGGCAAACAAAGGTTTTAATTTTAACTTTAACATTTGAAGAACATTTTTTTTTGCTAAATATATGCATTCAGCATTAACTCAAATTGCATTACAATCAATCTGGCAGTGTGAGCATAGCAGATGCGCCTTAATGAGCGTCATTTCTGAGTTATAGGCAGCTAAAACATAAAAAGTATGACCCATCTCAAGGGATGTACACATGTGCACTAAGTATCATTAATTAATTTAACAGAACAATGTTATATTTAAATTATATCTTTTCTGTTATATCACCAGAAAAGGGTAAATATAACCCTAGATATTTCACGTTTTCTATATTTCATGTGGTAGGCATTGCTAATGGCTAATTTGTCTGCTAAGGCACATAAATCAATTGATGATACTGTATACATACATGATAAGATTCTGCTGCTTTAGGTTTACTTTTATTACTCGGCCCCCATGTGTCAAATCACACATACTGTTGTCTATTTAAATGAATGGTGGTCTGATTTTGTCTATATACAATAGTGTCAGATGTGGTGACTCTGTGTGAACCAATATTTATAACAACAGAGGAAGCACAAATTCTTCACTAACAAGAATGAGAACTGGAGTACATTGTGTATTTCTTTTTGCTTTTGCCCAGTTACTCTGTCATTTGTGAAAAGTCATGTTTCTGTTGGCTATACAAATTGCCTCCATGTTTTACTTGTGTCCAATGGACTGATCACTGATAGTGTTCAATATGAAATGTAAATCAACCTAAATATTAAAGCAAAAATCAGCACTTTAAGTAAAATAGAAAACACCTCTGTGCACAGAAGGTTTGCAAGTCTGGCCTGAACTGTCCGTTTGTGTTCTTGAAGCATTATGAACCTGGTGTTATTTAAGACTGCATAAGACAGCTTGGAGAATAGCAGTCAGAACTAAATGGTTGGGCCTAATGGACTCCTGTCAGTTGTAAAGGAGCTATATTAAATTAAAACTGAATTAAAAATGTATGAATTCTGCCTCCATTTTAACTATAGCAATAGTTGTATATTACGGGATAGTATTGTAACAGTGACAATTTTAATATATGCTGTCCAGTGAAATTCTTAATTCCAAGTCTAACCAAGATGCAACAGGTCACCACTCTCCGGTCGCATGATAGCCAAAAATGTACTTAAATACTCAAAATATGCCCAATTTTCCTCACCTTAGACCTATTTGTATTCCAATATATTGATCAGTCTTGAGGACTTCGACAGCATTTCTTCTTCTTTTTTCGGCTGCTCCCGTTAGGAGTTGCCACAGCGGATCATCTTTTTCCATATCTTCCTGTACTCTGCATCTTGCTCTGTTATCCGACAGCATTTGTATAATACAGTGCCCTCCACTATTATTGGCACTCCTCATAAAAATTAGTAAGAAAGGTTAGAAAAAAATCCCTGTTGGTTGAAGAACCATCATCATGCACTGAAAAAAATGAGAAACATCTGACTTTTAATTGAAACAAATTAATTCAAAGAAAAACAAAGTCCACATCAAGAAATAAATATTTTTGACAAAAAATGTGCCGAAATTGTTGGCACCCCTGCATTTAATGCTTTGTACAACCTCCCTTTGCCAATATAACAGCACGTAATCTTCTCTTGTAACCTTTTATAAGGTTGGAGAATACAGAGCATGGCATCTGAGCCCATTCTTCTTTACATGATCTCTCCAGATCATCCAGGGTCCTAGGCCCTCTCCTTTGTACTCTCCTCTTCAGCTCACTCCACATGTTTTCAATAGGGCTCAGGTCAGGAGACTGAGATGGCCACGGCTGAAATTTGATTTTGTGGTCAGTTAACCATTGCAGGGTTGATTTGGACATGTGTTTCATATTATTATCCTGCTGAAAGATCCAATGACGACCCAGTTTTCGTTTTCTGGCTAAGGCAGCCAGGTTTTGATTTAAAATCTCCTGGTAACTCATGGAATCCATGATGCCATGTACCATAACAATGTTTCCAGGGCCTTCGGAGGAAAATCAGCTCCACAACATCAGAGAACCTCCACCATATTTCACAGTTGGGACAAGGTTCTTTTCATTATAGCCATCCTTCTTTTTACACCAAACCCACTTTGTAAGTTTATTACCAAAAAGTTCAATTTTTGTTTCATCAGACCATAGAACACAGTCAAAGTTGTAGTAACGTTTTACAAAGTCCAGGCGCTTACATTTGTGGATAACTGACAGAAAAGGCTTCTTTCTGGCATACCTTCCAAATAATCAGTAGGCATGGAGATGCCGTTTGATGGTGGTTCTGGAGACTTGACAATCCCAGGATTTTACTTTTTCTTGCAATTCCTCAACTGTGATCCTTGGAGATATTACTGCTTTTTTTTTACCATTCTTCTCACTGTACGTGGGGGTGAAATAAACATGGGTTCTCTTCCAGGCAGATTTGTGACAGTTCCAGTTGATGACCACTTTTTTTTATTATTGCCCTTACAGTAGAAATGGGCATTTTCAGGTGAGTAGCTGTTTTTTTATAACCATTCCCTGAGTTATGAAGGGCAACACACTTCTCCCTCATTTGGATTGAATGTTCTTGTTTCTTTGCCATGATGATGGCTGGTTAAGGAAATTTGGTTTCGCGTCTCCTCACAGTTGTATTCCAGTTAATCAAGAAGTCATTGATTTCAATCAACTTAACAATGTCCAATTTAAATCAGAAACATGTTTAAGTTACATTGTTTCACATTCATTTCCAAGGGTGCCAACAATTATGGCACGTGTTTTTGTTAAAAATATTTATTTCTTGATGAGGGCTTTGTTTTTCTTTTAATGAACTTGTTTCAATTGAAAGTCAGATGTTTCTCATTTTTTCAGTGCAAGATGACAGTTCTTCAGCAAACAGAGATTTTTTTCTAACCCTTCTTACTAATTTTTTTACGAGGGGTGCCAATAATAGTAGAGGGCACTGTATATAAGAGAAGAAACAGGAGCACCCAGAAGACACCCACACAACCACGGGAAGAACATGCAAACTCCATGCTGGGCAGTCCCAGAATGTGAACCCTGCACTGCAATGTAATGTAAGCCAAGTGAAAAGTATTTAAATCATGAGTCAAGTTTTCCTTATTGTAAGAATTATTGACTTGTCCAAAAATTTGCATCTACGATTTATTTTAACAAATCTTGTCAAATAATTTTTTTCACAATGTTGCTAAATACAAGCAAAACAACTCCCATTTAACGTTTTTTTGTCTGGTTTTTGAAAATTAATTTTTTTGCAATATGGTCTCCTTACTGCAAAGCAGCAGTGCTACCATTGTACCACAGTACCACCCAGAGCTTTTATTTTTACTATAAAAATACTAAAACACAACATTTTCAAAACTGCTTAATTTATTTCAGGAGTGTGGGAAGTTAGAGTCAAGCCTGGCAGCATTAGGTACATGGTAGGAACAAGCCTTAGAAATAGACGGCCAGGAACCCTGCCCCGCCGGGACGCCTGGAGGAAGGAGGGACTGGGAAAGCGGCACTTCTCTTCCCTGGGCACCTGGACTATCCTTGATCCCTGGGGGACAGCGCTTCCGGTACACCAGGAAGTACTGACAGACCAGGGATGGTGTACGCCCGGAGTGCTTCCGGGTGCAAGGGCAGCACTTCCACCACAATGTGGAGTGCTGCCAGAAGTTCATCAGGCACCTGGAGCACATCCGGGGCATTATAAAAGGGGCCGCCTCACTCCATTCGAGGAGCCGGAGTCGGGAGGAGGAAGATGGAGCTTGCAAGAGAGGAGTGGAGGCAGCAGAAGAGAGAAAGGACTGAGGAACAGTGTGTGCATGGGTGGAACCAAATTGTAAACTAGTAGTGTAAATAAACCTGTGTGTTTTGGGCATTGGCGTCATGTCTGTGTATGGCCAGGCTATCTGTTACACAAGTTACATAAAAAGGTTTCAAGAATTTGAATCCTTGAAATTGTATGGGAAAAACCTTAATTACAGTGTGAAGTTAATTTAAAATCATGAAATATTACTTTAAACAGTTTTAGTGTAATTTCTCCTACACAGTTAATAATTTACTGAGCAGACGCTGGGTGTATCTCTAAGGAATTTTCTAACAACCTCATTTCAAATTCTATCCGTGAGTTTCAATTGAATTCTGGTTCACTGACTGCTTTAAATCCAGCCTTCTGTAGACAAAAGCCCTACGGCCATTGTAACACTTACACGCAAGTGTATTTGTTTAATTCTTTAGCTGGGAGTCATACTTAAAGGAATTCACTGACATGGCTGAAACAAAAAATAAAGCATCCATAGTATACACAAAGGATACAGACTGAACCGATGAGATCAAATGCTATTCTTATGTTAAATTCCAGCATTTTCAAAGTTATTAGGATGCCTTCTTTAAAAGTGGACACACAATGAAACTGTGAATACTAAGTGGTTGGTCTAAGTGTCTTTAAAATTATGTAAAAGATGATTAAATCAATAAACCATCTAATAGCAAATTAGGGCTGCAGTTCAAAAACAGCACTTTCTTGAAATAGGAGACAGTAAAATGAAATCCCTCAAAATTAAAATTCATATTGCAGTTACAAATTCTGTACCTGCTAGCTAAAGAATGGCCAGGGGCAGAAGGTACAGTGCATAAAGGCAGTAGAGTCCAACAGGTATTTAACTGAAAAATCCTACATTAGTAACTTGAAAGACCAGTGCAGGTAAACAGAGGTGCAGGCCATTATCATGATTCACAGAGAAATGGCAGCTTTGAACATAAAAGAGTTCTCTTCACCAATCCTCAAACCTATATAATGACCAATAGGCCAAATATAATAGCGGAGCTTATTATAAGGGAAGAATACTACAACAGAAAATATGGCAAGTACAAAATGGAAAATAATACAGCCTGTGTTAAATGGCCCAGCTATAAATATAGTAGTCCCTAACTACCACATGGTGTGGCTGGTCCACTTGTCCACTTTTTCTTCTTCTTCCTCTTCATCTTTTCCCACTTCTATGTGGGGTCGATGTGTTTGATCAACCTTCTCCAAATTGCTCGGTCCTGCACTTCCTCGCCAGTCAAGCCCTTTTCTTTCAGATGTTCTTTTACTTTATCCATTCATCTCTGCTTTTGCTTCCCTCACTTTCTCTTCCCCTGTGCTTCTATTCCTATCACTCTTTTGCCCAAATATTCGTTGCCTCTCCTTATCACATGTCCATACCACTTCAACCTATTTTTCTGTACCTTCTTAACTATCTCCCCCTTTTCCTTTTACTCTTGATTGTCTCATTTCTTATTCTGTCTTTTTTTTACAACTCCACAAATCCATCTCAATATTCTCATTTCTGCCACATGTAACTTTACTGCCCATGTCTCAGCTCAGTACATAATTGATGGTCTTACTGCTGTCTTATATACCTTAACTTTAACCTTCACCTTAATTCCATGATCACACACTACATCTGATACCTTCTTCCAATTGTTCCATCCTCATTGCACTCTATGGTTATCTCTGCTTCTGATTTTCCACCTTGGCTGGTCCACTTGTGCACATGTATTCCAAATCATGCCCAGTTTACCTTTCTTTAGCTTTTATCAATATTCTTTCATTGCCTAGTCTGAGTCATTGCCCAATTTCAGCACCTTATGGAAGGCATGGAGGTACTTCTGGGTATGTCCTAGGAATCACCTCAGAGGTCCTTTATGCCATATACAAGTCCTGGGGTCATATGCCTAGAACTAGTTCTGTTGGCCCAGTTGTACCTGCACCTCCATTTCTTGACCACATTAAGCGCCAACAGGTGATCCCTAAGCAGGCTGTTCTCCCTAATAACATTCCTACCATAATAGGGTTACCTGTGTTATCCAGTGAATTAGGGGACTCTTAGTCTCACAGAGCCATACATATAAGAAATATACATCTGGAGACAACCATACGTGAATTTTGCTTAAAAGTGAATGGGAATAATTGGATGGCTCACTGAGTGTCACATTTCTAAACCAATCTAATATGTCAAGAAATTGGCGCTCAAAGTAGGCATGGTGATCTTGAATTACAAAGAGCAATGGTGGGATTCTTAACCTGGTCCAACAAAAATCAAGCTTCTGATTATGATAAACTATCTACAGCCATAATGTCTCTCTAAATATAATTGTGTGTTGCATGTGCGGAGAACACATAGCATGTGTTAATAATAAACATAACCTGTTGCAAAGGAAAAATCTTTCTGTAAAATCAGATTATACAGTACATCAGCTTTTGAAGACACCAACAGACTAGTGGTAAAATGAATGATATGTTGGTGCAGGTGCTGTGTATGTTCTCTGTTTTTCACAGTTACGATGAATGTGCTGGAATTGATACAAGATTGAAAGAATTGAAATATTAAATGCAAAATATGCAGTTGAAGTAAATAATTTGTCACACCCTGTCAACATGAGGTGAAAAGGACTGCCATTAGGAGAGTTGATAACAAAGAGACACAGGAGATGTGCCTAATAACACTAGCACGTCTTCAGATGGACCATTGAGAAGTCTGCACAGTATTCAGCTTCTGGCTACATATCTAAATGAATAACTAAAGTACGTTAACATTGATGTCTAATTGTAAATGCAAACATGCCATTTAAACACATAGCATATCAATAGACTACAAAGCTTATCTAAACTTGATTTGCAGTTGTAATAATATAGTGATAAAATAGTCACAATGAAAGAAAGATTTCTTAGCAGACAGAAGCACTTCTCAAACATGTGGGGTAAAGTGCCTGAAGTGGTCTATGTGTTTGTGTGTATCTGTGTCTTCTGTCACTATGCTCATTACAATATAAATCATTGAGCTTCAGTTACCTTGTGCTACTGAGCTCCTGAATGGATAACAGCAATTTAAGTTTTCTATTTTCTGTCAGTGTCAAGTCTTTTGTTCAGTCTCATATTTAATTTGCTTCAATTGAACCCCAGCCACTTAATGTGCATGGACTATTGGAAATTGGGGCAGGTTTTTAGAATGAAACACTGTGAGAGGAGCCTTTTCAGTAGTGTTGTTCATCACAGTCTTTTTGGTGAGTTGTTCCCAGATGTGTATTCCTGCTTGAGAATCACATCTGACCCTACAAGATTAGGGGACTCCTGATAAATTAATGCTTTCCTGTGACTAGTTCAGGGCATTGTTAGGCCTGGAGTTCATTGGGTAACATTCCATGGTGGTTGCAGCTTTAGTCAATACCTACCACACATCTCCCTATCTAATGTAGAATATGGCAGGCACCCTGACACTTTCAATATATTGTACTTATAATTAGTGTATATAATGCTGGGATGTTCATTAAATGAAAAGCAAATCTCTTTATCTCTGATTTCAACTGTACTTAGAGTATACAGCCCATACTTTACATTATATCATGCTACTGTAATAATTCCCTTTAGCTCATACTTTATTCTTTGTTGTACCACAGTATCAGTTCTACACAGCCATCATTTAATTATCTATTTCATGCAATTTTAAAGAAATCTATTTGAGCATCCTCTTCCTCACCTGTTGACCAATGCAAGACAAAGAACAGGCAGTTATTTCAGTTAAACACTAGAATCCCTGAAGCCTACGAAAAAATTCATAATCCCAGGCCACCTTAAATTCCTTTGCACCTCTCAGTCAGCATCTTTTGTTTTGCAAATGTGTTGATCAGCGCAAGCAGCCTGCTATCCCATCCACCACACCAATGGAGCTGAGTCCGTTGCAAAATTCTCAGAGTTCAAGTCTCTTTACCTGACAGTGAGGAGCCTGGAGTTGTATAGGGTAAATAATGTGTCGTTATTTGGAATACATTGTCGCAGGTGGCTGGGGGGGGTGACCCAGCCGGGACAAACCGGTGGACCAGAGGGCTTATGCTCGCCTCAGACCACATGGGGGCGACCACCCTGGTTGCTATGGGGACCACGGGTACAGAGCTTTGAAGCTCAACCCTGTAGGGGCCCATGGTCACCGCCAGGGGGCGCCCCAATGCCTTGGGAGCCCTGGACCTCAGCACGTCCGCCACACCCGGAAGTGCTGGGGGGAAGAGAAGCAAGGACACCCGGAGTGCTTCCGGGTACACAGCCGGCACTTCCGCCACACTGGGGAGTGCTGGTGGAAAATTGCCGGGAAGCACCTGGAGCACATCCGGGTGCATATAAAAGGGGCCGCCTCCTTCCATATACAGACTTGAGTCGGGAGTGAAGAAGGACGAGGTCTCTGGAGGAGGCAAGGAGGCGGCCAGAAGAGAAGGCATTGTGTGTTGTGGCCAGGACTTTGGGGACTATTGAGCAAGTAATTGTAATAATGGAACGCCTCAATAAACGTGTGTGGGGTGATTACAACGTGTCTGCCTGTCTGTGTCCGGGTCAAGTTCCACAACATATATTTCATGTGTGTTCTGTGTCTACAATGATCTGCATAAGTGTAGGATGGCAGGAAACGTGAGGCAAGAAATGCTGAATACATACCTAAAGCAGAAACCTTTTCCATGTTATACTAATAAAGATGTGAAGTGTATGATGTATGAAGACTTTAGTCAAAATATCAAATAAAATTTTATTCAAGAATATAACCAAAGAAAAAAAATCATTCAATTTACATGTTGCTGTCAATGGGTTTAATACCCAGGCTCAAATGTCAATTGACAGGAAGTAGATATGTATTCTTGAATGGTGCAGAGGTAAGAACTGCTGCCTTATAACCCAAAGGTTCTGGGTTCAAGGACGGGTTATCATCATTTTGAGTAGTGAGATGCTATTATTATTACTATAATACAGTATAATAAAATATGTTTGATTTGAATCTGTAACACCCTGTGAAAATTTTGGCTACTTGTAAAAGTTAGCACTTGTTTTTTTATTATTCAGTTTTATTCTGTCAGTGATATTCACGTGGTACAATGAACTTGCCTCTCCCTCTCTGAGTTGATGGCATTTATCTCCATTCTTTTCACAAGAACAGCGATGACCACAGTTTGTGCTGTGATTGATGCTTGCTCAGAACTATTTGTTGTACCGGCAATGAACGCCACTGACAGAATAAAACTGAACAATAAAAACAGGCACTAACTTTAACAAGCAGCCAAAATTTGCACCGGGTATGACACACTCAAATCAAATGTATGTTTTTATTATATTAAAGTAATAATTATAGCAGCTCACCACTCAAAACGCAGAGCACCCAGCCTTGAACCCGGAACCTTTTTTTTTTTCTTTTTCTTTATTTCGCCTTATACAATTTCTTGTATTAGGAATTTGTTAGTTTTTACATACCCCTTGGGGTCAGAGCGCAGGGTCAGCCATTGTACAGCTCCCCTGGAGCAATTGAAGGTTAAGGGCCTTGCTCAAGGGCCCAGAAGAGTAGGATCTCGATTTGGCAGTGACGGGGATTCAAACCAGGACCCTTCGGGATACCAGCACAGATCCTTAGCCTCAGAGCCACCACTATGTATCAAAAGCTTTTATCAATATTCTTTCATCACCTAGTCTGAGTCATTGCCCAATTTCAGCACCTTATGGAAGGCATGGAGATACTTCTGGGTATCTGTTCCTGTTTCCTGTGTTGTTCCTGCTTTGCTGTTCAATGTCAAGCTCTTTTGCATTGCACATGTATATCATTCATGATGGTAGTGGAAGACACGTAATCAGTTCATCAGCTGACCTTATTAAGCTTATCTAAGTGTGGTACATTCATTGTGTCCCATGACACAACTCAATTCCTCTTACCCAGAGCATATCCAGATTTTTTTCCTATTTTCAAAAGGAAGTCGGCTTCAACTATTGTAGCTCATAAAACAAAATAATGACCCTGACATTAGAAGCGGGACAAACTGCAGCGAAGTGTGCTTGTGTAGCTTCACAGTCTGATGTGGCTCTTGTAACCCAGGACCAGGGGACTTTGTAAAACAATGTTTTGTGACAGCTGCATTAGATTTAAATTGTTTCTTATCTCTCCTCACCACACAGCCAAGCAACATTTGACAAAAAAATTTCCAAAACTCTTGGCTTATAATGCTGTAGAATCATTGACACTTTTCACTTAAAAGAATTATTAAAGTACTGAGGAAATGTTTATCTGAATAAAAAAGCAAATGTAATCTGGGCAAATTTTGCTTATAACATTGCTACTTTTCTATGTTAAAGAAGCCTGCTAAGTCAATCAGTCATTTGCTTACCTGCTTATTCCTGAACAGGGTCATGGGGGGTCTGCTGGAGCCTACCCCAGCTAGTAAAGTGCCTTTTGTTAAAATCCTCAAGTTATGTTTTAAGCCACTTCAAGGACAGTTCTACTCCTTCCTCCTACACCCTGTATTGAGTTTCTGATATTTTAATTCTACTGATATCTACTTATATTTTACATTCTACTTCTTCATTGGGCCAACGTTAGATCCTTGCACTCCCACCAATAGCACTAAAAAAATATTCCTTTTGTTCCATGAGATCTGTGTTACTCCCACAGAAACATATATCAACCAAATTCTCAGTAGTTTCAATAAAAAATTTGCCAGAGTTATTAGTTCTGGTTTTCTGACAAATCAAATCCAGAAATTTGTTGTTGGTGTGGAATTTTTTGGGCAATTCTGTGTTTGTTTTGAATATCAACTTAGTTTGTCATTTGAGAATAATGTAAGAGTAACACCACATACAGTAAGTGACTTATTGCTGTTGTATTCTGAAACTTTGAAACACTCATCACAGCAAGCAAACAGTAGCAGTTTCCTTTTTGCCATCAACAAAAGTGGAAAATGACTATCACTGTCTGATTTTAATTTGTTATTTTTGTGGCTTTAAAACCACACCACCACCACATTTAAGGGTCTTCTCAAGAAAAGTGATGTTCATCTCAGCTGTTTCAATCAACATGGCAATTCACAGTAATCTATGACTTGCATGTGACAGGAGTGTTCGTTAGTATCATTCATAGATAGATAGATAGATAGATAGATAGATAGATAGATAGATAGATAGATAGATAGATAGATAGATAGATAGATAGATAGATAGATAGATAGATAGATAGATAGATAGATAGATAGATAGATAGATAGATAGATAGATAGATAGATAGATAGATAGATAGATAGATACTTTATTAATCCCAAGGGGAAATTCACATACTCCAGAAGCAGCATGCTGATAAAGAAAATATTAAATTAAAGAGTGATAACAATGCAGGTATACAGACAGACAATAACTTTGAATAATGTTAATGTTTACCCCCGGGTGGTATTGAAGAGTCGCATAGTGTGGGGGAGGAACAATCTCCTCAGTCTGTCAATGGAGCAGGAAAGTGACAGCAGTCTTTCGCTGAAGCTGCTCCTCTGTCTGGAGATGACACTGTTTAGTGGATGCAGTGGATTCTCCATAACTGATAGGAGACTGCTGAGTGCCTGTTGCTCTGCCACAGATGTCAAACTGTCCAGCTCCATGCCTACAATAGAGCCTGCCTTCCTCACCAGTTTGTCCAGGCGTGAGGTGTCCCTCTTCTTTATGCTGCCTCCCCAGCACACCACCGCATAGAAGAGGGTGCTTGCCACAACTGTCTGATAGAACATCTGTAGCATCTTATTGCAGATGTTGAAGGACACCAGCCTTCTAAGAAAGTATAGTCGGCTCTGTCCTTTCTTACACAGAGCATCAATATTGGCAGTCCAGTCCAATTTATCATCCAGCTGCACTCCCAGGTATTTATAGGTCTGCACCCTCTGCACACAGTCACCTCTGATGATCATGGGGTCCATGAGGGGTCTGGGCCTCCTAAAATCCACCACCAGCTCCTTGGTTTTGCTGGTGTTCAGTTGTAGGTGGTTTGAGTCGCACCATTTTACAAAGTCCTTGATTAGGTCCCTATACTCCTCCTCCTGCCCACTCCTGATGCAGTCCACGATAGCAGTGACGTCAGCGAACTTTTGCACGTGGCAGGACTTCGAGTTGTATTGGAAGTCCGATGTATATAGGCTGAACAGGACCGGAGAAAGTACAGTCCCCTGCGGCGCTCCTGTGTTGCTGACCACAATGTCAGACCTGCAGTTCCCGAGACGCACATACTGAGGTCTGTCTTTAAGACAGTCCACTACCCATGCTACCAGGTATGAATCTACTCCCATCTCTGTCAGCTTGTCCCTAAGGAGCAGAGGTTGGATGGTGTTGAAGGTGCTAGAGAAGTCCAGAAACATAATTCTTACAGCACCACTGCCTCTGTCCAAGTGGGAGAGGGATTGGTGTAGCATGTAGATGATGGCATCCTCCGCTCCCAACTTCTCCTGGTATGCGAACTGCAGAGGGTCGAGGGCGTGACGGACCTATGGCCTCAGGTGGTGAAGCAGCAGCCGCTCCATGGTCTTCATCACATGCAAGGTCAGAACGACAGGCTGGAAGTCATTCAGCTCACTAGGATGTGATACCTTTGGGATCTGGGGTGATGCAAGATGTTTTCCAAAGCCTCGGGACTTTCCCCTGTTCCAGGCTCAGGTTGAAGATGCTCTGTAGAGGACTACCCAGCTCCAATGCACAGGCCTTCAGCAGTTGTGGCGATACTCCATCTGGACCCGCTGCTTTGCTGGCACAAAGTCTCCTCAGCTCTCTGCTTACCTGGGCTGCTGTAATTGTCGGTTGGGGTAAACTCTCTCCTATGCTGGTATCAGCAGAAGAATGGGTGGAGGGTGCAGTACTCCGAGGTGAGAGTGGGTTAAGGTGGTCAAACCTGTTAAAAAAGTTGTTCATCTGGTTTGCTCTCTCCACATCTCTCTTGATGGTGGCATCCCGCTTCGAGCTGCAGCCAGTGATGATCTTCATCCCATTCCACACTTCCTTCATGCTGTTATTCTGCAACTTCTGCTCCAGCTTTCTCCTGTACTGCTCCTTCGCTGCCCTGAGCTGGACTCGGAGTTCCTTCTGCACGCGCTTAAGCTCATGCTGATCACCGCCTTTAAAAGCCCTTTCCTTCTGGTTCAAAAGGCCCTTGATGTCACTTGTAATCCATGGCTTGTTGTTAGCATAGCAGCGTACTGTTCTTACTGGAACTACAATGTCCATACAGAAGTTGATGTAGTCAGTAGTGCAGTCAACAACCTCCTCAATGTTCTCACTATAAGATCCCTGCAGGATATCTCAGTCTGTAGTTCCAAAGCAGTCTCTCAGAGCCTGGTCTGCCTCAGGGGACAACTTCCTGAATGAGCGTGTGGTTGTAGGTAGCTCCCTCACTCTTGGTTTGTAGTGAGGCTGAAGCAGAACCAGGTTATGATCTGCTTTCCCAAGCGCAGGCAGCGGGATGGCGCTGTATGCGTCTTTAACGTTTGCATACAGTAGATCAATAGTCCTATTTCCCCGAGTGTTACAATCCACATACAGGGAGAAGGCAGGTAATGTTTTGTCCAGCGTTACATGGTTGAAGTCTCCAGCGATTAGCACAAGTGCCTCAGGGTGCTGTGTTTGTAGTTTAGCAACTGCAGAATGGATGATGTCACCCGCTATCTCCACGTCCGGCCGAGGAGGGATGTAAACAATAAAAACAATGACGTGTCCAAACTCTCTGGGCAAGTAATAGGGATGCAGACTTACGATCAACAGTTCGATGTCCCTGCAGCAAGTGGAGATTTTCACGTTAACATATCCAGAGTTGCACCATCTTTTATTGACATAGAGTGCAAGTCCACCTCCTTTCTGCTTTCTGCAGCTTTTTGCGTCTCTGTCCGCTCTAACTGTGCTAAACCCGGGTAGCTCCACGTTAGCATCTGGGATGTTAGTTGTTAGCCACGTTTTACTAAAACACAACAAACTGCATTCTTTGTAGGTCCTGACATTGTTCACCAGCGTAGCCAGTTCGTTGACTTTATTTGGTAGTGAGTTCACATTTCCCAGGATCACAGAAGGCACTGAAGGCTTGTAGCGCCACTTTCTGGGTAAACGCTTGGCTTTTATCTTAGCACTGGCTCTGCTGCCACAATACCGTCTTCTTACCTTGTGAGGTAAATAGGGAACCACACCGGCGCGGGCATTTGTTCTCAGCGCTTGAAGTTGACTACTTGAATAGACGAGTCTCGGCGTGTAAAAATCCATGTCTAAGTAGTAAAAAGTGTCTAGGGAACGAGTCCACATAAAAGAAAGTGGTAGGAGTTAACAGTGAAATAGAGAAAAACGGTAGATAAATAAAGTCATACATGGAGCTGCTGGAATAGCTGCCACTTGCAGCGGCGTCTGAGTCAATTCACTTTCACTCATAACTAGCTGTTGTGTTGCTGCACAATGGCTAAACAACAAGGTAAAGTGTAATTACAATGATTAAGTTCACCTTTATTACATTGCAGTAAGAAAGCAGAAAAAAAAGTATTTGATGACTTAAATTATTTTATACCTGTATTTTATTTCTTGAGAGACATGGTGACTTAGTGGTTAGTGGTGCTAACTCACAGATCCAGGCTTCGAGGATTGAATCCCACTCCTGGTCGTTGAAGGTGAGTAGATTGCATGTCTTCACTGTATTTGTGTAGATGATTCACAAGATTTTCACCTACATTCTAAAATGATAGGTCTATTAGCAGTTCTATATTGGCCCTGTGTGGGTTTGGTTATATGTGTGAGTGAGCCCTGCAGTTGACGTGTGCCCAGTCCAGAGCTGTTTTCTTCATTGTGCCTAGTGGCCTTCCATGATCTTAAACTGAAACAGATGGTTTGAGAATATTGTATTATGTTCTTATTCCTTGATCACCCTCTCCTAATGTAACACTATAATTTCATAGCAAAAAACTATTTCAGATCCAATATGCCTTTATCCAAAACCTCAGGGAATGACTGGAAATTAAATTTATATTTATTAACTTAGCAGAAACTTTTATCCAAAGCAATTTATATATAAGGTCAACATACACCAATGAGATAATGTCACACTTGGTACTGTTTTGAATCAAGTGTTTGTTATATATTGCTGAAATAAATGCACGCAATCTTATTAGTTCTTCCTTCACGTTATTAATTCATCTCCTTTCTTTCTTTCTTTCCTCCCCCACACCTTTCCTCACAGAAACCTCCACCTCCTGACTGATTACATCAATATCCCACAGTGTTACAGGACTAAGCTACAAAGTTGGCCATCACAAGTGAAGAACACTAAACCAAACATACCAACACAAGACATTTTTTTTTCTTAGCTACTAAGAACTGAAAAGATATTCACAAATCGTGTGGGTCTTCAAATGGTTCTTAAACACAGTGAGAGTGTCACCAGTTCAGATGGAGGGGTGCAGTTCTTACCACCAGTTTGGAGCTACATGAGTCTGGATTGAGATTTGATACCATGTACAGCTGGTATCACCAAACTCTGCTCATTAGCAGACCTTAGTGGACAAGAGGGAACATTGAACCGATACCCCTAGAAAGGGGTGTAGCAGCCGTTCACTGCCTCTTCACATTGATCTCAGAATTAGGAGAAGATTTTCCACTATGGTTTAATGATAAGAAGGTAGTGTGACCAGAGAGTGACTTCTTTATAGACCAGCACATTAAGGCTGCCAGGAATATATTGCTGTTTTCCTTTGTTTACAGTTTCATAGTGCTATTTGTTTGGTTACAACAACATAGTCCGTCTTGAGAGGCAGTGCTGTTTCTCTAAAATTACAGTAATCCCTCCTCCATCGCGGGGGTTGCGTTCCAGAGCCACCTGCGAAATAAGAAAATCCGCGAAGTAGAAACCATATGTTTATATGGTTATTTTTATATTGTCATGCTTGGGTCACAGATTTGCGCAGAAACACAGGAGGTTGTAGAGAGACAGGAACGTTATTCAAACACTGCAAACAAACATTTGTCTCTTTTTCTAAAGTTTAAACTGTGCTCCATGACAAGACAGAGATGACAGTTCCGTCTCACAATTAAAAGAATGCAAACATATCTTCCTCTTCAAAGGAGTGCGTGTCAGGAGCACAGAATGTCACATAGATAGAGAAAACAATCTCTAGCAAACAAAACAATAGGACTGTTTGGCTTTTAAGTATGCGAAGCACCGCAGCACAAAGCTGTTGAAGGCGGCAGCTCACACCCCCTACATCAGGAGCAGGGAGAGAGAGACAGAGAGAGATAGAGAGAGACAGAGTTTGTTTTTCAGTCAAAAATCAATACGTACCCTTCGAGCTTTTAAGTATGCGAAGCACCGTGCAGCATGTCGTTTCAGGAAGCAGCTGCACAAAAGATAGCAACGTGAAGATAATCTTTCAGCATTTTTAGACGAGCGTCCGTATCGTCTAGGTGTGCGAACAGCCCCCCTGCTCAATCCCCATACGTCAGGATCAGAGAAAGTCAGCGCAAGAGAGAGAGAAGAGTAAGCAATCTAGCTTCTCAGCCATCTGCCAATAGCGTCCCTTGTATGAAATCAACTGGGCAAAGCAACTGAGGAAGCATGTACCAGAAATTAAAAGACCCATTGTTTGCAGAAATCCGCAAACCAGCAAAAAATCCGCGATATATATTTAAATATGCTTACATATAAAATCCGCGATGGAGTGAAGCCGCGAAAAGGCGAAGCGCGATATAGCGAGGGATCACTGTATAAATAACAATGCTAGTTATCCAAGAGTTTTATTCTCTACTATTAATCATTTGCTAAACCCAGGTCACTCAATGGAATGCCTCCAAAAAACTTCCAGTGAAACTTGTGAGGCTTTTGCTATATTTCTTAATCACAAAATGAATGATATTAGAAATAATACAGTACATCTCCCCAATACTGATCATCTTAAACCCCGGTATTCCATTTTAAATGAATTAAATTCTTCTACCAGGATAGATTTACCCGATTTATATAAAATAATTTCTCAACTGAGACCTTCCACCTGCGTACTTGACCCAATATCAACAAGTTTTTTCAAAGAAGTATCTGATGTACTAACTGAGAGTGTTCTTGACATAGTAAACTCATCATTAGATATGGGGGTCTTCCCAGACTGTCTTAAGACAGCTGTTGTTAAACCCCTGCTCAAGAAAAATAATCTCGACTCCTCTGTTTTTGAAAATTTTAGACTAATTTCTAACCTGCCTTTCTTAAGTAAAATCCTAGAAAAGGCAGTCATTAGGCAGTTCAATAATCAATTGAATAAACATGCTGTTCTTGACAAGTTTCAGTCTGGTTTTAGAACAAATCACAGTATGGGAACTGAGCTAGTTAAAGTAGTAAATGACTTGTGGGTAAATGCAGACAGAGGCCGTTTACCTGTTTTCATCCTGTTAGATCTGAGTGCCACATTTGATACCATTGATCACAATATTCTCATAAATCGCCATAGTCAGTGGGTGGGCCTCTGCAGCAATGTCTCAAATTGGTTTGAATCTTACTTAACAGGTAGAAAATTCTTTGTTAGTTGTGCTAATTACAGTATACTTCGAAGATACATGATATTCTTTATGGTGTTCCATACGGATCTATCCTGGGTCCACTTCTCTTTTCAATCTACATGGTTCCATTAGGTCAGATTATCTCAAGGCATAATGTGAACTACCACAGCTATGCTGACGACACACAACTGAATTTATCAATAGCGCCTGATGACCCCAACTCTCTTGATTCATTGACACAATGTTTTACTTGTGTTTCTGAATGGATAAGTATACATTTTCTCAAACTAAATAAGGATAAATTGGAAATCTCAGAGATTGGCAAAAATTGATATAATGAAGAAATATTAGAAGAGGTATTAGAAATAAACTTGATCCATTAGGCTTAAAAGTCAAGACAGAGGTAAAGAATTTAGGGGTAATTATTGACTCTGATCTAAATTTTAAATCACATATTAATCAGATTACTAGGACAGCATTTTTTTACTTAAGAAATATAGCAAAAGTTAGATCTCTTATAACTTTGCAAGATACTGAAAAATTAGTTCACGCTTTTGTTTTTAGGTGACTAGATTACTGTAACGCACTCCTCTCAGGACTACCCAAAAAAGACATCAATCGGTTGCAATGAGTGCAGCATGCAGCTGCTAGAATCTTAACTAGGAAAAAGAAAATCTGAGCACATCTCTCCAGTTTCAGTGTCACTGCATTGGTTATCCATGCCATTTAGAATTGACTTTAAAATACTGCTTATGGTTTATAAAGCCATAAATAATCTCACTCCATCTTATACTTTAGATAGCCTTTTACCTTACACTCCAAATCATAACCTTAGATCTTCAAACTAGTGTCTGCTTATAATTCCAAGAGCTAAAGTAAAAAGATGTGGTGAGGCAGCTTTCTGCTGTTATGCACCTAAAATTCTGGAATATCTTACCGCTAGAAATTTGCCATGCTAATATGGCGGAACACTTTAAAAAACTGCTAAAAACTCATTATTTTAACATGGCTTTCTCATAGCTTCATTTTAGTGTAACCCTGATATTCTGTACAGTGCATCCAGAAAGTATTCACAGCACATCACTTTTTCCACATTTTGTTATGTTACAGCCTTATTCCAAAATGGATTCAATTCATTTTTTTCCTCAGAATTCTACACACAACAGCCCATAATGACAACATGAAAAAAGTTTACTTGAGGTTTTTGCAAATTTATTAAAAATAAAAAAATTGAGAAAGCACATGTACATAAGTATTCACAGCCTTTGCCTTGAAGCTCAAAATTGAGCTCAGGTGCATCCTGTTTCCCCTGATCATCCTTGAGATGTTTCTGCAGCTTAATTGGAGTCCACCTGTGGTAAATTCAGTTGATGGGACATGATTTGGAAAGGCACACACCTGTTTATATAAGGTCCCACAGTTGACAGTTCATGTCAGAGCACAAACCAAGCATGAAGTCAAAGGAATTGTCTGTAGACCTCCGAGACAGGATTGTTTCGAGGCACAAATCTGGGGAAGGTTACAGAAAACTTTCTGCTGCTTTCAAGGTCCCAATGAGCACAGTGGCCTCCATCATCCGTAAGTGGAAGAAGTTTGAAACCACCAGGACTCTTCCTAGAGCTGGCTGGACATCTAAACTGAGTGATCGGGGGAGAAGGGCCTTAGTCAGGGAGGTGACCAAGAACCCGATGGTCACTCTGTCAGAGCTCCAGAGGTCCTCTGTGGAGAGAGGAGAACCTTCCAGAAGGACAACCATCTCTGCAGCAATCCACCAATCAGGCTTGTATGGTAGAGTGGCCAGACGGAAGCCACTCCTTAGTAAAAGGCACATGGCAGTTCGCCTGGAGTTTGCCAAAAGACACCTGAAGGACTCTCAGACCATGAGAAAGAAAATTCTCTGGCCTGATGAGACAAAGATTAAACTCTTTGGTGTGAATGCCAGGCGTCACGTTTGGAGGAAACTTGGCACCATCCCTACAGTGAAGCATGGTGGTGGCAGCATCATGCTGTGGGGATGTTTTTCAGCGGCAGGGACTGGGAGACTAGTCAGGATAAAGGGAAAGATGACTGCAGCAATGTACAGAGACATCCTGGATGAAAACCTGCTCCAGAGCGCTCTTGACCTCAGAGTGGGGCGACGGTTCATCTTTCAGCAGGACAACGACCCTAAGCACACAGCCAAGATATCAAAGGAGTGGCTTCAGGACAACTCTGTGAATGTCCTTGAGTGGCTCAGCCAGAGCCCAGACTTAAATCCGATTGAACATCTCTGGAGAGATCTTAAAATGGCTGTGCACCGATGCTTCCCATCCAACCTGATGGAGCTTGAGAGGTACTGCAAAGAGGAATGGGCGAAAACTGGCCAAGGATAGGTGTGCCAAGCTTGTGGCATCATATTCAACAAGACTTGAGGCTGTAATTGCTGCCAAAGGTGCATCGACAAAGTATTGAGCAAAGGCTGTGAATACTTATGTACATGTGATTTCTCAGTTTTTTTTATTTTTAATAAATTTGCAAAAACCTCAAGTAAACTTTTTTCACGTTGTCATTATGTGGTGTTGTGGGCAGAATTCTGAGGAAAAAAATGAATTTAATCCATTTTGGAATAAAGCTGTAACATAACAGAATGTGGAAAAAGTGATGCGCTGTGAATACTTTCTGGATGCACTGTATATGCATTTAATATCCATTTTTTTTCATGGCTCCCAAATCCGTACTAATCCTACTTTCTCTGCTGTACCTCTGCTGTGACCTGTGCCACCACCACCTGATCAAAGCACCGTGCAGTCCCTACATTAATGGATTGAAGGCCATCTCACTGGCTCATAGTAAAACATGAGTTCATCTATTCCTGGACTCAAAGATGTATTGAAAAAGGAACACGTGAATGCTGGCCTTTGTCAATTTCATCCTATTTATGTTCAAAAATATTTATTGGTGAATCCCTTCCCAAGAAAAGATTTTACATTTGACCTGACATATTATATGTTTTGGACTGAAATATGGTGATGGTATAGGCCATAGCATTTTGTTAAATTTACCATTGTCTTTCAGGAATTATTCCAGGTTTTTCCTAACTTTGTGGTATGGATCATTACTCTATGGAAAAATTCCACCTGCAAATGGCAGCAGTACTGTCATGAATAGACCCACAATGATGGATAGACAGAGAGATAGACAGATATGCTGTGGCATCTGTCAAGAGACTGAAAGTGTATAATGACACACACTCTACACCAGTGTTTCCAAGCCTTTGTAGTGTCACGGCCCAGTTTTTCAAATGCCAGTGTGTTTGCAACCCAACTTTCAACTCATTGAGTGTTAGAAGAACCAGGCATGACCATAAATGCTTTTCCTCCATGGTGAATTGAGCATGATTGTCAGAGCAGGAGTTGGGGAGCTCATCCAAGATTGGCTGCGATCCACCTGCAATGCTGCCACTGTGAATCACGAGAGATCATTGAAGCGGTGGTGTGGGATTTTCGTCCAGGGTTGGCCCATCTGGAATGCTGCCAAGGCACCACAGGTTGAGAAACGATGCCCTACACTATTAAATCATAAACCATCAGCAACCTGCATTACTGACACTTCTGGGGTAAACACGTAATGTTTTAAGTGATTTTGTAGTCTGTTACCACATCTAGGACAAGATAGGCACAAGCTGTGATATTTGATAAACACCCTTTCTTCACCACCCTCCTGCCTAGCTGTAGGTGCCTGACTCTTAGCTCCTCTATTCCTCCACCTATGTCATTTCACCTTCCATTGGCTTCCTTTATCAATGGCTTCTTACTGAATACAAGACCACAGTTTGAAGAACACCACTGCTAAACACCCTGGTGGTGTTTCTCCTCCTCATACACATACTGTATGGTATAGAGCATTTGAAACCCATTCATTCTCCTTCTGAACTACACACACAACTTAGCAGTACCTCCTTACTTTTGTTAAGCAAAGTCTAATGCCACTTATGATAATATGAATGAATACCCACTTGACAGCCTGGACTGAATAGAATTCCGAAAAACAAGCATCTGTTTCCCTGGTTTCAAAGCATCCACTTATAACAAAGACAAGGAGCAATAGTCAAACTTAAGTTTTGAAAGATCACTACAGAAAAAAAAAATTGAAGCACAGAAACAGACATTGTTATGATTTTAGATGTATGGTCTTATGATTTAGCTGAGACGGTAATTGAACATTTGAGATACAATCAGTTACACTTCTTTTGTTTGTTTTTTGTCCAGTTGGAGCACAGGTAGGTGAGGTGAGTTGCTCATGTTCACACAATATCAGTAGCAGGATTTGAACACACAGCCTGAGGGTTTGAGAGTTAAAGCCTTAACCACCACACCACACTACTCTTAGTATCCATTTAACCAGTTTCACTGAGTGAGGCTCCTTTTATAGATAGTTAAATCAAGAGTTATTTGGTTAAAGAGTAAATAAAAAGGTAATAACACTCCTTGTATTTAACATGAGCAGCCTATAGTCTTTCTCCACCACTCAGTGACCCGTGTTTGGGATTTCTGATGATACTCTGTGATGAAGCTCAGTTTGCTTAGTTTACGTTCATTTGATATGCTGGTACATTTTCTGTAAATAGTTCATGTATTCATTGCATGTTGGTTAGCAAATGCAATTAAAGCTTTCATTGTACTCTGTACACATGACAATAATGACCCTTTAAACATATAGGAGACCAATGCTGCTGGCATAGTCTTGATCAAGCTTGTCCAGGAAACAAATGGAGAAATAACTTACATTTCATTTCACTGTGCTGGGTGGCCATCTTCTTTTGCCCTTTCTGATGTTCCGGTAGGTTTTATTCATTACTTCCAAAATGACTTTAAACATTTACAACAGCAAATTGCATGTTCTTGTAAATAGTCATTTAAAAATGAGGTTTGTTAAATTGAACTTTATCAGGCTTTGAATTTACCCGTACTTGACTTCTCAAGAGACTTCAAAGAAAACAAATTGTACACCGTTCAAAACATGATACAAAGGATAAAACCTCAATTTGAATATTCTGTTGCCCTAAAGGCCATACAGACTTCAGACACATGCGAGAGGTTAAGCATGGCTGACAGCAAGGGCAGTTCTAGTTAGGCATCAGAATTGTTCACTCTTTCTAAAGATTTATTTCAATTTTTTTTTAATACCATCTTTTATGTGTTCAGTGGTGGAAACATTTTTCCCAATGCTTGCACAATACAGAAGTGTTGTGTGCTTTGCGTTCTATTTAATTATAATACATTTGTTTAAAGTGTATATCATTTCAATAATGTCTGTATATTATTTGAGTTTAAATTTCCAAGTAACAGAATCATTATTGTAAAGATTCTTTGTGCATTTCCCTGTATCCATTGTGTATAAATATTTTTTAATATTATCCTGCCATAATTAACTGCAACAAATGCATTAGTTAATTAAAATAATGCTACATTTTTATATTCTTCAGAAACCTTTACATTGAAACTTATGAGAAACAATGCTGTGATTAAAAGCAAATGCTATTGAAAAGAAATATGTTAGCCAAGGAAAAGCATTTGCAGTACAATTACATTTGAATCCATTAGCATGATATTTGTCAAAAAATATTTTACCAAATAGATAATTAGCTATTTTAGATTTACTTTATGCAAAGAGGATTTTGAATGGCTCTGTCACTGCTGTGAATGAAATAGCTCTGTCGCCATCCAGAGGTCATATTAATAATAGCAGGCCAAGAAACACATTCAAGATCATTTGAACACCAATACCAGCATCGTCTATTGTTTAAATCCTTAACTATATTTGTTTTCCCAAACTGTGTGGTTTTAAACTCTAAATCTGCTCTTTCACAACTCTTATCCTTACACCCATTAAATGAACATGCTTTATTTAATTTAAGAGCTGGAATTTATACTGGGGCAAGGCAATGGTCATCATACCAGTCAATTGCAGGTCACACATTTGAACGTAGCCACGAAATTACCTAACCAGCTTTAAAGTGCCTTCAACATAACCTGCATGTTAGATGAAAACACACAGCAACTTAGTGGAAAGAAGGAAAATTAGATACTGTGCACCATTTAGGTTACTGGATAAAATGTTTGTAAAGCTCAAAAAATAAGTAAGAATAATACAAAAATAAATAAATAATATTTCTAGATTAGAGCATGTGTTATTTTTAAAAGTAAAAAAAGTTGGTGATACTAAAACTAGGAAATGATCAAGTTCTAAACAAAAAATTTAAATGAAAATACTGCATTGAAACCTAGTAGGATTTGCCCATGATTTTAAATAAAGATGGCACTGTTCTTTTTAAGGAATTTTGAATGAAGAGAAAGTACTGGAAATAAAGAATTGATTCCATTCAAGACAGCAATAAATGCACTGCTAGCATCCTCTCAGTACTGCTCTTCATGCACAGAATCACATCTATACAGTAATTCACCTATTCATTCACCGTTTAACATAGCCGTGTAGCTCCAGAGGGTGAAGAGCATCACATTACTTCTGAACTGCAGAAATGTCACACACATGGTTCTTAATAGCTGAAGTTAAGAAATCACGTTAGCAAGTGTTTAAAATATGTTCAACATGTAAAGTGTGATTTTTTTCTTTGTTTTTATGGGTGGTAGCAATGTCTAAACATTGTCTGGGTTACAGAGACCAGCTAACACTCAGTTTTGATTTTCTTTTGTGTGAAAACAATGGCAATTGAGTAATGATGAGTCAAACATTGTGGATATATTTGCTGTTGCTTTCTCCACAAATAAACCCCTCAGAAGTGTTTTTGTTGGTGAGTAGGAATGCCATACAGAAGCCTGTTAGTTTTGCAATTCTTGCCTTTGTATAAACTTGTTTTAAATCGCTGTCAGGTCATAATATTGACAATGTTATTGTTTCAACTGAGTGTGATGTTATATGCCAGTATTCTGGGTGTGTTATTGTGTCATTTTTGGGTATTTCTGTGGTTCAAGTATTTGTTTCAGTTATGTTGTGGTGCTTGCAGGATTGCAAGTTATTCATATCATTGATGCACACCTGAAGATAATGCCGTAGAATGGAAGGTGTTACTTAGTCTGATAACATTTCTCAGAGTAATGAAGTAGTGCAACATGTTATGGTATTAATTCTTATTGTCACACTATAGTTATTGACTTAACTAGGATTTTGTAACTTGCAGTTTTGTTTAAACAAATAATATATAAATGCCAGTAATGTCTTAAAGGGCAGGCAGTTTTTTTCACAAAATATTCCAGGAGATGAGTGTGGCTACCCGACGAGCCTGCCCTGACTAGTTTGCACTCATTTCAGACAAGCATGGAGTACACTAAATTTTACAACAATCTCCTCCTATCTGTAACAGAAGTGAGTGTTATTGTATCACATTACATGATCAGTTCTTTTACTTTGGGATTGAAGCTCACTTTGTCTTCATTAGGAAATAAACATTTTGAGCGTTACTTTGAAAGGCAACAATGTCTTGGTTTTGTAATGCACTGAAAGAATATGATTAGCAGAGAAAATGTAATTTTAGTGTATGGAAGATGGAGCAAAGAGAACCATGGTGAGTATCTGGAAACTTTTATAAATAAATGTATGATAGCTTCATCCATATTTTGTTTTCTTTTATCAGTTCATAATTATTTAAGTTTATAGAAAAAAATAAACTCTTTGATATCCAATTAATAGATTTTCCTATCAATCAATCTGAAATTTCCCATGGGATTAATAAAGTTTATCTAATGTAATCTAATCTAATCTGATTTAATCTAATCTAAATGAAAATGCAATACCCGTAATCCTAATTAATCCTAAACAGTAGGTGTCATCCTTGTACTTTCCATAGGGTTCATATTTGCATGGGTTTAGAAAGTAACACAGAAGTAATGTAATTACTAAAGTGATTATTTTTTTCTGGGAAGTAATGGATAAAACAATACAGTTACAATTTGTGAGAAGTAATTAGTCTTCTTCTTCTCCTTTTGGCTGCTCCCATTAGGGGTTGCCTCAGCGGATCATCTTCTTCCATACCTTTCTGTCCTCTGCATCTTGTTCTGTTACACCCATCACCTGCATGTCCTCTCTCATCACATCCATAAACCTTCTCTTAGGCTTTCCTCTTTTTCTCTTCCCTGGCAGCTCTATCCTTAGCATCCTTCTCCCAATATACTCGACATCTCTCCTGTGCACATGTCCAAACCAACACAGTCTCGCCTCTCTGACTTTGTCTCCCAACCGTCCAACTTGAGCTGACCCTCTAATGTACTCATTTCTAATCCTAATCTTAGCATCTTTAACTCTGCTACCTCCAGCTCTGTCTCCTGCTTTCTGGTCAGTGCCACCATCTCCAACCCATATAACATAGCTGGTCTCACTACCGTCTTATAGACCTTCCCTTTAACTCTTGCTGATATCCGTCTGTCACAAATCACTCCTGACACTCTTCTCCACCCATTCCACCCTGCCTGCACTCTCTTTTTCACCTCTCTTCCACAATCCCCATTACTCTGTACTGTTGATCCCAAGTATTTAAATTCATCCACCTTCTCCAGCTCTACTCCTTGCATCCTCACCATTCCTCTGATCTCCCTCTCATTTACACACATGTATTCTGTCTTGTTCCTACTGACCTTCATTCCTCTCCTCTCTAGTGCATATCTCCATCTCTCCAGGGTCTCCTCAGCCTGCTCCCTACTATCGCTACAGATCACAATGTCATCAGCAAACATCATAGTCTACAGGGACTCCTGTCTAATCTCATCTGTCAACCTGTCCATCACCATTGCAAATAAGAAAGGGTTCAGAGCCGATCCCTGATGTAATCCCACCTCCAACTTGAATGCATCCGTCGCTCCTACCGCAGACCTCACCACTGAGACACTTCCCTCGTACATATCCTGTACAACTCTTAGATACTTCTCTGCCACTCCCGACTTCTTCATATAATACCTTGTCTACTTTCTGCATCTCTCTGACTATCCCACTTCTTCTTTACCATTCTCTTCCTCTGTATACTCTCCTGTACTTAGTAATTAGTAACGGGTTACTTTTATTGAGTAACTAGACCAACTCTGCTCACATGCACCAATCTACGCTATATGATAAAACACTAATGTGTGTGTGTGTGTGTATCCTGTTACTCTGAGTAAACTGATTGTTTAGTTTGGCTTTGGTCTGATAACAAAAGAAAGAATAAGAAAAATGAGAGGAGACCATTCAGTCCATCAAGCCTATTTGTTTATCTAAGAGGTAAGCTGTCCCAGATTGGTCAGTTTCACTGTGGTTGCTCAGTCAAACATGAGAGGCAAGAAGTATCACATGCAGGGAAATACAAAGGAAGGGCATAGAAGGAACACTGTGAGCCACCTTTAAATATGGGAAGTATTCAAAAGAATACAAATGATGTGTGAAAATGCAGGGTAATGGGAGGCTGTCTATCATTGGTGGCAGTCAAAACATGGCAGTAGGCAAGCAACACTCCTCAAAATGACAGAGTCTGAGAGGCAGGCTTTACGGGAATGCCAGGCAAGAGAGGCTGAAACACACAAGGATACTGAAGAAAGATGTAGGGCGAACACTGAAGATACACATAAGGCAAGAGATATCAAATATTTTTAAATATATTCTTTGTAAAGTAATAGTAGTAATTACATAAATAAATGCAGGCTGAGTCTTCCTTGGTAGAGTCTGGTATAGGGAGAGAAGAAAGAGACACCCCCTTTAAGAACAACAATTTACATTTGAAAACAATTAAGAAAATGGAATGAAAATATTAAGGAATAGCAAAAAAATGAATGATATAATTTTTTGAGGATAAAAATGACAAAAAGAGAGACTTGTTTTTAGTAAGAAAAATAACTACAAAAATGATGTGACCGGGTTAAACAGACCAGGCACCCCAGACAAAATGTTGGTGTACCAACCAGGCAATCCCATTTAATCACAAAGTAAAAATAAAAAAAGTTAAAGTTAGTGACCTCGGCACTCAGATTACAGTGGCTTTCAGCGACCCAAAGGTATAGCACTTCAGCAGGAGCTCGGTCACCATTGAGGTCCGGGTCCAAATTAACCACCTACTTTTATGATGTCCTGGGTGGAAGGGGTGGAGCCTTGTTCAAGCATTGTGGGCAGGGCCAGTCATAGTCCTGGGACGTCTTTTCAATATTACAGTGGAGAGAGAAGAAACTGCTACCAAAAGCAACCCCCCTCTTGTCCCAAGGTGATATTGCTTACCTTCTCAGGTTTCCAGGCATGCATGCATGCAATGATAAAAACTGAAACTAAAGGACTTTTTGTCAGTCAGTCAGTCATTTTCCAACCTGCTATATCCTATAACACAGTTTTAGAGAAAAATATTGAGGAGCTTAAAGTCTGCTTTATCAGTAGGAGAGCTGGTAATTTCAAAACAGTATCTTAAGGCTTTAGGTTTGGACTTTTGTTGGCTGGTCTGTACACCCATCTGATCTACTTAGGTTTTGGCTTTTTTGTCTGTCTTGGTGACCAATCAATAAACTGTCTGACCAGCTATCCTTCATAGGTGACATTTTTTTTCTTTGTCTATTTTTTATATATTTATATATATAAATATATATTTATATATTTTATATATATATATTATTTGTCTTTGTCCAAACTGAGTGTGAGGTTGTGGTTTGGTGTTCCCAGTGAATCCTGCACTAATTTGGTCTCTCCAGGCTGGCGTGTTGCTACATCAACCCTCAAGAAGGGAAATGAATTAAGGATGAATGGAACTAAAATGGGTCTAGGCTTTAAGCAGGAAATGGTGTATGAAAAAGAAAATTCAGAAAGATGGTGGCATGGTGGAGGGAGGAGTAGAACTGTTACCTCTCATCAAGGAGACATTCCAGATGCTCCCTGCAAGGAGTTTACATGTTCTCCTGTTGCGTTTTTTTTTGGGTGCTTCAGTTTCCTTCAACAGTCCAAATACATGCAGATTAGGTGAATTAGTGATTATAAATTGGATCATGAGGGTTCATCCTGTCCAGGTGTTGTTCCTACTTGCACCCCATGCTTGTTATGACAGGCTCCAGGTTCCACACAGTCTGTTCTAAACAAGCAGGTTGAGAAAATGGATGGGTGGATGTTACAAAGTTTTTCTTTGCCCAGAGAACTATAGATATATGGAATAAGGTGCCAAGTTGCATGATACACACGAGAACTTTGGGGGTCTTCAAAACTCCAGTTGATGTTATTTTCTAGAAATTGGGTGGCTACAACTGACAAGCTTTATTGGGCCGAATAGACTGTTTTCATCAAAATTGTTCTAATGTTCTAATTTAAACTCTTAAGGTTTTAATAGTTCATTCTTTCGACTCCTCCTACTGGTTTGCAGATGCCACATTCTTTAAATGTTTAGTTCCAACCTTAACAGATCCACTGATTAAGAGTTATCTATTTTCCCTTAGGTTTAAATGTTTAACGTGTTGCCAAGGTTCATGGTGAAAGACCTGTTCTTTGTTTCAAGAGCTCAATTCTGTGTAGATAATAGGAACTCTGTAGCCCATGCTGAGCCACCACCCTTACCCCTTTTTCAATATATCTGTTTTTCTAGCCCTCAACATTTGGGACAGAAACAGTAGGATTTGGTAGTGATTTACCTTCTCACCTGTTTTGCTTGGCGTCTCATATAGTACCACTACACATTTCCTTGTGGATGTACAATATGGGTTTGGACCCCAGAAGTGATGAAACTACCCTGTGTGTTCAACAGAAAAAAAACTATATATCAGGTGCAAAGGACTGAATGAGACAAGGAACACATTTAAGTCAATATTGACTGCATTTTATAATGAATTCTGAGAAAGAGGAATTGACACGCATTATTGAGTTGTTGTTTTGAAAAGGAAAAGGAAGAAAAAAACATAGTTGGCTTCTAATCACAATGCTGTAAGCAAAATACCTATAGAGCTGATCTAGATGTATTAGTTTGTAAGAATCTGGTGTCCTAAAATACAGTCAATCAAGACGCTGAACCATCTTTGTGATCTGCCTTCCTAGAAAGCAGAGTGCATGTGTTTTATAATCAGACACCTAAAACCCAGCCAGTGCCTAAAGGCCACTGTGGACAAAAAGATTCTGTCATTTGCAATAAATCATTGAGATTAAATTGCCATAAAATGAAAAATCTGTTGTCACCTTTAAGCTGTACCAGACTGGCATGGATTAAAGTTCTACTATATTCACAATAAGAGTTTTTCTTTCCTCAGTCAGCATACTTGCTGAGAAAATAACATTTTTTATTCTGTATATGTATGGCACATTTTACAATACCATGTCCAGGATATATAAGGCCCCTCATTATACAAGTTTAAAATTTCACACACTTCTGATAAGATTCATACACTTTATGTCTGTTTTATAGCGGTTTTATAGAAACTTTACAATCTTTATCATAAATCAATAATCTACATGCAAGAACAAGATAATGAATTTAAAAATAAAAAACAAAAACAAAATTGCACCCAACCGAGTTCTAGCTTTATTCTTTTTTGTCTTATTTTTCTGGGAGAGAAGACATGATCACAAAGAAAGCCATTATCTCTTGTGTCATTGCTGCAATTTCTTTATCACAACTCAGTAGGCAAGCACCACAGGCAAACTTCAGACAAGTAGCTCCAGAATTAATAACAGGATGCAAGCGAGCAAATCTTAGACACATGGTGCTTCACTTTAAAGAAAACCAGGAGTTGTAGGATGATTGCGTGGACAAAGGCTCTTAATGCTGCCTTATCTCAACAGCTGAAACACTCTACTTTGGACACAAAACGTGAGTCATGCAAAAAGAGAGACATATTTTCTAGGAGTGTTCGGTTGCTGTTGAACTTCAGATAAGAGCACTGGGTAAAGTTTCATCTGTGGCTGTCAATGACTTGGATGCTGCTGGCAAACCAAGATTAGCTTTTAACCTACCTTGGATGAATTATAATTAAAAGCATGCCTACAAAAGTGGCATCTCATTTTAAGACTGGGATTTTCTGTTACTTTCAATCCAACTCTATTAAAAGACATTGGAGTGGAATTCTGTAAGGCCGCAAACAGGAATACATGTTACTCAAATAGTGTGGTTAGTATCATATACATTTTTTTTATAGATTTAACTTGAAGGAGCAGGTACCCATGTGTTGAAGAGGGGCATATCACAATACTACATTGTGTTGGTACTAAATGGTTCATATTTTCTGGCCGCAATGTTTTATCCAAAAATGTTAACATCTGTAAACACTATAAACTATATGGGGTCTGATGCTAGTCAGATTGAACATTGTTTTTAGCAGAAGGAGATGTGTTTATGCAGAGGCCTGAATTTGACTTCCAGCCCTGTAATTTTCTCCTTGATGCATATACCAAGGTAAATCAAAAAGTAAAGGTTATTTAAAAATTACGCGGTAATCACAATGTATAGAAGCTGGCACAATTCAACATGTCTGCGATGGCTTATAGGTACATTGTAGTTGGAACACACACAGTGCAGCACTCTGCCATCAGTCTAACTGAAGCCAAGGTCAAATGAACATGGACATTCCGCTAAAGGACTGCACCATTCTTGAACAATGTTCTGTAGTGAGATTTCTCATGCTTTTGTTAAGGTGGATTACTGCTATGTGTACAGGGTACAGTGGAATTCTCACTTGCTTGTGCAATTCAACACAATCCTTAAATAACAGAAAAAACACATTTAACATTTCATGTAAGCCCACAGCACACTTTCCAATAATTCGGCAAATTACTGACTGCTAAGAAAACTGGTAATCAGAAGTTGTTTCAGAACTGTCAGATTAATGAGTGGTTTTACAATGAGGATAAGCTCACTATTTGATCTTTTGGAGCATTAACAAAAGTGGACTTGTAATTGCTGTCATGTAATAGAATACAACCACAGCATTTCACCAGGTCTGATTTTTAATGCTGCATGACTCAAGAAATGACTAAGTGCAAAACCTCACATCTAGAAAAGCAAATCTTCTTTATGCTTGCTTGTGTACAACTTGATGACTCATGTTAGTGCAGACAGGGCTGCTGCCTTACAGCATAAACACACTGGGGTTTAAACCTTGCAGCTGGTGCTATACTTGTGGAGTTTGCTTTTTTTGCTGTTATAGATGAGAAATCACAACCCTATAACTCCATAAAAAGATTACTAAGATGTTAAATAGAAACTAAGACATTTAAATTGATCAAATTATTTGATTAGAAAAATTATTAAAGCTCCGCTGCATATGATGCATGCATTGTGTTTCAAATCTATCACTGCTTCTGGGTCTGCTCTTTGAAAAAAAGAATCCGCCACCTTAATAGATAGCTAGAAATGCCTGCTTTGGCATGTGAGCCACTAAGACAAGCTTTTAAAATATGCACTACTCGCATATGAGCCAGACAAAAAGAGTGGACCAGTCTGTTGAATCTCCAATGAGAGAGGGCGAGGGGTGCCATTCCAGCGGAAGTCGATGAAAACCTGCTGTGTGAGGGGGAGCAGGAGTGATTGATGGGTCTAGGGATCTCATTTCGGACGTTGAAGGAGAAGGAGAGCCAGCCTCCAGTGACGTACAGATGGCCAGGAGAGAGTTTTGAGAAGACCTGGTTCATGGATGCCTCATGCCTGCTGAACAAACTTGCAGAGGAACACTGAAAAACGGAAATGTGAGAAGGCTGATTCTGATTTTATTTCTTGGTTTTAACTATTTACTGGATTTTTTCTCACTGCACTATTTTAAGGATTTATTTATGGAAGATTAATTATTGAAATAATTTTATACCACTGCATAGCACAATTGACACTGTTGTTTTTTGCCTTTTAATACATATGTCCCATTTGCACCTTGCCTTAAGACATTGTTGTTATCTCCTCATTTGCCCTAGCCCATTTTGGTTCATGAACTATTAGATGTCCCAACAGAAGTTGGGCCCATGGCTATAAGCACCAGGGTATCACAATACTTTTTTCACATTTTGTTATGTTGTGGCCATATGCTAAAACTACCCCAGAATCAGAACACAAAAACAGATTTTTTGCAGATTCATTAAAAGTAAGAAGCTGAAGTATCACACTGGCACAAGTATTTAGATCCTTTAGTCAGTACTTACTTAATAAACCTTAGGCAGCGACTACATCCTGGATTCTTCTTAGGTATGATGGGACAAGCTTCTCACACCTGGTTTTGGAGATTTTATGCCATTCTTCTCTGCAGATCCTGTCAGGGTGGATGGAGACCATCAGTGGATAGCTACTATATTTTCTGGTCTCTCCAGAGAGGTACTCAAGGACAGAGGTACTCAAGGACGTTCACAGAGTTGTCCCTAAACTTCTCCTGTGTTGACTTTGGTTTGTGCTTAGGGTCACTTCCTGTTGGAAGGTGAACCTTTATCTCTGTCTTAAGTCCACACCACTCTGGAGCAGGTTTTCATTAAGAGTATCTCTGTGCTTTGCTCCATTCAGCTTCCCCTCGACCCTATCTAGTCTCCCAGTGCCTGATGCTGCGAGAAGGGTCTAGCTGCAGCTTGCAAATCCTATGACATAGATCAGGTAATGCCCACAATGTCAGTCACAAAATGCCCTTTGACTCAGATAACCCTCCTACAACCCTAATCTTAACCATAGTGTAATGGGGCCCTAATGTTAATCATAATCTAATGTGATGGGTGTTACGTGACTGACATTGAGGGTGTTTCATGATATTGAGGCATTACATGACTGACCTCATAGGTACTGCACTCTGCAATTACACTCTGTTGGATGCTGCCACCACTGTCCTTCACCGATGGAGTAGTATTGTGCAGATGAAGAGTGGTACCTGGTTTCCTCCAGATATGATGCTTACTTAGCATTCAGGCCAAACAGTTCAATCTTGGTTTCATCAAACCAGAGAATCTTGTTTCTCACAGTCTGAGAGTCCTTTAGGTCCATTTTGGCAAACACCTAGTGAGCTTATATGTATTTTACTGAGGAGAGCCTTGTGTCCAGCCACTTTGCCGTAAAGTCTAGATTGTTGGAGGTTTGGTGGAACTTTTTACCATTTCCAAACAGGTTCTCTGGAGCTCAGATTGACTAAGTTGTTGGTCAACACTCTTACCATGACTCTTCTCCCCCAAATGCTCAGTTTGGCCTGCCATCCAGCTCTAGGACATCATAAATGTTACACTGATTAGCCACAACATTAAAATCTTGGTTCATCGGTTGTCCTTCCTTGGACCACTTTTGGTAGGTAACCACTAACCACTGTATACTGAGAACACCCTACAAGGCCTGCCATTTTAGAGATGCTCTGACCCAGTTGTCTAGCCATAACAATATGACTGTTGTCATGTCAAAGTCACTCAGATCCTTAGTTAGAGGGAACATTTTTGTGTACTGGGTGGTTTTCTTTTTCTCTAAGGCAAAATTACTGAGTAATTGTGTTACAGGTTATTGTTGTTGACTGTCTACAGGACGTAGATATTTACCGGCTTTGATTCTGTTGTTTAAAAATGAAAATAAGGTTATTGTTGATGGCTGTCTACGGGACGTAGATATTTACCTGCTTTGATTCTGGTACAGGCTATTATTGATGGCTATCTGTAGGATGTAGATATTTACCTGCTCTGATTCAGTTACAGGTTATTGTTTCTGTCTGTCTACAGGACATAGATATTTACGTGAGTTGATTCTATTGTTTTAAACAATCAAAATATGTTTACACTACTGCTGATCAAAGCAAATTGGTATGTACCATTGTTCAATAAATCTTCATGTTAATCTAGGCTGGGGCTAAAGCAGATATATACTTCTAGGCAGTGGGTGGTGCAGAGTGAAGGATGGTCCACTGAGAACGCTGTCAAGACCACTCACACAGAGAGCACAGAGGCTTGCAGGCCAACGAGGATATGTGGTTGGCAAGACGCAAGACACATGGATGGCGACAGCTGTTTCTAGGTAGGAAGAGACAGTTCCACCAGAGAGACGCCAGTTGTGTGTTCAGCGAGAGGGCGAAGACTCACAAAAAGACCAAGCGAAGCTGGTGTATGAGAAGACAGGTGTGCCTAGGTCATTGCAGCAACACAAGGAACCCAGAAGTGAAAAAAAGAATGTTCACGCTACAAGGAAGAGACACTGACAGGGATTTGACAATTTAGCAAAACTTCTGTTGGGAAACAAGTGTCCTGCGAATAGAGTGTTTCCTTGGACAGTTGGTACACAGTGCGGAAACTGGACTTTGCACTACTAAAGGTTGTATCCTCCACTGTTATGTTTTTAACAGGCTTTTAGAGTGTGGACTGTGTATTTTTTAAAGCTTTTTGCTCCTGATATTTTTAAATTCTTGTCTAGTTTTTATCTTGGTGTATCTTATATATGGATAGCGCTTTGAGTACTGAGAAAAGCGCTATATAAATGTAATGAATTATTATTATTATTATTATTATTATTATATTGTCTAATTGTAATACGAGTTACTGTTGCTTTTCCTGAAATTGCTGCCATGTCTTTCATTACGTGTCTACTCACCACCCAATTTATAGAAACCTGTGTGCTATTATCTGAAAATTTCAAGAGTTCCCACTCTCTTAATAAAACAGGGGGCGTAGTTGGATATTTTAACTGTTTCTAAAATAGATTATCTATAAGTATGACTAGACACCCATCACACATATGTTTGCCCATTTCTCCTGCTTCTAACACATCACCTTCAAGCACTGATCATTCCTTTGTTGCTTAATTTTCCACCCCTTGGCAGGTTCCATATACAGGTGGAATCACGTTGTAATGAAATTCATGGGACCATAAAAATATTTAGTTATAATGGAAATTTCATCTTAACGAATATGGGGAAAACACGTATATTATTATGACTGGGGTCAGTGACGATTTGCCATCTCTAAAGGCAGCGGTGCAAAGACAGAGCCGCATCTGGTAAATAAAGTAAACAAAGTAATTGGTTGTCCTTTGCGGGATCAGGCTTACTGTGTAACATGCTTGTCACAAGATGTTTAGAACATTTAACACTGGGCTTTGACCTGCTCTTCCTTCCTCATACTCTTCTGATCTGCCACAGCAGTGATTCCAAGCTGCTGGTGTTCTTCTAATCTGAAGATGGCAGCTAAAGCAGGACCATAGCCCATGTCATGGCTCCTATCTCATGTGCTTGAGTGCAGAAGTTACAGCTCTGATTTTGAATAACGTCTTGATACTGTACCTGCCTTCTCTATACAGTGATAAAGTACCTGTATTTTCTATTACTTACTTTTTTTTGATCATCGCAAAGAAAACTTTGAGAAGTGCTATGAAACGCAAACAGTACCGTATGCGCACATGACACAACTATTTAAATGGATACTCGGTGGGGCACAGACTCAGAATTCAGCTATACCTGTATGATGTCATGACCACACTCTTGCCGAGCCTCCCTGAAACTTCCCAAGACTGGAAATTTCACAGCAGACTGTCTCTTTAGTTTGGTCTAACAAGAAAGAGACAGTCTATTGCAGGGTTTCTGAGACTTGGTAAAATTCTAGCAAAAGTGTAGGCACGTCATTAAGTATTTTTTGCCTCACATTACTATTTTTGTTGGCCATTTTTGGATGAACATTTATTATACTGAAATTTTTATTTTGTTGAAATGAAATCTTTTAAACATGATGTATGAATGTTTGTCCAGGCAAATGTTGTGGTCCAGCTCCCCACTCCTGGTTAAAAGAATACAAAGTCTTCTTCATCAAGCAGATTCAGCAGCTTGGAAGCAGTAACTGGGGCAGATGCAGTATGAGGGAGAGAGGCCTGGATAGTATGCTGTTAGGTTGGTTGGGGTTGTCTTTTAAATGTTCTAAACCTTGTGTGAGAAGCAAGTAATGTGGTAAGCCTGCAAGCCTGCAGCTGATCCCGCAAAGGACAGGTAAGAGTGTGCTTGTTTCACACTGAAATACTGTTTAAGAGGGAGTTTTTGAAGGGCAGCTGTTTCTTTGCCATAGGCTTACTGTTTAACAAAGAGATAGCTCACAGTTAAGAACGTATGAGCATGCACCTGCCAGCATTATGCGGTAGGGAAACAGAGCAGGAGATCTACTGAACTGTCTATGAGCGATGGTCACCGCAGTTATGGGCAGCTAATCAGCAGTGACACCAGTCTTAATCCCGTGACACAAAAAAATTGAATTGAGTCTTGTGTGTCCCATGGGATTTCCATGGGAACACAGAAAACTATATGAATATATGAAATTTAAACTAATCAGCCAGAAGACACAAAGGAGCCAACTTTAAAATTCAGTAGTGGTAAATCATAGCTATTTTGATACATGTAGCAAAATTGTACAAATTGTTACCATCTCTAAAAAAGAATTGTCATTCATAAGACAAGTGTAAGTAGTAATAGTAGCAGTAGTTGTGATATTGTCACACGTGCAGAGTACAGGGAACATTTTACTTGCATGTTCGAACAACATACAAAATACATCATCATTCCTCAGCACCATGATAAACTTTCTCAATAAATAAAGTATAATACATACAGATGTGTCACAAACTTTACAAGATTTATGTTCCTGGTGATCTGTTAAGGGACACCTTGAGAACCAAGAGATAGCAAACTGACAATAGGCTGTCATCCTGGACATGTTGGTCATGTTTTATGTAGGATTTATCACAACCGAGATGTTCTCTATCCAAAATTCCACTTTTAATTAAAGTGCTTATGAAGGTGCCAGGGGGATGCTCTCCAGCATAATTTCTTCTATTTTAATGAAATCAAGTAAAATGAAGATCAGTGTCTAGCTTGTTCATTTTTTTCTGTAATTTTTACATCATCTTTAATTGCATTTGTATATGCACATAATGTAGATTTGTTATTTAAAAGACCACATTAATGTGGAGAGCAGCACAGTGGTCCAATTTCCTCCCACAGTCCAAACACATGCAGGTTAGGTGGATTGGCATTACTAGTGTGGCCTAGTGTGGCATTACTAGTGTGGCCCTAGTGTGTGGATTATGTGTGTGTGATCGCCCTGTGATGTAATGGGGCCTTTTTTGAGGTTTTTGCCTGCCTTACCCCCTATGCTATCTGGGATAGGCTCCTGCACCCCCTATATGTTCAGGACTGAGTGGGTTAGAAAATGACTGACTGATATTAAAGTGGATGCAGACAGAAACGAACCAATTACAAACAGTAATCTAAGAAAGTGTTTGAATCTTACTAGGAAGTTAACCTTTAAAATGAGAGTCGGTAGAAGGAAAAA
Organism: Erpetoichthys calabaricus; assembly: GCF_900747795.2. Lineage (NCBI taxonomy): Eukaryota > Metazoa > Chordata > Cladistia > Polypteriformes > Polypteridae > Erpetoichthys > Erpetoichthys calabaricus. The sequence goes on from NC_041396.2 coordinate 147,266,080, forward strand.
AGAGAGGAACAAGATCAGTGGCATGGTAAGAAGGTATTTGGAAAAAGCAACTTGGTTGTGTAACCTACTAGCTCTTTGTTGCCAGACTAGTGTGACTGATTTGTTTGTTTTGTGTGGGGTGATGTTTACTGCTCATAAGGAAGTCACATGCACTTCAGAAGAAGTCATCCACCTCAAGCTAAGCATGTTTGGGCCCTGTCAGTACTTGGCTGGGAGACCATTTGGGAAAAGGTTGGAGAGCTGCTGAGAGAGATGTTGGTGAGGGCAGCAGGGGGAACTTACCCTGTGGTTCGAATGTGGATCTCAATGCTCCAGTGCAGTGGTGGGAACTCTATGCTGTAAAAAATTGTGCCATTCTTAGGATCAGACGTAAAACCGATGTTCTGACTCTTTGTGGTCATAAAAGATTCCTGGGCGTCCTTCATAAAGAACAGGGTGTATCCCGATGTCCTGGCTAAATTGCCCACCATGGCCTATTCATTCTGGCTCCCTAAATCATCCCCTGTCTCTAACTAGCAATCTCTCTCACCCCTTCACTGCCTAATAGCTAATATCTTGTGAGAGTACTAGCGCTAAAATTGGCTGTGATTGCATCATACAGGTGGGTGCTACAAATTAGTGGTGCTTGAAGTACCCCCCCCCCCCCCATTCACTATAAAAAGTGCTTTGAGAAGTGTCATATAAATATAAAGAGTTCATTAGAGTTAGTTGTTTTTGATATTTGTTATTAATATGTTTACATTTTTAGCACTGGCCCTTTCCGTGCTGTTGAGTAATGGTATGTAAAGAAGTAGTGTTAGTTATCCACTCTGCTGTTATTTTTGCTGCTGCTCTAGGGTGGAACCTCATAATGGTCTGCAATTCATTTAGTCCAGGGTGTGTTACAAATTGCCAGCATTATTTACAGGTGTGTTGTCACTTTGTGGCCTCAGACATAATGCATTACTAAAGACTTCATCACCAGTGCTCTATAACAGACTGCAGTCACAAAACAAGATGCCTTCATTTCAATCAAACAAAGTGAAGACTGTTAGAGACGTAGTGCTAAGGAAACTAAAATCAAAACAAAAAGAAAACAAACTGATAGGAGAGGGATTATTGGTTTTGATGAGTGCTATGTTTTGTAACTTAAGAGTTTAATAGTGTTCTTTAGTGTTCTTTAATATGTTGAAAGGTTAGGAACGATTTCTCAGTGTAACAGTCCTTTTTAACAACTCTGACAATACAGTCCCATAACACATTTCAGCCCATTGCTAAGCATTTGTTCACAAGCCATCTCCGTGAATAACTAGAGCAAACTGACAGTGTAAACTGAATTTGCACAAAATGATGATACTGTAGTTAAAAAAAGAACAAGAGGTAAGGCACATGAGCTCCTGAACATTTACTGTTTAAACTTCTTCCTGAATTTTAAATGTACTTAAAATGTAAAAGTACAGTACTGTGCAAAAGTTTTAGGCAGGTGTGAAAAAATGCTGTACACAAAGAATGCTTTCAAAAATGGAAGTGTTAATCGTTTATTTTCATCAATCAACAAAATGCAGTGAATGAACAAAAGAGAAATCTAAATCAAATCAATATTTGGTGTGACCACCCTTTGCCTTCAAAACAGCATCAATTCTTTTAGGTACACTTGCACACAGTTTTTGAAGGAACTCGGCTGGTAGGTTGTTCCAAACATCTTGGAAAACTAACCACAGATCTTCTGTGGATGTAGGCTTCCTAACATCTTTCTGTCTCTTCATGTAATCCCAGACACACTCAATGATGTTGAAATCAGGGCTCTGTGGGGGCCATACCATCACTTCCAGGACTTCTTGTTCTTCTTTACGCTGAAGATAGTTTTTAATGACTTTGGCTGTATGTTTGGGGTCGTTGCCCTGCTGCAGAATAAATTTGGGGCCAATCATACGCCTCCCTGATGGTATTGCATGATGGATAGGTATCTGCCTGTATTTCTCAGCATTGAGAACACCATTAATCCTGACCAAATCTTCAACTCCATTTGCAGAAATGCAGCCCCAAACGTTCAAGGAACCTCCACCATGCTTCACTGTTGCCTGCAGACACTCATTATTGTACCGCTTTCCAGCCCTTCGACGAACAAACTGCCTTCTGCTACAGCCAAATATTTCAAATTTTGACTCATCAGTCCAGAGCACCTGCTGCCATTTTTCTGTACCCCAGTTCCTATGTTTTCGTGCATACTTTAGTCACTTGGCCTTGTTTCCACGTTGGAGGTATGGCTTTCTGGCTGCAACTCTTCCATGAAGACCACTTCTGGCCAGACTTCTCCGGACAGTAGATGGGTGTACCTGGGTCCCAGTGGTTTCTGCCAGTTCTGAGCTGATGGCACTGCTGGACATCTTCCTATTTCGAAGGGTAATAAGCTTGATGTGTCTTTCATCTGCTGCACTAAGTTTCCTTTGCCGACCACTGTGTCTACGATCCTCAAGGTTACCCGTTTCTTTGTGCTTCTTCAAAAGAGCTTGAACAGCACATCTTGAAACCCCAGTCTGCTTTGAAATCTTTGTCTGGGAGAGACCTTGCTGATGCAGTAGAACTACCTTGTGTCTTGTTGCTGTGCTCAATCTTGCCATGACATGAAACTGTCTTCCACAACCTCACCTTGGTAGCAGAGTTTGGCTGTTCCTCACCCAGTTTTAAGCCTCCTACACAGCTGTTTCTGTTTCAGTTGTTTTCAGTTCTGTTCTCAGTTCTGTTCTGTTTTCCAGTTCTGTTTTCAGTTCACCTATGTGTGACATTGATGATCATTAGCACCTGTTTGGTATAATTGGTTGATCATACACCTGACTATAATCCTACAAAATCCCTGACTTTGTGCAAGTGTACCTATAAGAATTGATGCTGGTTTGAAGGCAAAAGGTAGTAACACCAAATATTGATTTGATTTAGATTTTTCTTTTGTTCACTCACTTTGCATTTTGTAAATTCATAACAATAAACAATCATTATTTATATTTCTGAAAGCATTCTTTGTTTATAGCATTTTTTCACACCTGCCTAAAACTTTTGCACAGTACTGTATATGCAAAGTATTTAGTCTGACAAATCATATTTCAAAAAATATGTAAATATGTAAAAAAATATGGATGGATATGTTGTTTCCAAACAATCAACAAATTCACTTCAGTATGTAAGCAACTTTCCACGCTAGTGTTTAGACCTGGCAGTGCCATGCTGACAGTGTATGTGCCCAAAAAGAAAACTCTGACTGCATTCCACTGCTCACGTACTGAAGTGTCTATAGCTGCAGGTGGAAGCTGCCATCGCACTTTATGCAACTGATCTTTTCCTAAATAAGAAGTGGCATTACACATGTATTTTGTCGACATGACTATGTTGATCAAACACAGGAAGCTCTGCAGTCTCCTGTGACTTTACACTGTATGAATATAAGTAAATAAATATAGGTAAACAACATTCAACGTTGCTTTTATGTAACATATAAATGTTTTTATATAAAGACCATCAAAAAACATAATCGCAAATGGAACTTTGCATGATACCTTGGCAAGTTCTGCAGACCCTGCTGTTTCATTGAAGGACATGTGTGTGGCAGATTCACTGGCATGATGGCGCCCAACCTGTTGCTGCATCCAAACGGTGCCATCTTTCACCTTTACACCTGGTGCAGCTGCATTGTTCTTATGTGTGACTGGAGGTTTCTTGTGAGGAGGGCTTCTGTTCTCCATAAATTTACACCAGCTGTTAAAGACTCAAATCAAATGTATGTTTTTATTCTATAAAAGTAACAATAACAGCAGCTCACTACTGAAAATGGTAAATCTAGGAAGGGTCCGGAATCGAACCCACAATCTCTCGATTATGAGTCAGCAGTTCTTACCTCTGCACCAGCAAAGCAGTTCTGTCAGCATTGTACCCTAGCCCGATTTCTTTTTCTTTGGTTATAGTCTTAAATAAAAGCGCAGTTGTTTTGTTTTACTTGTACCTTTTGTGAAGTGTTAATTTGATATTTGGACTTCAGTCTTCACACATTTTACACTTCATGTCAAAATGTTGTCATTAGTACTATAACATGAAAAAAGTTTGTGTTTTAGGTATGTGTTCAACATTTCTTGCTTTGCATTTCCTGTCATTCTACATTTACACGGAACACACATGAAATGAATGTATTCCAAATAACAATATATTATTTACCCTATACAATTCCAGGCACCTCACACCCAGATAAACAGACTTGAGCTGGGACAACTTTTTGTCCAACTTGAGCTTTGTCGGTGGGGATGGGGACGGGGAGAATGGGATAGCAGGCTGCTTGCTGCTTGTGCTGATCGACACATTTGCAAAACAAAAGACGCTAATGGAGAGGTTGGAAGGAATTTAAGATGGCCTGGGATTATGACTTTTTTTGTAGGCTTCAGGGATTCTAGTGTTAAAGGGAACTGAATAAATGGCACAAGTTCCATTGTAGGCATTGGATGGCTACCTACAACAGAAAGATTCGGCTTTACAAGTAAATGAGTTTTGTACAGTACAGCATAAAGGAACATACAGTAGAGTCTCGCTTATCCTACCTTCGCTAATCCGACATTCCGTATTATCCGAAGTCCCACCGCAAAAAAACCCCAAAAAAAACCTGCATCAATCGGCAACAAGAACTGCAAGTTGCGAGCGTGAGCATAGTCTATTTTTTGTTGCTCCCGACTCTACCGCAGCTAATTACAGTGGAACCTCGGTTTGCGAGCATAATTCGTTCCGGAAACGTGCTCGCAGTCCAAAGCACTGGTATATCAAAGCGAATTTCCCCGTAACAAATAATGGAAACTCAGATGATTCGTTCCGCAACCCAAAACTATTCATATAAAAATGATTAATACAAAATATAAAGTAAAAATACATAAAACAAATTAACCTGCACTTTACCTTTGAAAAGAATCATGGCTGGTGTGAGTGAGTTTCTAAACTCTTGTGGGATTCCACCCAACGGGACAACACGCAGAAGAGCATCCCAAAACAATCGCAGTCTCCCAATGCTGTAGCAGTTCACCATAAAAGCGAATCCAAAAAGATTGCGGACATGCTATAAGCGCATGCTGTTGATGGGTGATACAAGGAACAAGGGACATTAAAAATGCGCAGGGCACAGTATTACTTGGCCACGGCCCTGCCTGACTGCTGTGTCTGTGTATAGGAGAGTAGCAGATCCTGCTACAATAAATAACCGCACTGTTGCTGTTTCAAGCTGAATAAAGCTGGTGTTGCTAAAGTACTGAGACTCAGCTTCGTGTTTTCGGGTGCAAGACGGGGACTCGCACGTCACAGCACGCACGTCACAGCACAAAAACACACACACACACGCAGTCACAATGCTGTAGTAAACAGTATACGCTCATCCGGATGTTGACTATATGAGTGACGGAGTTAAGGCTCTAGAAACTGCCATTAAATACATTGAGCAACAAGAAGAAGCTACAGGAATCAACATAATGATGCTGCAAAGATGGCGAGACTTGGCAGCGAAGAAACGTTACTCGTCAGGAAAGCAGACTACGATCAAAAATTTCTTTAAATCATCACAGGACTGAACTTTTTAAGTACAGTACATACTGTATTTAACTTCAGACAATTCTGTAACTGTAAGTTAATTTTTTCAGTTAATTTTTTCTGTTGTTTTGTTGTAAAACATGATTATTAGGTTGGTAATGTGTAAAATTATAACATAGTTTGACGTTTAATAGGCTTTTTCTTAACACCTCTAATTAATCCGACATTTTCGCTTATCCGATGTTCTGCCGGCTCGTTTATGTCTGATAAGCGAGACTCTACTGTAATTCCATGAAGTTCCTGATATATGTGAGGGGCAACAAGTAGCGCTTGTTCCAATGGTCTTTCTAAATCTAGATAGAGGCTCTTCCATGCCTGAACTTTGACTCATAGAGTTTGCTACTCAAACTATGGAGGTCAGAATGGACAAAGGAAAAGGAATGCAAAGCAAAGAGATTCTGGACATAAGTGATGGAAACCGAGTACCCATTGTTCCAGCAATTGAAGAAAATGTACCTGAAATCCCGGTACCAGGACTGATTGTAAGAGAGTTGAACACTCAGATGGTGGAGCTGAGTACAAGTAAGAAAGAGGGAGGTCCAAGAAAAAGGGGCCGATCTATCCATTTTGGTGTCCAAATTAGTCAACCTCCAAAAAACACAAATGTTATAAATAACGTGGTGAAAGGGTTATAGACCGTCAAGGGCCCATCTTTAATTCATAAAGAGTCTCAGACCATCTCTTTACTGGAAAGAAAAGGGAGAGTGATGCTAAGAACTATGGCTCTCCTGACAAATGAGCATGGGAGTTTGTGGGTCTACGTGTTACTGTGGCTGTGAAGAGCCTGGAATACATGATCGCAGTGCCAAAATGTATGGAGCCAACAAATGAGCTGCATTTTCCCTCTGTTCATATATGCACAGGGCAAGACATCTGGCGCTGGTTATCAGGCGTTATGACTGCCATAGCCTTGGGCAGAGGGGGCTGGGCGGTCTCGTGGTCTGGAACCCCTGCAGATTTTATTTTTTTTCTCCAGCTGTCTGGATTTTTTTTTGTTTTTTCTGTCCTCCCTGGCCGTCGGACCTTACTCTTATTCTATGTTAATTAGTGTTGTCTTATGTTAATTCTTACTTTGTCTTTTTTTTCTCTTTTCTTCATCATGTAAAGCACTTTGAGCTACATTATTTGTATGAAAATGTGCTATATAAATAAATGTTGTTGTTGTTGGACATGGTTGGAGATACTGTCCCTATAAAACATGCAGGGTGGAGCAGTGGTATAATGATTCTATTTCTGGCAGGTGAAGGGGCTATTGGGACCCTGCAATTTATGTTTAGGAAGAGCGGAACCCTTGCAGGACTGGCTTCCTCACACGCACTCAGCACGGGGAGGGGCAAAGTGATAGTCACCAAGCATGGGCTGGTGTTTGGCCAGGATGGTTCAAGATCCCTTACCCAGCCGGGAGGTCAGTTTAATGGTTGGACAGTTTAAGAGCAATTTTAAAGACAATCTCCTCCCCCAAAACAATAGAGCAATGGTGCCTTCATGGATACCTGTGGGGCAGGCTGGGAAGTGTAATCCAGTAGTGCAGCCATGAAGTGGTCCATGGGTGGTGCCCTGGGCTGCAGAGACAAATCCTCCCCACTTAAAGGAACCTCCACCTGACCTGGAAGTACCTCCTACTTGTGGTAACATCACACCAGAACTTCTCCTGGGTCCAACATAAAAAAAGCCACCCAACTTCATTCATCTGCACCAGAGTTGGGTGGATGTGGACAAAGCTTGGCTGGAGGAGTAAATGGAGAGTACAAAAGGAGAAGAGACAGAGAATATAAGAAGAACTGTGCTTTTGCGGTATTGGTGTATCATCTGTGAGGTATTTGTGAAAATAAATCACAGTTTGAACTGATACTTGTGTTGGTGTTGGTGTGTTGGTGGGTTTGGGAGCTCACTGGCACCCCCTACAAGTCACTGTAGCCAAAAGCCGAGCCAAAGTCAATGCTGAAAAGACAGATTGGCAAAGCACCAAAACCAAAATGAAAATCAAGAATCTTTTTTAAAAGAAAATGAAGCCAACATTCTTTATACCCTAAAGATCACCCAAACAAAACAACTCAAGTGCCAGTTTAAATACTACCACACTAATGATGACACCCAGTGTAACTTTTAACACAAATCCTCTAACAAGTTGTTGTATTATACACGTAGTAACAAAAGCAGCATCTGGAAATAAGAGTGCTTTCACATAATAATGAAAATCAATACTAATAAGGATTACATTAACAGATACATAAAACATACATCCATCCATCCATTTTCCAATCCGCTGAATCCAAATACAGGGTTACGGGGGTCTGCTGGAGCCAATCCCAGCCAACACAGGGCACAAGGCAGGAACCAATCCTGGGCAGGGTGCAAACCCACTGTAGGACACACACAAACACACCCACACACCAAGCACACACACTAGGGCCAATTTAGAATCGCCAATCCACCTAACCTGCATGTCTTTGGACTGTGGGAGGAAACCGGAGGGCCCGGAGGAAACCCACGCAGACACAGGGAGAACATGGAAACTCCACTCAGGGAGGACCCAGGAAGCGAACCCAGGTCTCCTAACTGCAAGGCAGCAGCGCTACCACTGCGCCACTGTGCCACCCCATAAAACATACATTATTGTCAAATTCTCCTACATCCAAAATCTCTGCAAAAATATGATCAGCAATCCAAGAAAAAACAATCAAGTTCAGGAAAAACTGTAACAGTCTAGAGAAGGAACCAACAAACGTGTGAGCCGCTGCACTACTATTAGGACATTAGAACAATCTAGACTACAACAGGCCATTCAGCTTATCAAAGATTGCAGTTCCTATCCACTTAATTCTCTTTAAAAACATCAAGTCCAGTTTTGAAAGTCCCTAAAGTCCTACTGTCAACCGCAGTACTTGGTAGCTTATACCGTGTGTCTATGGTTCTCTGTGTAAAGAAAAAGTTCCTAATGTTTGTGTGAAATTTACCCTCAACAAGTTTCCAACTGTGTCTCTGTGTTCTTGATGAGCACATTTTAAAGTAACAGTCTCAACCCACTGTACTAAATCCCTTCATAATTGTAAACAACCATGTCTCCCCTTAATCTTCTTTTGCTTATGTGTCAACCAGCATTTATTCCCTGGCTATGTGTGTTTTTGTCACTTCTGCTAATATTGTTTAATTAAAATAATATTAAACAATTATTTGTGTGTATTTGTGCCTTTAAGCTACTCTGTTTGTATTTTGCAAGTAAAACCTAAAATGCTGAGGCCACCATGCCATCACTGCCTAATGACTGCCCTCCACTTTTATTTTCAGGTAAAAGCGCGGTTCCTAGCAGAGGTTCACTGAGAAGTTGAGGAGTGCTGTTCACTCTGTATTTGCATCTTGTGGTTTTGATTATTTTTTGTTTTGTTATTGTATTTGATTATTGGAATTTAATTTGGACTTGTTAACCTTGCATTGCATTACTTTTACTTCTACTTTGTGTTATTTAAATGAATTCTTTATTTTATAAATATTCTTCATTTGCCTTGTCTCTTAAGCCAGAGATTTTAACATTTATCTTCTCCCTTGAAGAGAAATGTTGTGTATTTTGAACACTTAAAGCATATTCTTGAACTGTAACATTCTGAACCCCATTTCTGATCTGTCTAGGCCAAAACCTGTCTGCTGAGCTTGGGTTCAGGGTGGCTGATGTGATGGTTATCTGTAAGCATAGCAGTGACCTAGATTGTGGGTGTTTTTGGATGCTTTTTACTATTTATATGTAACCAATTCACAACTGTTACTGTCAGATCCTTCTCCTTTGTCACAACCAAGTCAGTGCCCATAAGCTGTGATTCTAACACACCCTTGGGAGAAGTGAAGTTTTTGTTAGGTGGTGTTATCCCATAGGTCACCTATTTTTAATTTTAAAATGTCCAGGAGGGGCCAGAGAGGCTGTACTTAGGAGACTAACTAATTTGACCAAAATCCTTATCTAAACTTAAACACTGACAATGAAGGTTAAAACAAAATGAAAACTGCCAGAGCAGAGAGGCTGTACAGACAGATACATCTTTACAAATTTTGACCTACCTCATATGGTTTGTAGTGATGACTAAGAAAACATTTTCATGCAGTATCAAGAGAAAAAGAATAGAATAGAAGCTAATAGTGATCAATGCTGTACAACGGCAAACAACGTGAAAAATTCCATGGAAAAAACAAAAAAAATCTCAAGTTACTTATGTTGCATAATTCACTCATATGTTATCCAGTTGAAAATATTCAAAGCTCAAGCTTTTTTTCTAAAATATTGGTAAATACTGTATATACTTTATCAGCTCTCTTCACAAACCTGAATCCTCATGGGAATGACTTTTTGGTCATTCAAGTCAGGAAGACAGGAATCTTGACCATCAAACAATTCTAATTACTATGTTATTTGCACTGTCACAGGGTTTGGGTGACATTTACAGAGAAAAAAGAAGTATATCAGGATATACTTATTAGGGCTGGACAAGCTAACGCGTTATTATCGCTTTAATGCATTAATTAATTAAATGCCGGCAAATATTTTATCGCACGTTAATGCAGTTTTTGTTATTATTATTATTATTTTGAAAGCCTCTGCCTCACTAGCGACTGACAGAGATCAGTGATCTTCTTGTTTCAGCACTTTCGATATGCTTTGGCTATGAGGAAAGTTAGCTTTGTTGATTTGACCTCAATTACCTGCATGTCCATGAGTAGCGAAGAGAAAACAGCTTCTAAAATGGCATGTGGAGAGATACCAAAGTGAATGCTCAAAGTAAAACTTTTTTCGTATTATTGCTGAATCAGACTCTGATTTTTCGGACTCTGATTTTGATGCAAGTGATCTGGAGATGTAGATCGAAAACGAAAGTGAGGAACCAGCATCAGCTGATCGGTCCCCAGCTGATCGTGGTGCTGAACATGTTCGTGTAGCTGATGCACCTATAGCAACATTCGCCTGGGAGGACACGTACGATGACAGGAGTTACAAACCATATTGTGTCCTACTGCAACAGCCACCCCCGTACACCTGTCTCACATAGACAGCCAGACAGCCAGCCCACCGTGCATTCCTGCTGGTCGTCGTGCCCCCCAGCCCCCAAACGCACAGCCATTCGTCTGCAAACTGCAAACAGGTGCCGACAGCAGGCACAACAGGCAGCAACAGACGTTTTATGTTGATTTATGTGTGAAACCATTGCTTTGTGTGCTTTTCAGAAAACTGAGTTTTTTAGAAAAAATATTAGCCCTCAAAGAATTGCTACTGAACATAGACTGTTTATGCTGCTCTCTGATAAAAGAAAATGTTTCTGCTGGTATCTGTTCAGATAAAAAAGAAAACCGATTTAGAAATGTTAACTTGCTGTTGCTTGGAAGGTGCCTGTTATAATTTTATGATCATGGCTCTGGACTCTGAGGGTAACATGTTTTTCTATAACAAACTACATAAAACGTTAATGCCCTGGCAGTGGCAAAAAGCTTTGTTTTTATATTTGATTTGATTACATTAATGTCTAAGTTGAGATTTACAAAAATACTGCTGTTAAAAAGCACTTTATTTGTTTAAAGTGTTTGCAAACCAAATACATGCAATACACTACTTTTGAGTTCATTATTGAATTTTGCACATAACAATGTGATTGTTGTGATTGTCAGGCGATTAATCGTGATTTAAAATTTTAGCCGTTGCTCAGCACTAATACTTATGTAACTATACTGAGAGTTTTACTGCCATAAAGTGTCTGTTTTTGTCTTATTAGATGTAATGTACAGTTTATCCAAAAACAAAGTTCACTGATGAGTAACATCCATCCATTATCCAACCTGCTATATCCTAACTACAGGGTCACGGGGGTCTGCTGGAGCCAATCCCAGCCAACACAGGGCACAAGGCAGGAAACAAACCCCAGGCAGGGCACCAGCCCACTGCAGGGCGCGCACGCACACCCACTCACCAAGCACACACTAGGGACAATTTAGAATCGCCAATGCACCTAACCTGCATGTCTTTGGACTGTGGGAGGAAACCAGACCACCTGGAGGAAACCCACGCAGACATGGGGAGAACATCCAAACTCCATGCAAGGAGAACCCAGGAAGCGAACCCAGGTCTCCTTACTGCAAGGCAGCAGTGCTACCACTATGCCACTGTGCCACCCATATGAATAACATAAAAATTATTATATAATCTGTTTCTTGGTGACACATGGTTCTGGGTATAAATTCCATGCATGGCAATTGCAGATGACCAGTTGCATGGGTTTTCTTCAGGATATTCTGGTTTTCCTCCACATGCCTAAAGACATGCTGGTTAGAATCATTTGAACCTTTATATTGATCCAATGGAGTGGTACGGTAGCACAGTGGTAGGGCTGCTGCTTCACAGTAAAGTGACCTAAGTGTGCACCCCCATCCTTCCTGTCTGGAGTTTGCATGTTCTCCCTGTGTCTGCATGGGTTTCCTCCGGGTGGTCCGGTTTACTCCCACAATCCCAAAACATGCAAGTTGGGTGGATTTTCAATTCTAAATTGTCCATAGTGTGTGGTTGATATGTTTGTGTGTGTGTGTCCACCCTGCGATGGACTGGCGCCCTATCCAGGGTGTGTTCCTGTCCTTGTGCACTATGCTAGCTAGGATATGCTCTAGTATCCCCTGTGATCCTATTCATGACTAAGTGTTTTTGAAAATGGAAAGTGATTGATCCTATGTAGAAATCTGTGTGTGAGCAGCCCCGGCAGTGGGCTGGTGTCTCATCTAGAACTATTTCAGTCCTTGTACTCAGTGCTGCAAGGATAAGTTCTGACTCCTCTGTGGTGGCACAGCAGGTTTTAACGGTTTGAATCCTATGTCCTGTGCTTTTTGGAGTTCACATATTCTCCCAGTAACTGCAATGGTTTCCTCCCATATCCTCAAAGACATGCCAGCTGACTGGTGATTTCAAATCGGCCCTGTGTGGGTGTGGGTGTTTTCACGAGTGGTGCTCTGTTCACGTATGCTGTCTGTCTTATGCCTGACGTCGCCAGGAAAGGCTTTGGCTCCCTGAAGCCTCGAATTGGATGGCAGTTTGAGAGATCATACATAGGTTAGCTAGGCACTGTAATATAACATTTTATTTGTTGTTCAATGTTGTGCTATACTTTTTGTTTAAATATTGGGTTTACAAGCAATTTCACACATAAAAAGCAAATTAAACTTGAAGATTTTGTATGCCTAAGTGAAAAAATAATTTTTTATATGTAGTTTGTACTGATGTTTGAGAAAAAAAAATAAATCTGTTGTCTTGATATGTGGATTATATTACACTAGCCATTGTACCTGTAATAGACTAATTTAAAAAAAAATACTGTCTCGTGCCCTACGTGAAGTTTCAGCTCCTTTCTTCTGTATTTGCATGTGTCTGAACATCTCTTTATTGGCACTCCCTTTCCCTGCTTCTCAGACTCTGTCATTATTTTCAGTACCTTTCTCACCTCCTGTCTGGTTTTACACTTTCCATCTTTGGAGACGACTCTCTCAACGTGAGCCGTAACTCCTCCTCGTGTATCTCACAATCGCACTTCCTCTTTTGTTGCATCACCAAAGCCAAACTGACCAATCACATCAAAGCCAAACTGTCCAATAACAACAAGGGCAAACTGACAAATCAAATTTCTCTGAGAGCCTGGACACACAGACTTTAGTTTTTTTTATTATAAAGTAGATGAGTAATGTGAATTTTTTTCATCGATACTGTTTGTCGTTGTCCAGCATTGGCCAAAATTGGCTCTCAGTCTATCAAAAGTTTTATTATGTCCATGCTTCATGACAATTGAGATTAAAAACTTTTCTCGGCTATCACTACAACTGCATGGGGTAAGCAACATATAAAAAAATAATTTTGGTGTAAAGTATTCCCTTAAATAGCCTAAAAATCAGAAATATTATGAAAAGGCTTGCTAATCCAACTTCCATCTCCTCTTTGACTAGGAGATTGTAAGAAGCGAAGAGCTGGTGACAAGAATAGCAATTCTAAAATGAGCTGAAGAATTTAAAAGAAGCAAATTAAACACATAACGTCTGGATTACAAAGTGGCTGTCATAGAATCTTGCCTGTGCTTAACAGATACAAACATTGTGAACTTTATTAAACAATAGCTAAATGAATCATGTCTGTTCTATTTTTACTTAGCTATTGAATCCTCTGTATTGCCACCTTTTTAGAAGGTCTCTTCTCAGCATATTGCATCACTCTAAAAGCCACAATTATTTTTAATTGTGACGAGAATAGTTAGAGACGTGTCTGACAAGTTGTCTCACGGACAAATTGAGGGGAGGGGGAGGTTTAAGCAGAGCAGAAAATGTAAAAAAAATAGAACTGCTCATGCTGGGCTGCTAAAGTTACAGACCTGACCTGTGATGATAATTAGAATACGTCGTGGTTCTGTCAGCAAAAATAATCTTGAACTTCCCTCACCCTTTAAACAAAAGAGAATGCAAAAGCACTATGTCAGGATAGTGCACTTTTAATTTACAAAAATGACTCTGATTATTCCTTTTTAAATATTCCACTACTTAAAAAGGTGATAAATCAGGTTTTTGACACAATACAGTTTCATTTTATTTGCTTGTATTAAGTGGCACATCATAAAATTTTGCAATTAAGTAACAAAAAAACAGACATCTTCTTGTGATCATCCAAGTTATCAGTGAGATGAGTTATTTAGAAGAATAAAGTATTTACTGCAGTGAAATGATATCCTATTCATGATTGACTCCTGACTTCTGTCCATTACTGCCGGGATAGGCCTTGGCTCCTGGTGACCCTATAATTTTCTAGGAAGATTATGCGTGACATGGAAAGGAATACAGAGATACAGAAACAGCTGGCTCCACTAGTCAATGGCTACTTAGCTGGAGGTTGAAAGTTTTTATTGAAGCCAGTCTATCAATCAAAGGCTCACTTATATGTCTTTTTGAATTTGATGTTAAATCAGATTGTTTTTGTTTCTAAAAAGTGTGAATTGTCTCAAACTTCAGTTTTTTTTTAAGTAAATTCAAGGGTTCTGGTTGACATTACTATATACTACCTCTTTGCTGTACCTGTTATGCTTTAGTTCCAAAACAGGTTTAAGACAGCACTGTGTGATGAGTCTTTCAGAGGAGCCATGTATGGAATAACAAGAAGAAGAATAGTATAACAGATAACTTTCTCAAAACTGATTACCAAGCAATGTTAATAGAGAAGAAAAAAAAAGTAGGAGACACAAAATATTGATAAGAAACTGTCTCATTCATAAGTTCTCAAATCATGGTGGACTAGAGCTACAGTAAATGTAAATAGATACAGAATTGCAGCATTTCTGTTCTGTTAAACTCAGGCGCCGCCGAGAGTGGCAGCCTTTTCAGCAGCTCCGTGTACGACTTTATTTTTCTACTTATTTATTTTTTCTACTTTTATTTTTCTTTTTTATTGATCACTCCTATCACTTTATTTTATGAGGATTCGTTCCCTGGACACACTTACTTTTACAACGTGGGCATGGATTTTTACACGCCGAGACTTGTCTATTCAAGTACTCAACTTAGAGCACTGAGAACAAATGCCAGTGCCGGTGTGGTTCCCTATTTACCCGACGAGGTAAGAAGGCGGTATCGTGGCAGCAGAGCTGGCACTAAGCAAAAAATGAAGCGGCTTGCGAGAAAGTGGCGTTTTAAGCCCCGGTACCTTCTGTGATTCTGGGAAATGTGAACTCAATCTCAAATAAGATCGACGAACTGGCTGCGCTGGTGAAAAATGTCAGAACCTACAGAGAATGCAGTTTGTTGTGCTTTTGCGAAACGTGGCTAACTACCACCATCCCAGATGCTAACGGTGAGCTACCCTGGTTTAACACAGTTAGAGCGGACAGAGATGCAAGTACCTGCGGGAAGCACAAAGGAGGAGGACTCGCTCTCTATGTTAATACACGGTGGTGTAACTCTGGACATGTAAACGTCAAAATCTCCTCTTGCTGCAGGGACATCGAACTGTTGGCCGTAAGTTTACGTCCCTACTATTTGCCCAGAGAGTTTGGACACGTCATTGTTGTTATCGTTTACATTCCTCCTCGGGTGGACGTGGAGACAGCGAGTGACATCATCCATTCTGCTGTTGCTAAGTTACAAACGCAGCACCCTGAGGCGCTTGTGCTAATCGCTGGAGACTTTAACCATGTGACGCTGGACAAAACATTACCTGCCTTCTCCCAGTATGTGGACTGTAACACCCGGGGAAATAAGACTATTGATTTACTGTATGCAAATGTTAAAGACGCATACAGCGCCACCACGCTGCCTGCGCTTGGGAAAGCAGATCATAACCTGGTTCTGCTTCAGCCTCACTACAAACCAAGAGTGAGGGTCCTACCTACAATTACACGCTCATTCAGGAAGTGGTCCCCGGAGGCAGAGAAAGCTCTTAGAGAATGCTTTGGAACTACAGACTGGGATGTCCTGCAGAGATCACATAGTGAGAACATTGAGGAGGTTGTTGACTGCACTACTGACTACATCAACTTCTGTATGGACATTGTAGTTCCAGTAAGAACTGTACGCTGCTATGCTAACAACAAGCCATGGATTTTTTGTGAATTTCCCCTTGGGATTAATAAAATATCTATCTATCTATCTATCTATCTATCTATCTATCTATCTATCTATCTATCTATCTATCTATCTATCTATCTATCTATCTATCTATCTATCTATCTATCTATCTATCTATCTATCTATCATTTTGCTTGACTATCATTTGCTGTGACACATAATGGGAGGTCTGAAACTTGAAAGTACCTTTAATGGAAGAGGCCAAGTCTTAATGGACTCTTGAATATCTACATCAAGTTCAGAAGTCAAGAAAGGTTAATAGGATGTTATGTGTGGATTACAAGTCAAGGGATGGTATTCTTTAGTTAGATAATGCACTAGTGAGGCATCACCTAGAGTACTGTGTACAGTTTTGATCTCCACATTACAAAATAGACATAACAACTGCAGAGAAAGCTCAAAGAGGAGTGACTAGGCTTTGAGGGCTGAGAGGCACAAGGAGAGACTGAAGGAAACCTTTTCCTTTTAACCAAACAGAGTTTAAGAAGTTATGTGTTTCAAATTATGAAAGGAATTAGTACAGTAGATTCCAGCTGTCCTTTAAAATAAATTCTTCATTAATATGGGGGCATAGTTAAAAACTTGCTAAGGACAGATTTCACATAAATACTAGATTGTTTTTCTTCACATATGGAAACATAGACAAATGGAATAAATTCCCAAGTAATGGGTTGGAGAGTAGGGCTTTTGGGATCACAACTTGATTTTGTTTTGCACAATCTAGGTGAATAGGATGGACAAATATGTTGGGATGAATGGTCTGTTTTTGTCACAATTATTCTAATGTTCTGATTTCTCCAAAATTAGTATAGGTACACAATAAATGCATGAAGTATGTGGCTTCTGTGTATTTTGCCCCTTCTAGAGTACATCTGATATTCTGCTGCTCAGAATCATTTTAGATAAGTCTCTTAGTGTTCAGAACTACAGTCTGAAGCAAAGGTCCAGTTTGCACAAAACCTGTACTAGAAATCAGCAAGATAACACAATTTGGAAAGTTAATCCAATTAATGTATTAAATGTTTAGTATAAAGAACCTGAAGTATTCAGACATTCTGAATTTAATGTTAAATTACAGCCACTCAAAACAGGCACATTTAATTTTAACACTTTTTTTTTGCTTTGCATATTACAGTAAACAGTGAAAGAATACATACACCACAATGAAACATGACAGGGAAGATCCACCAGTTATTCCATGTCTTATGCTTACAAATATTTATCATCCCATTACTACTCCACATGGAAAAAAAATTGTTTATGAAATATTTGTTTTTTCAATGTGGAAAAAAAAGTACACAATCTTGTAAAAAGTAAATACACAAACCACATGTAAGGGAAACCATTCACCAGAATAGAAGATGCCAAGCCAAACTCAAAAAACAAAACCACTTGCTTAATATGCTTTCCCTTAGCTCTCCACCCTTTTTTCTTTACTAAGATAATCCCTTTTTCCCATTGTTATTACTCTATGAAAGCAACACCTTATTTGGCAAATCTTCTCAGCTGAGAAATTCCATATACTGCAGAACATATTCAGAAATGAAGTGGCTGTGTTAAGTGCCACTAAAGGGCATTTAAACTGTCAGTGACATCACACCCCAGAAAAGAATGCAAAGAACTGAACTGTGCTCACATTAGGTGACTAGAATATGAAAGTAAACATTCAAATTACTCTATGAAACAGTATTAACAGACTAAAATAATATGAAAAGCTCCTAGACAAGAACAGTTGGACAGCCGTAACCATATTACAGGTCCAGTAAGAACTAAAACAGCACATAAACTTTGGTTTTAGATGCAATAATTTTAAAAATCTCTCATTTGCTTTTATGAAAATTGAATGGGCAAATTTGAGCTCCATCAGTCTTCCAACTTGCCCAAAAGCAGATAAATAAAAAAAGCACCTGCAAACAAAATCATAATTGTTATAATGATTAATGCATCTCTGTCTTGCTAAAGTACACTTTCCCTCTAATCTTTTTACTCACTACTTTATTCTAACCTCAATGTTGCTTCCATTCCAATGTTAGGAAAGGTGGCGGTACAGGAGTACTTATTGTATTTATAAGTTCTCATCATGTGCTTCATCGATGCAATGAAGGGTTTCACAAACTGTTTTACCATTGTTGGCCAGAGATCACTTTAATATTTAAAATACTTGATTTGATTCAGTTGTGCAAATTTGATTAATAGCTTCCATGTCAATTTGCATGTCATCACTGTGTAATTTTATTTTTTCACTCTATGGGGAGAGAAATAGGAGGAGGAGGAGGAGGGACCAGCAGAAAATACATATATATTTTTTTTAATTTCCTAAATAGCTTTCATTGTCAAATCAAGTAAACATTTGGATGATTTGCATGTGTAGTTTGCTCACACCCACTAGAGGGCATCGCATTACTTTCCTCAGAAGAAGTTGAAAAACTGGACAAAGTTTTCGCTCATGTTGAAAGCAGGATACTTGAATGGCTGGTTAGTTTGTCCCAGTACTTGCAAAAATTTTCACTCAGTCTTTGGTTCAATGCAAAGTTCCTACCTGTTTCAAAGACTCCACAATCATTCCTTTGACTAAGAAGCAAAATAATTACAGTCTAGTGATTGTAGGTCAGTACAACTGACCTCTGTAATAATGAAATCATTTGAACGTCTGATTCTTCAACATCTCAAATCTGTCACAGATTTTGTCCTTGAATAAAAGGTAGAATCATTTAAATTTCTTAGAACTAGCACTCAGAGGTTTAACTGGGATAACTTAACTGATCTTGTCAAAAAAACCAATCACTGCTGGTACAGTTTTATAGAGCTGTCATTAAAAGCATCCTCACTTTCTCCGTAACAGTCTGGTATGGCAATGAATCCTCTTCCTCTTCTTCTTCTTCCACACAGCACTCTATGCGTTATCTCTCCATCTGATATTTCATCTTGGGCTACCACTCTTTTCAATAGCTCTCCCTGCAGGCTAACTTCTGAATCCTGATTATCATCAAACCTCATATGTTTTGTCTTCTTCCTATTTATCTTCAGTCCTCTGTCTTACAAAGCCCTTCTCCATTCTACCAATCTCCTCTCCACTTTCTCTTTTCTGATGCTACACAACACAATGTCAGCAGTAAAAAGCACACACCAGGGGAATTGGTCTTTAATCCCATGACTCAACACATTCATAACAAGATTAAAGAGGTACTATAAAGACTTAAAGAAGATCCCTATTGCTGACCTACTCTAACTGGGGTCTTCTCTGTTACCTCAACACTGCTTTTAACTTGAGTCCTCACTCCCTCATACATATCTGTGATAATTGTCATATACTTCTCTGGTTCTCCTTTATCTCTCAAGCACCTCCAGACCTCTTGATGTGGCACTCTATCAGAAGCCTTCTCCAAATCAATAAACTCCATATGCAATCCTTTCTGTTTTTCTCAATGCATCTCTATGAGCTGTCTCATTGCAAAGACTGCATCAGTTTTTGTTCTCCTTGACCTAAAACAAAACCGCTCCTCCCTTATTCTCATCTCTGGCCTAAGCCTTCTCTCTATAACCCTTTTTAATGTCAATGTATCTGCTCACTCCAAATATCTGGATAGCAGAATAGATTATAAGACTCAAACTGGACTCTGCTGAGGTCCTTTACACATGCCGGGTCAGGAAACAAGCTGGAAATATAAGCAAAGACTATAATCACCTGAGCAACCATCTCTTTTCAGTCATTACCATCAAGGAACTGTTATTAAAGGCAAGAACTACCAGACACAAAAACAGTTTCTTTCCTACAGCAGTCACTATGGTTAAACATAGTTTCTGATTCATCTGTCTCTTCCTGATTTCTGTTCTCCTCAAAGTGAAAGAAATGGCAGCACAATTAACAATACAGAGAACAAATAATAAATGAAACTAACAGAAATACCATCAAAACATGAAAAAAGTCAATATTAATAAGAACAATAAAACAGAAAATGAATATAAGTCAAGGAGAAAAAAAAAACCCTGGGTGTAACACAACAACAGTTGTACAAAAAAGAGTTTATAGGCACCAAGTCTCCATGACCCGGAATTGGATAAATGGGATTGAAATACAAAATGAAAAATCATAGAGAGGGGCCTCTGCTGAGCTGTTTGGGTACATCCTTTGTGAATGGGGGAGGATATTCGCAGTCTCTGTCTCAATAACAAAAATATATTTTCATCTACCCAGCCACTATTGTTGAACCCAGAAAATCAATGGTTTGTAGCAGAGCTATGTAAAAAAAGTACTACATATCCCAGCGGCACTGGCAGTATAACACTATTGGACAGTTTCAGAGACGCAGAGGCTGTTGGGAAGAAGATTGAGCCAGCGGGGCCTTTAATAAGGGAACCAGAAAGACTCTGACTAATTGCAATCGTCCGTCTGTCTCTTCATAAGCTGTTCTTACCCATTTGAATTACCTATTGATTATACTGGATTACTGTTCCTGTCTGGATGTATGGCCTGTCTTCTGGCTGCCTGTTCATGTGAGTTGGTATGGACTGGATACGTCTTCATCAAAAAGACCACATCTCACAACGCATCAGTAAACCAGTAGGACAGACTTTACATTGCTTACAGTGAACCATTTACAGGATTTTTTATTTGGCTATCCAGAGTCAATTGCTTCTGCTTCATTGGACTGGTTTGGACATTGTTTATTGTTTGTTGTGTTGTCTTTGGATTTGTTATTGCCATCGGGGGAACTGGGAAAGGCTGTTGCATTCATGTTTTTGCTATATTGTATGTTCTTTTTCCTTCGTTTGATTAATATATTCTATTATTATTTATCAATTCATTGTGTTTGTGTTTCTGTGAGTGAGTGTGCATACACCAAGTCAAGGTTGAATGTGTTCCAGGTATCTCCACCGTAATATAAATATATTACCATCTTTCTGATGGTATGAATCTTAGCATCACTGCAACTTCCATCCATCCATCCATTATCCAACCTGCTATATTCTAACTACAGAGTCACGGGGGTCTGCTGGAGCCAATCCCAGCTAACACAGGGTGCAAGGCAGGAAACAAACCCTGGGCAGGGTGCCAGCCCACCACAGGGCATGCACCCACACCCACTAGGGACAATTTAGGATCGCCAATGCACCTAACCTGCATGTCTTTGGACTGTGGGAGGAAACCTACACAGACACGGGAGAACATGCAAAGTCCATGCAGGGAGGACCCGGGAAGTGAACCCGGGTCTCCTAACTGCGTGGCAGCCGCACTACCACTGCGCCACCATGCCGCCCCACTGCAACTTCTACATGTTTAATACTGTACATGCTAAATAGAAAGACAGACCACTTAGAAAATGAAAGGATATTCAGTACTAATGTAGGATCCAGAACAAAAGAAAGTTGTGCTTTTTCATACTCCCTCAAGGACAGCATCCTCTTTTCATATTAATCTGCAAGCTATGTAAAGTGAACAGCAGATGCCTTATAGTGTATTAGGCTTGCTGCCATGCGCATTCCTCTTTCGAATGCCGAAAGATAGCATTTCAGTTTCTCAAATGAATGAAATGATGACTTCTTATTGATTTATTATCAGAACAGACCACACAAAAAGTACAATTATCTCGAGATTTTATTCCAATCAGCTCACCTCAGAGAGGCTGTACAGTAATGATACCTCCAAAGAAGTTACATTAAAAAAACTGAAGTCCCCAGTTTAGAATAGTTATCTGGATTTGGGTGTTGGACAGAGGGAAAAATGACAGTCATGATTATAGTGATCTGCAGTTGGATTCACTGATAGTTTAGTACTTGTCTTAGATTATAGTGAGGACAGTCAAAGTGAACTTTATATTTCCATCCCCTCCTTTTCATTTTGTGAACACACTTTTTACATTAATGGGTCCTAGGGAGACACAATACAATGCAGGCAAAAATGGCACAGGAGAAAAAAAATTTAAGATGTGTTGGTATCAGAGAATCAAAAATAGATACAGAATACGGTAGTCTCTTCATGTTCTCATCAACAGAGATAGCACTTCATAGTTAGGTTCAAAATGAGGGAATTTGAAAATGCAAACCAAGCTGGCATAATGATTAAAAGTTTGATGAAATAATGTCACATAAGATAAGAAACCGCACATCTCCAAATTTACTTGCAGCCTAATTGTATTCAATCCAAAGCATATCATCTAAAAAAATATATAATTTACATATGGTGTTAACCAGTTCCAGGTGGTCAAATGTGCAAAAGATGTCAGTTTTTAAAAGTTTGAAAAGTTAAGATAACAAGGCAACTTTTTTTTTTTTTTTTGCCACATCAGGAATTTGATTTAAAATAGGAGGGCAGCTTGTCTAATACATGTCCTGCTAATTCAAAGTTTCCTTGCTATAAACCTTTCTTCCCAAGACAGCCTATTCTTAAGTTATAAAAGTGCCATTTCTAAAAAATTTTACGGGGCTGTTCTATTCGAATGCACAATGCCCATAGGCAAATCAATCGCAGTCTGACAATAATTGGACAGTCTGCATCCCAACCTTTTGTAGCATCAATAATCTGTCCAAGTAGATGGACTGAAGCTGAAACTGTGGGTGGATAATTTTCAGTACTGGGAGTGCATTGACATTATCACTGATATATTCCATAATGCTCTTCAAACACTTTAGCTGTGGTTACCATTTCTCCAATCAATTCACTTGAATGTATTATTAAATACTGTATTTCTGAGTAGACAGGCTGAGACG
This sequence comes from Erpetoichthys calabaricus, assembly GCF_900747795.2. Lineage (NCBI taxonomy): Eukaryota > Metazoa > Chordata > Cladistia > Polypteriformes > Polypteridae > Erpetoichthys > Erpetoichthys calabaricus. Next base: position 147,288,991 of record NC_041396.2, read on the forward strand.
AGAACACTGCACACATATACAGTACCCATAAAAAGTATTCAACTTTTTTGGAATGTTCACATTATACAGTACTTTGAATTACAATGGATTTAATTTTTGACACTGATCCACAGGAAAACACTCTTTAATGTCGAAGTGAAAACTGATCACTGAAACGTGGTCTAAATTAATGATAGATATCAACACAAAATAATTGATCCCATAAGCATTCTTCATGTCAGTATTTAGTTGATGCATCTTTGGCAGCCATGATAGTTTTCAGTCGGTGTGCACAGGTCTCTGTCAGCTTTGCACATCTGGACACTGCTATTTTTTCCCCATTCTTCTTTGCAGAACTTCTTAAGCTCTGTCACTTTGCATGGAGTCTGTGAGTAAACAGCGATTTTTTAAGTCCAGCCACACATTCTTAATTCAATTGAGATCTGAGGCCTCATTTATAAATGCTGTATACATTTAAAAAAGTGGCTTCAAATGTGTGTACGCAACTTTGCACACAAACATGAGGATTTATAAAAGAAAAGGGAAATGTGTACAATTACAGCAGCTCTGACCCATGAGTACACAACATTTTGGAGAAACTTGGAAATGGTGACGCCTCTTTTACAAATAGTAAAATTTAGCCAAACCAGCTAAATCAAGACTTGCACACATAATAATATGTATCACCAAGTCATCTATATATATAAAATCCCTATGTGCGTCCAGGTGTCTGTGTGTGGGTGTCTTCTGGTGAAGTGCGCGTGCGCGGGGCACGGTGCGATGCACAATATTACTGTCAGAGAAAGTTAGAGGCGTTTTACGGAAATACAAACCAGTATTACTGCGAGAGGAAATTAAAGGTACACAATACAGTGACGCATATTACAGCCACATACAAGCCAGTATTACTGTCAGAGGAGATTAAAGGCATATTACCGACGCGCACGCCTGTATTACCGCCAGAGAAAATTAAAGGTATATTACGGACGTACAAGATGGTATCCTTCAATAAGGGCGCGCACAAAAAGGCGAGCCTTGAAAGGGCGACCTCAATTGGGCTCAGCGAATAAAGGTGCGCGTAAATAAAGATCTGCACCTTTGTTGCTCTTCACATATTCCAGAGCCATTTGAACTAAATTATCTACGAACGCCTTTATTCGCCGCGTTCAATTGAGGTCGCCCTTTTGAAGCTCGCCTTTTTGTGCACACCCTTATTGAATAGAGCCGTACAAGACAGTATTACTGTCACAGAAAATTAAAGACACACAATACACGGCGGCAGCCCACGAAGAACGGTCAGCTCAGCAAGTAAACATCAACAAAAGAAAAGCTGAAATAAAGAAAAATACAACCAACAAAAAGAATGAGGTCAAAGTCCCTTGACATTTAATATAGACTGTTCCTACTAATGTTTATGCACTACTGTTCTAGCGCCCGTTCTTGTAACGAGCTAAATGACTAGTTATTATTATGTTTGTTGATGTGACAAACAGACCTCAAAAGTGATGACTATGATGTGCAGACTTTATTTCAGCTCAATTTGAAGAGGACCAATGCTGCTTGTTTGCACTGAAGAACCTTTTTAGTTATTTGTCAGTTTGTATCAGCTACCTGTTGTTACTTCTCAGGGAACTGCCAACAGGCCAACCTTCACTCCATAAATGCCCACTGTGGTGGAGGCCATTAACTGACTGGTGAGGCACTACATCCAGGTTTTGGGAATACATAAATAAAGCATAGCATGCTTTTGCCAACATAAAAAGGAAATTTTCAACAGTGTCTGCTTCTCCTAATGTAATCAGATCACCATCCTGCACTCATATCACAATAAGAACAGAATGAAGATGGTTTTGTTAACCCCTAGCAGTATTCCATTAATGCACGGATCATCTGTGATGCCGAGATTAGACTGACAAACATTGTGTCTCTGTGGCCTGGGTCAACCCATGATTGAGGCAAACTAGCTTTGGCAGACATGATGATGCTATATGTGGTGGCTGGCTTATTGTTAAGGTAAATGGCTGAACCCTCAGTGTTTCATATTAATCTACTATTCACTGTAACAGCAATCACAGCATTACATGTGCCAGGTAATAGTGGCTACCCGCTCAGACAATGGCACCCTGAACCCCAGAATGCAGACGACAGGTGCTATAATGCCATGTATGATCTTGCACTATCAGTTGCAGAACACAGTGAGATATTGTTAAATGCAGGTGGCAGGGTCTCAAAGCATCAGGAGTGAAATGCTGCTGTACCACCCAATGAAGTTCTGCAGCATCGTAAATTGCATATGTATCAGGTTGATGAAAATTATATTTTTAATAAGTCTAATCTTTCTACTGTAAAACATGCAAAACACTAAAAGTACAAAGTCAGAAGTGTATAAATAATAATGAATAATAATAATAATAATAAAACTAACAATATGAACAGCACACTACACATGTGTGAGTGACATGAGTTTCACTTTCGGATACCCAGAATCACTTTCGACTCTACTGACTGTTTCAATTTCATTGCCTGAAGACAGATTCACTTCGTCATCACTGCTGATGAGAGGCATTTCTTATGAGATGACATTATGAGGCTAGGAGAAGACGCATCAACACCTTTGCCTAGGTAACGTTCGGGTCTGACATGCCTATACCATTTGCTTGAGTAACACTCAGAACTAACTTTATTGGCACTTTTACAGCCATAGTAAACATCAGGTCTGACGCTAAGGAGGTTAAAGGTTAAGTTTGGTATTTTTTTAAGTGAAAGTTATTTCTTGACAATCATAGTATTTTTTTTCCCATTGTGCAAAAAAAGTCTTAAATCTTATTGAATATGTCCACTTTGAAGTAGCAAAAGGTTTTGATTAAAGAAAATATACCTTTCACATTTCTGAGGCATGCTTGTCTGCTTGTAGAGGGTGTCATGGGCCAAGTTATGACCACCCTTCCTTCGCCAAGATATATTCATCGTATTCTATTTTCACTTCTGCAATTTAATTTCTTCAGTAGTTATATTCTGTCATGGTTTGTAACAACCCATCTAATTTTCAGCAAATGCATTCTGTTATTTTATATAACTTATGGGGTGAAATTTGCACCGAGTGGCAGCGTGGTTGTGGTGTAGAATACACATAAAAGTTTAATTGTATGTTGTACAAATAATAATAAATTTGAACTGACAGCACTGCTTTGTAATTTTAATAAAAGTCTTTGATTTTTGAAAGAGCCAAACCACTTAAACACCACACTTTCACAGAGTGTGCGATAGTGCCCAACCACAATGAAACAGATTAAAGTGTCACAAGCCAATTATCATATTTTTTAGTGCATAATGATTTGCTCTTGTGAGGACAACATTTTTGACTAACTATTTTGGCAATGGCAGATAGCAGTCAATCCATAAATACATGAAGAAACGTGCAAAGTCCATGTAGAACTTGACGTTGTGTGACAGAAATAACTCTTAGCTCTGTGCTACTCCAATGCCTATGTTAACACATATACACTAAATTTAGATAGATAGATAGATAGATAGATAGATAGATAGATAGATAGATAGATAGATAGATAGATAGATAGATAGATAGATAGATAGATAGATAGATAGATAGATAGATAGATAGATAGAAACTTTATTAATCCCAAAGGGAAATTCACAAATTTACTAAACTTCACCCTGAAAACTCAAATATAGACTCAATATATATCTATAATGTCTGTTCCTTTTAAAGTCACTTGATTGCATACTATGTGTGCTCAATATTTCTCTCACTAGACCACCGAAGCACATCCATGTATCATTACGCCAGTGGCAGCCAGCAGTATCTTTGTGAAATAAGAAAAAATTTGCTCCCATATATTGAATGAAAATAGGCAATTGTGTGACTTTTCCAGTTATTATTGTCTAGCTGGCTGCAACACAGAGATGGGCATCAGCATACAATGCTGTAAATAACAGTGTTTGCTGATGACTTTCCGAAGTGAATACATAACCCTCGCTCTGAGAGGTTGACGGTCTCCTTTTAAATCAAATGAATGAATCTCACAAATATTTTATGTGTTTTTTTCATTCCTAAAATGTAATGGATACACTGTTTAACATTTAAGTGTGCAATTTCAAGATGAGGATCATTATTTGATTATATTTTTGACTGATTCGGTATGTTTTAATGCTTTTTTCAACATTGGACTCATTGGCTCAATTATAAAATACAAGAACTGGCTAGTTATTTTTTTTAATAAACAAAACGTGCTTCACTCGAGAAAGCAATTTAATGTGGCAAATTACTATATTCCATGGTTGTGAAGAAATAACTTCAACTTGAAAAATACCAACTTTAAAGATTCTTTTTCTGTTAATCTGAAACAACAAAGATAAATCCACAATGACTCAGTGTTGTAAATTAATAAAATGTAAAAAAAAGGCCAAGGGGGTGACTACTTTTTACAGGCACTATACAAATATTGAATATTCATCTAATCTTCTCAATATACTGTATTTCTAGGGCATATAGGGTTAACACCAGATAATATACTTAAAATAAAATATAACATTTAACATAAAACCATTCAGTATTCCCATAAAAGCATATTATACATAATATAAATAAAATACACCTGTGTGATACACACAAGAGTTTTTCACTGCAGCAGTCTCTTCATTATTACTATACACATGGTTGAAGTTCACAAAACAAAGTCAAAAATACTGCCAAAGAATGTAACTCTAAATGCAATGCAGGAAAGTATTTGGTGCTGATTGTGGGAGCTCAGAACTCATTCAATAGGGGCATAAAAATACAAATAAAATTGCAACAAATGTTTAAAAAGCAAATGAAAAGCAAAAACTACCACTGCAATTTTACACATTTATAAAATCTGATGTAATCTGTGCTTGGCTTGTTGCACTGTGATCTTGTGATGGTGTGTTGTTTAGGATGATGTTCTGTTTGCTGCAATCTGTTGATTGGGCATTGTCAGAAAATGTGGGCTTAACTCATCATCACACAACCCCCAACAAAGCCTGGTACTGCTCTCATAAATTTCTCCTGCCACCGACCTCACTTTGTGGTCAAGTTACATACATGATGTTATAAATATTGTAATTTTCATAGACACCAGTGGATGGAACTATGGTGTCAACAGAGCCCCCTATTTTTGTGTTTAATAATATTAATGCAATTCAAATTCTACTACTTATCTACACAGTTTCAGATAATAAAGCTATCAAATATTGTAGTATCTTTGTTTCAGTGAAAGTTGGCAAACTCAACATTCAAATTACCCCTTAATATTTTTGAATATATTTATGTATATATATATATATACACAGTACATGTACAGTCACCAGTCACTTTATTAGGTATACCTGTTCAACTGCTTGTTAACACAAATATCTAATCAGCCAATCACACGGCAGCAACTCAATGCATTTAGGCATGTAGATATTGTCAACACGATTGTTCAGACCAAGCATCAGAATGGGGAAGAAAGGTGATTTAAGTGACTTTGAACATGGTATGGTTGTTGGTGCTGGACATGCCGGTCTGAGTATTTCAGAAACTGCTGATTGTCTGGGATTTTCACACACAACCATCTCCAGGGTTTACAGAGAATGGTGCAAAAAACTGAAAATATCCAGTAAAGTGGAAGTTCTTTGGGCGAAAATGCCTTGTTGATGTCAGAATTTGGAGGAGAATGGCCAAAAGAGATCCTACTCTGCTGGGCCCTTGAGCAAGGCCATTAACCTTCAATTGCTCCAGGGGCACTGTACAATGGCTGACCCTGTGCTCTGACCCCAAGTAGTATGCGAAAACTAACAAATTCCTAATACAAGAAATTGTATAAGGCGAAATAAAGAACAAAAAAAAAAAAGACCAGACTGATTCAAGCTGATAGAAAGGCAACAGTAACTAAAATAACCACTTGTTACAACCAAGGTATGGAGAAGAGCATCTCTGAATGCATAACATGTCATACCTTGAAGCAGATGGGGTACAGAAGCAAGAGACCACCCTGGGTGTCACCCCTGTCAGCTAAGAACAGGCAACTGAGGCTACAATTTGCACAGGCTCAGCACAATTAGACAATGCAAGATTGGAAAAATGTTATCTGCTCTGATGAGTCTCAATTTCTGCTGTGACATTTGGTGTCAACAACATGAAAGCATGAACCCATCCTGCCTTTATCAATGGTTCAGAATGGTGGTGGTGGTGTAATGCTGTGGGGGATATTTTCTTTCCACACTTTGGTCCCCTTAGTACCCCTTGAGCATTGTTTAAATGCCACAGCCTACCTGAGTATTATTGCTGACCATGTCTATCCCTTGATGACTGCAGTGTGCCCATCTTCTGATGGCTACTTCCAGCAGGATAATGTGCTATGTCACAAAGCTCAAATCATCTCAAACTGGTTTCTTGAACATGACAATGAGTTCACTTTATTCAAGCGGCCTCCACAGTCACCAGATCTCAAAAGCATCTTTGGGAATGGTGGAATGGGAGATTTGCATCATGGATGTGCAACAGCCAAATCTGCAGCAACTGTGTGATGCTATCATGTCAATATGGACCAAAATCCCTGAGGAATGTTTCCAACACCTTGTTGAATCTATGTCAGGAAGAGTTACACCAATTCTGAAGGCAAAACTGGTCCAACATAGTACAAGTGAGATGCACCGAATAAAGTGGCCAGGGAGTGTATGTGTATATAATATACATATATATATATAAAATGTGTGTGAAAGGACAAAGAGATAAATAAAATACAAAAGACATGCAGTTCATGCTGCGGTGGGTTGGCACCCTGCCCAGGATTGGTTCCCTGCCTTGTGCCCTGTGTTGGCTGGGATTGGCTCCAGTAGACCCCCGTGACCCTGTGTTCGGATTCAGCGGGTTGGACAATGGATGGATTGATGGATGCAGTTCATGTTATTCCATCATCAATTAGGTACTGGAGCTGAAATGTCTATGACTAAATGCCTTTCCTGATACCAGTTTCCTTTAGTCATATTTTATGACAAGAGGGTGGCCTCTTTCTAACCTCAGGCACCAAGATACTAACCATTGTACCTATGCATCTTAAGGTAAATGCAGGAAGGACCAAGGTGATGGTTAGAAGCAAAGGGGGAGGAGGCATGCAAGATGTGGGAGCATGGCTATGCAGCGTGTGCATTAGAGTTGTGAGGTGAAACCCAATCCAGTCCACTGGTTGTTGGAAGTGAGTGCATGAAAAATGCAATGGAGTGGAATTTAGTCTGTTGGTGGAAAATTTGTAGTAAGTATGCAAGAAGGATATTGAGTAAATTTAGATACTGGCAATTGAGTCATTTTGGAAAAAATAAGGAAGTTGTACTAGTTAGGTGACATGTTGAGTGCAAATAGAGATGTTGGCACAATAATGGTGTGAGGTGTAATGAACAGATATTGTCCCTCATTTGACTTCTAAAGGAGTCTACCAAGCATTGAAGACAAAATCTTTATGAATGACAGTATGCTCAATGGGAGTGATATGTGGTCAATGATGATGGAACATTAAGCAAAGCTGGAAAAAACAGAGACGAGAGTGATCACATGGAGGTGTGGAGTGTCACACAGTGAGGGGAATGCAAATGAAGAGATAAGTGTGGAGGGGGAAGACGGGCACCAAGATGGAGATAGAGGGGATGAGACCAAGAGGGAGGCTTAAGAAGCCATTTTTGAAAGTAATGTCAGATAATATGAAAAGAATGGGTTGACTAAGACGCTATGGAGTGGAGGGAAGTATTTAGAGCTCAGCTGCTGGCTGTTAAACTGATGATTATCATGATAATGATGGGCATAATGGCACAGTGGTTAGTGCTGCTGCCTCACAGTTTCAGGGGCCAGAGTTTGACTTCTACCTCAGGCATTGTCTCTGCAGGTTAGCTTGGCCTCCATTGGAAGTGAGTGTGGGTGACCCTTATCACAGAATGACACCACATCTAGGGGTGGTTTCTCTCATGCTCAGTTGCTAGAATAGGCTGCAGCTTCCCAGAACCATATAATTATAAAAGTGGGTTCAGAAAACAGATGTCCAGAGAATTGAATATTTCTAGTGTTAAAAAATATTCAATTGAATCTAAATGAGCGTTAATCACAGAAACTGCAACAGCAAGTCTCATTCCATTCCCTTTGGTTTAGATTTGTAAGGCAAAAAAAAAAGAAAGAAAATTGAGGCTCCTTTTATTTCTTTAAAATATACTTAAATCTATTATCCATGTGGTGTAAATGATTAGGACTTGAATTTCTCAAGTACTAATGTGACTCCTCATGTTTATGAAAAAAGACATCAAGCTGTGTTAATTGTTCCTAAATAGACTCTTAACTACAGTTGAGTTAATAACACTGTAATTCAATTATAAATTTGATGTACTTACATTTTGTGTGCCGTATTTTTAGAATCCCAATTTGAAATGACATGAAGCACTATAGTTAATTATTATTTTTTAAATTAGTAAAACACAAAGTTTAAAGCAATTTAGTTCATTTTGATAACAGAAATTGAAGTCATCTTCTTTACCAAAGCCAAAGAACACCCGGCTCCCTTGGCTATACACTCAGGGGTGTTCATAAATGCTACATTTCTAAACCCACTTTTTGCATTATAGGGTAATGAAAGTCAGAGCAATGACTGGAAAAGTAAAAGGCAGACATCCCCTTTGGATGGAATGGCAGCTGTTCCTGATTCACAAAGGGCAAATTTAGAGCCACCAATTAACCTAACCTGCGTATCTTCAGTATGTAAATGAAAGCCAGGGAAGTTTGTCAGAAAGTGTACTAACTGCACTCAAACTTTGGCCAATGAAAAGAACTGAATCCAAAATGTGAGGCAGTAACATGAAACATTGTGCCATTGTCCTGCCTTTAAAAGAGCAAATGGAAAATCAAACCCACTGATGCAAAGCATTAAACAGGATACTGTCTTAGTAGTTTACACAGCACTTACAATTTATTGGAGTACTTTTGCTCTTTTGTTGCGAAACTGACTGATATACAGCTGTTTGTCAGTTGTCATTAAGATCATTCCATGTATCTGCAGACAATCTTAAAAGACAGGGACTTAAACAACAAAGGGAGGGTTGCAATGGGGCTATATAAAATGTCAGATGTGTGTGTTCTATATTTATAGATATTGTGTCTGTATGGCGTCTTCTTGCATATTTAACTGTACCTGAGGAAGCATTTTTGTTTGCATACAGCAAGGACGTAAACAAAAACATTTTCCTGAAGGGGAGGATTTCCCGTGATGGTGACATCTAGTTCTGTGTTGCCATGTCAACTGGGGAGAAAGAAAAGAACTTATCAGTTGAGCATCTGGATCACGACCAACATCACAAATAATGCCATCATCCACTGAAAAGAATAATCCATCATCGCTTCTCATCTGGTTACACTCGGCAGTAAGATGTTTTGAACTTTTCAACATCATTTTCCCTTTCCTGCTGATTTGTTTTCTGGATTCAATAGTGAGATTGTTTTACTTTACGTCTGAACTGGTGTATCCACTTTTAGTTTGTTTACCTGGCCATGCCCGCTTCTTTCCATTTCAAATTTTCTGCAACAACTGTACTTTATATTGGATTTTGTGAGTGTATGTAGCTCTTTGATTTTCATTTGGTTAATATTAATATTTTGTAATTAATGCACTGGAGGTCAGGGATTGATTTGTGCTTTCTTTATTTTTAATATGAACTTATTTGCATTGTCATTTTTGCCCATCACTCTACACTCAGTCACGCTTTCAGAGAGGTTTGCAAATTTATTAAAAATCAAATACTGAAATCTCTGATTTAAATAAGTGTTCAGACCCTTTGCTGTGGCACACCAAATTGTCGTCAGGTGCATTCCACTTGCTTTAATTATCCTTGAGACGTGTCTAGAACTTGATCGGAGTCCGTTTGTTGAGAACTGAATTGGTCAGACATCAACTACAAAAGCACACACCCGTGTATGTAAGATCCCAAAATTTACACTCCATGTCAGAACAAAAACCAAGCCATAAAGTCTAAGGAAGTCGCTGTAGACCATGGCGATCAAATTATGGTAAAGTATATATCTGGGCAACAGTATAAAACAATTTCTAAAGGTCTGAGTTTTCCAAGGAGCCTCAATATTTCTGTAATGGAAGAAGCCTGGGACCACCAGGAATCTTTTTTTAGAGTTTACCTTACAGCCAAAACTGAGTAACCTGGGAAGAATGGCCTTGACTAGAGAGACAGCCGAGGATCCAATTGTCACTCTAACAGAGCTTCAGAAGTCTTCTGCAGAGATGGGAGAACCTGTCAGAATGATAAACATTTCAGCAGTATTTCACCAATCAGTTGTTTATGGTAGAGCCACCAGATGAAAGCCACTCATTAGTTAAAAGCATATAGCCTGGTGACACATAAATTGAACCTTTTGGACTCAATTCCAAGCAATATGGCTGGTGAAGACCATGCACTGCTCAACACCTTCCTAATACCATCCCTATGTCGAAGCATGGTGCAATGGAGGTGCCGGTCAGGGGCAGAAGACTTGTAGACAAGTCAGAACTGAGGAAATGGCAAATGCAGCCAAATGCAGTCCTTAAAGAAAATTGTTTCAGAGTCATGTGGCCTCAGACTGGGGTGACCTTTCAGCAAGACAATGACCAGGGATGATGCCACTAGTAAGGCGAATTAGGTATTCACCTAGGGCGCAGATTATAAGGGTAGGGAAACCAGCCACACAGGTTAGCTACTACACAATCAGTTGACGCACTAATAAGCTTGGCCTAGGACACAAAATAACCTAGCACTGGTATTGACAATGGCCAGAAAAATACAACCAAGAAAACACTGGAGTGGTTTTGGGACAAGTCCTTGACTATCCTGGAGTGGCCCAGTCAAAGCCCAGACTTAAACCCCTTAGAATGTCTGTAGAGAGACCACAAAATGGCAGTTCAGATATTTCCCATGTGATCTAAATGAATCTGAGATGATCTGAATGCAAGAATGGGATAAACTGCCCAGATTCAGGGGAGCAAAGCATGTAGAGACTTACCAAAGAAGCCTCACACAGCTGTAATTGCTGCCAAAAGGACTTTAAAAAAAGTACTGAATTATGGGACTGAATGCTTCCAGTTTTAGATTTTTAATACATTTTCAAATCTTTCTGTAAACATGCTTTCACTTTGTCCTTATTGGTTACTGAGTGTAGAGTAGTAGGTACAAAGGGCAAATTTATCCTTTTAAAATTAAATCTAAAACACAATTGAATGTGTTGAAAGTGAAGGGGTCTGAATACATTTTGAATCCACTGTATATTGAGAACTTGGAGACGTGCTTGTGATTAACACTTCATACTTTTAATATATACACTTATAAAACATTAGTTTTGACTTTGTTGAATGGAGAATTTGAGTCAAGGTGGGGGTGAGACCTTTAAAAGTGAACTATCTATTAGAAGCAACTAGGGGGCTTCGCCCCATACTCGCTTCGCTCGCCAACCCCCGTTTGATTTGTTTGTCTTTGAATTGTCGCTATTTCATTAATTTCACTTTTATTTCTGAACTTCTGTAAAAACAATATTTGGAATCTGTCGAGTTCCAATGTGCTGAATGTTTTAAATGAGGTCCGTTTGATGTGTTTAATGACTTTGTACCAATCATTCAGGATTGGTTTCTCTGTTTAGCATTTCAGTACAGACAAAACAATCCACATCATCAGCGGTCAATAATTTCTTTTGCAAAGTAACCAATAAATGCATGTGTGGTAAAGTCCGTTTTTGAAATTCTCTTGATTTAAACGTCAAACCTTACAATATTTACATACGTTTAACATATCACCTGTGTCCATATACAGTATTAAATCTCTATTGGACTTGTCGTTATCTCTCCGAGTAATAATTTCTCTTTCTTTGCGCTAATGGAATGTTTACTTTGTTTGTCTTGACACTGTCGTTTTTTTCCGCTTTCATTTTCTGTATCTTGGTTTGCATGTGTTTCGTGCCTACGTTGTTTTTGAAGCTTTTGAATTCCGGTTTTCATTATCTGTAACCTGCTCTCCATGTGTTTGGCCCCCTTGTTTAACCTCTTTATGACATTTTACTTTGTTTTCTACTCTGTCTTTCATTTCTGACCTTGCGTTATCATGCTTTTGTTTCAATGACACTTGGTCCGTGGTGCTTATATTTTCCCATTTTTCGAGTAATAATTTCCATTTGTTTGCGATACTGTGATCGTTACCGTACTGTTAATAATGCATCACTGTAATGTGATTCACCTATGCTGTATAGTTTGGGTGTTAGTTGTTGAGCTGTTTGGTTTTGGAGCCGAGACAGTTTTGCTTCCGCGGTTTCAGACACGTGTCCGTACCATCTCGGGTTTGATGTATGAACCTTTGTGGACTCCGTAGTGTGTCCCGTTTCACTCTGGGGCGGGGCGTTGACTCCTCTTGTTTTACCATGTCTCCTGCGTCCATGGGTATGAACCTGCTTCCATATTACTTCTCTTCCGTTTCACTGGGGGGGGGGCTTTGTGTGTGGGGGGGCGCTTTGTGTGGCGCCTGCGCACGGTCGTAGTCTCTCCCATTTCACTCTGAGGAGGGGGGCTTTGTGTGGCGCCTGCGCACTATGTCTCCGGCGTCCACGGGCATGTACCTGCGTCCATATCCGGTTTACCATTCTCAGTTAGTAATATAGATTTGAGTAGTGACAAAAAGCACAATATAAATGTAATTAATTATTATTTTTAAAATGAAAGACAGCATACTGCTGTTGGCATAATTTCAGTATACCAGAACTCAATCAGATGTTTAAGCAGCAAGGCCCATTAAAGTGATCTACTTAAGCATAGGGTGACACGAGTAATGAAAGCAGACACTATCAATATGCGTGTATTTGGTAAACTTTTCTGATTCTGATCTTAAAGTACTCTTTTCCTGCAGAAGTAAATTAGATTGAATTGCATGAAACGCTGAAAAGATTTCTAACAGTGACAAATTTAAAAATGAATTGGGCAGAAAAGTTGTTCTTGGCAAGGCAATGATAGACTTAGAATGTTTAGGGTTTCAAATTTATGTTTAAAATTTTACAGTTACTTAAAATTTTCAACATGATAACTGATTCTGTATAAAGCTAACAGTTACATATTTTTGTAAATAGAGAATATTTAGTGAGCACACTTCATTTTCTTTAGTATCCATTCATGCTTCTTTCCAATAATGGCATCTCAAGGAATTCCTGATGTTTAGTGAACCTTACCTTAATGACACTCTACCTTTATCATTTTCTGGATCAACCAGCAGGAAAACCTGTAATTTACATGTTGCCTTTTTAAGGGATCACCGAGTGGCCTAGCTTTTCATCTAATTGATATGCTAAAAGACAGAAGATGGCAAACCCCTACTGCTTAGCAACCTGGCCATCAAAAATCAAAATCCCCTTTGTGAGTGTGACAGTTGTTTTAGGTGACCCGATAAATGAGGGAGAGCTTTGCAAATCTCCAAGGGTTTCCATCATACCATCACAGTATTGCAAACTCACACCTTAAAGCTGTGTATGTAGCGAGGCAAAAAAGAAAAGAAAATTTCAAGGGACCACTGAATATTCAAAAGAGGGTCCAAGGTGGCACGTCATTAGTGTGAAAAGTGCTTTAAATAAATAGTTCAATTATTTTTGGTTACAGGAACTTTTTAAATTGGAACTGATCCATCGAAACATCTGTATGAGCAGATGCACCAAGAGGAAGCATATATGAGTTTATGTCATTAGCTAAGCCATCAGCAAAGAACAATGTTGACCTTTTATTTCAGTAACTAAACAAAACATGAATCCATAAACTTTACGAATTCAAACTTTGCATTTTACATTAAGGAAACTAAAATATTTTTCTTAGATTAATTGCAGCATTAAAAACAGATTTAAAGTGTTAATTTTGAATTAGGGTGAATAAGTTTGAAAAGATGAAAGATTTTTAACAATAGCAAAACTGACCAAACATTTTCCTTTAGGCATCAATCAATGTGTCCAGCAGAGGGCGTATGCTCTCTGGGAATGCGTTGTTTTTAGAAATACTATAAATAGATTGAACCTGTATATATCTCTTCCCTAAACTTTTTATTTCCTCTCAATGTCATGTCTTTTTTCACATTTTTGATTGCATCCCGGCCATTTAAAGTGCATGGAGTCGAGGAAATTGGAGGCTGGTTTTTAGGAAGAAACCCTGTGGGTTTCCTTTTCCGCCACAGATTTTGCTGCTATTCTCTACAAACGTTCACGTATTCTTGTTTGAGAATCATGTCTGGCCCGAAGAAACTAGTATAACCCAAACAAAACCTATACTAAAAAACCAAAAAGCCATCAAAAGACTCTCAGGAAACTCAGTAGAAACTAGCATAATTTGTGCTGTTTGTAAGAAATGTAATAATTTACTTCATGAGGTAGAAATACAAAATAAACAAGAATAGCTGTGGCATACATTTGAAATATTAAGATGAGTGTTTTAATACAAATCTTTAAAGTCTAAATATTCTCAATTGTGATAAAAAATGTCATTCTTATGACAAACTCTCAAATGGAGTTTTTTTTTTTTTAAACATTGACATCAGCCTCTGCTTTTGTTTTTATCCACACTACCCTGACATTTTTAACCCCTAAAAAAAAATGCTCTCCAAGTCCTACTTCAGAACCCAAGTGCGCTTCAACTTGAGGTCACGAACTGATGGCTGGACATTCTCCTTCAGGATTTTTTGGTAGCAAGCAGAATTCATGGTTCCATCAATCACAGAAAGTCGTCCAGGTCCTGAAGCAGCAAAGCAGCCCCAGACCATCACACTACCACCACCATGTTTGATTGTTGGTATGATATTCTTTTTCTGAAATGCTCGGTTACTTTTACGCCAGATGTAATGGGACACACACCTTCCAAAAAGTTCAAATTTTGTTTTGCCAGTCCACAGAATATTTTCCCAAAGGTCTTGGGGATCATCAAGATGTTTTTTGGCAAAAGTGAGACAAGCCTTTGTTCTTTTTCATCAGCAGTGGTTTTCGCCTTGGAACTCTGCCATGCATGCCATTTTTGCTCAGTCACTTTCTCATGGTTGAGTCATGAACACTGACCTTAACTGGGGCAAGTGAGGCCTGCAGTTCTTTAGATGTTGTTCGGGGTTCTTTTGTGACCTCTTGGATGAGATATCGCTGTACTCTTGGGGTAAACTTGGGGTACACCACTGTTCCATGTTTTTTCCATGTGTAGATAATGGCTCTCACCTTTAGAAATGGCTTTGTAACCTTTTCCAGACTGATAGATGTCAATTACTTTGTTTCTCATCTTTTCAAGAATTTCTTTAGATCGTGGCATTATGTCTTTCTTTTTGGGGTCTTTTGACCTACTTCACTTTGTCTGACAGGTTCTATTTAAGTGATCTCTTGATTCAACAGGTCTGGCAGTAATCAGGCCTGGGTGTGGCTAGTGAAATTGAACTCCGCTTCCAAAAATGTGATTAATCACAGATACTTCATGATTTAACAAGGGGGCAATTACTTTTTCACATAGGGCCCATGTAGGTTTGGGTAGTTTTTTTCCTTAATAAATAAAATCATCATTTAAAAACTGCATTTTGTGTTTACTTGGGTTATCTTTGTCTAATATTAAAATTTGTTTGATGATCTGAAACATTTAAGTGTGACAAACATGCAAAAAAAAAAAATCAGGAGGGGGCAAATACTTTTTCACAGCACCGTATGTGAAAATGCAAGTGGAAACAAAGGGTGTTTTTGTTTAAAAGCAGTTTTTGAATGAAAACATAATAATGTTGATTCAAACTTCGGAGTAATGTTTTAGGAAACGGATTGAATACTGGAAGAGTGTGCCTCTGAGGTACTGCCTTGTGTGCCTTTAAAATTTGGTTCCAGTTTTGTGTACCTTGACTTCTAGATTAAATGTTTGCTTTCAGAAGCTGATTTAGTTTCAGCATTTTGTTTCAGAATTTGGATTTACTTTTGATTTTTTTGAGTTCAAGTGTTATTTATAATTTAGATTAGTTAAAATGTGTAAGAATTTCACTACAATATGCAAAAGTGACATGGTAAACCTATATTTGGAGGTTCTGCTTAAGTTTAGATTTAGAGTTTTCTATTCTTTTGATATTTAAGAGCATTTTCTTTCTTTCTTGAACTTTTGGATTGTTTATTGGCTGTCGAACTGATCATTTAGTTAATTAAAGCTTTATTTGTTCCTCTCTTTGTTCTATGAATTATTGTTAACTAACCAGGAATTGTTTCTTACTGAAACTGAAGCCAGGAAGCATTTCTTCATGCAATGAGTTATGGGACTCTGGAACAAAGTACTGAGACATGTGGATGAAGCAGAAACTTTAAGAAGAATCTGCATGAGATACTGGGAGAACTTAGCTATTAGCTAAACAAATGGGCTTGATGGACTGAATGGTCTCCTCTCTTTTGTCAAGTTTCTTATGTATGTTCTTATACAACTGATTTAAAAGTTAATCTTGTGTTTAATACATCCTGGATTGGCTGTCAGTCTAGCACTGGACGCTCCTGTCAACAAAAGGCAAATTTAGAATTGCCAGTTGACCTTTGGGGTGCAAAGGAAAACATAAGATTACTGCAGATTTCTGCTGCAGAAATGGAAACAAAAATGCGCAGGAGAAATAAAGCTGTGAGGTTTCTCTCTAGTGTAGACACGGTCTGGACCACAAGATGAATGAATGGTTTTACATTAATCTCTGTAGCCCTGGCACATATGACACATTATTTTTATTTATTTGCCTTCTCAGGCAACACCAAAAAACTCTCCTATGAGGAAATTTAAAAAACATTTTAAATTGCATAACCTCAGTCACAAATTACTTTAAAAGAGCATCAATAAACTTTATTATTCACTTTTTGTCCAATGAAGATGTCATTACTGTCTGTAGTAGGAAGACTTCTTTTCATTTTTAACACTGACAGATAAGTTCAGTGCTGCACATCCATCATGAATAAGATGCTCTAATTGTGAAATCAGGCACAGGTCCACTGAAGCATGCTTAATGGTGTCAATTGAATTAGTCTTTGTAAATATTGTCATCACACTGTCAAAACTGCTGCAGAAAACAACATGGGTGTCGTAGCAGATGCCAGGTAGGCATGCAGGCAGCTATAGAGAGGAATGGTTTTAGCTGGAATGAAACTATTAAGAAATAACTAGGAATCTAATTTCTTTTCAGGATTGTTGGCCGACTGGAAAGTGTTAAAATAGACGAAGGGTTTTGAAAGGAATCCTTGCAGTGCACATTCATGGCAGCTGCTGTAAGCTTGCAAATGCAAAGCTAACAAACTTGTATAATGTGCCCAAACGTTGACATGAGGATCAGCAGAGTGGTGGCAGTTGGCAGTGATAAACCAGAATAAATTTGGGAGCTCATCAATGTCACAGCTCAACATCCAGCCAGCTGCTAATGCTAGATATATTGTCTTCTGTTATGGCTTTTCACAAAATGTCTGTTTAAAAGAAAATTCTGGACTGGATGGTTAATAAATGTACCAAAAGAATATATTTGCCGCCTTCTGGCATGTGCGTTCCAGTAGAGTAACATAACATTCTCAAACCTGCCTATTCCAAATCAGCCTCTCAAAGGACTGGTGCCTGTCTTCACAGTAAACACCCCTGGACATGACACTAGTCTATCAGATGGCTCACACACACCCACAAATTCTCTCACACCATTAATCACTAACACTAATTAGCTTAACGCACACGTTTGAAGATGCATGCTTTCAAATATACAGTATATCCATTCATATCAGTAGTGTGGCAGACAGCGAGAGCCCTTGCCTGGCTGAGATGCCTCCATGCTGGGAAGACCAGGGGAGCAAGTGTGGCCAGAGTGTTATCTCCGCCAGAGTGCTAGATGGCAGCCCCCCTGGGTTACAGTGGTGCCTAGGACCTCCGCAGGGCTCCATGTGAGTTGGGAGTTTGGCGCAGCCCTGTTGGAATCCATGGGCGTCACCAGGGAGTGCTGCAGCAGCTACTGAGCCCTCATGGACAGTTCTTCCACCACACCCAGAAGTGCTTCCGGAAGTAGGTCATCAAGCACCTGGAGCACTTCCTGGTGCCTTATAAAAGGGGCCAGCAACCACTAGTGTTTGTGCTGGGTAGGGTAGCTGGAACGCCCCTATTGGTGCCACAGTAGGTATGAACTTTCTTGGAAAACAGGTTTGTTTGAAAGAAACCAAAAAATGGCAATCTAGCATGCAAAGAGAACATACAAGTTTATGCAGCTAAAGAAAGAAGTGCTTTTAACTTTCTTTTATTTAATATTGGCATGCTTACCTCTTCAGCAACCATGGATAAAGAAGGCCTGTTTGAAAAAACATGCCGATAAGACAGTCCTCAAGTCAGTTTTTCTTAGCATTGGATGCCAGGAGTAGACCAGATGTCTTCCTTAACAAGTTTTACTGATGTTTTAAACCAGGAGTTGTACACATGTTCTTGTCTGATGGGACACATCTTCAGTATTTATACCCTATTTTATAGCTTCAGTTCTTTGCCTCTGATTATCTAATGAGGCACTTCTGTACATAAAGGATTATTATGAAGCTGAACCAATATGTTATTTCTCAAAAATATCCAGTTTAATTTAACCCCTGTTGTAGCTTCACATTGCATTTTATGATCAAAACACACATGATTTACTCCAAATGTTTTATAAAGTGCCTTCCTATAACATTTGTTTGGCTGTGCTTGTTAGCAGTGGCATCTCTCTACAGTAAGGACTATTAAGGAATTGCCCCCCCCCCCCCCCAATCTCCCAGGACAGGTCACTATTGTGCCAAAACTGAAACTAGTAAACTCGCTTTACTAATTTTAACGTATTCTTAAAATATTTATAGCAAAATCAACTCAGTCTTCATGATCAAATTTTTTCTATTTTCCATGATGTGCTAAATGCAATTTCCATCCATCCATTATCCAACCCGCTATATCCTAACTACAGGGTCACGGGGGTCTGCGGGAGCCAATCCCAGCCAACACAGGTCACAAGGCAGGAAACAAACCCCGGGCAGGGCGCCAGCCCACCGCAGTAAATGCAATTTCTTTATCTAGAAAAATATTTCTTTTTAGAACTTCAGAATTTTTCTATCACTGCTAGCCTATTTCTAAATTGCTTCATCAGGCCCTTCGATCCTGAAATGCTCTTGGCATACTTTTGGTCATGTGTGCACACATGCTATTTGAATTTCAGTTACCTCTTGGGGCTTTAGCGTTAGAGACCTTTAAAGCAACCCATTAATTGATATTTTTGTGACATAATGTAAAATATAAATGAATTTGAACATTTGGGAGCAGTTGTCATCACATCAATTACTTGCTGTATTTGCAATTTTATTTAGGACTTTCTCATTGAACAAAATTGAGATATTTATGAATACTCATCTACATATTTGTGTTTGGTATTGTATCATATGATGTTTAGCTGTAGACTGTCTCATCGGCTGACCTTCAGTACTGCTGCCACCAATTTTTCAACTCCACTTCTATGCAGCTCCAATGATCTATTCTCTTCTCTGGTTCCACTGCCTGCAAATACACGCTGCCGGCTCCACCTCAGTTGCTCACTTGGGGTCAGAGGCAACACCATCTATGCTCACTTCTCCTGACTCCGTAAGCTGATCCAAGCCATAATCATTCCTGGGATTGTTATTACACCGTAGCATAATGGTTTGGAGTCAGAATAATTCCACGGGCCCTCACAAGTATTGGAAAATATTTTTGATCAGTTTTTATTAGCCATTAATTGAAATTACAGTTAAAAGAATAATTTATTTACAACTTAGAATTTTTTTTTGTCAAAAGTAGCAATCCAGGCAGTCTTTACATTTTATGCCCACTTCTTTTATCCAGAATGGTTAAAAGAATATACAGAATAAAATAAAATGTACTAATCCACTTTCATGCCATACGTGAAGTTTTTTTTCTGGGGAAAAACAAAAACAATTTCCACAGGAAAGGCATTGTTGTTGAACTCAAATTTAACCTCTGTCATATGAGTGATTAAAACCGTGTGAATGAAATGGTTCTATGAAAAAAAAACCCATGCCTGTCACGACCACCCCTTTAAATTGGGGGAGGATCTCATATTTCAAAAGGGAAACCAAAGTTATTGCTAATACTGTGCACTTTTCTTATTTTATGCAGTTTGAGATGTGCCTGGGTCAGATGTGAGCAAAAAATTAATTTTTTTAGTTTAAAAGTTGAAAAAATGTACTGGTATGATCTCAAGATTCTTTTTTATTATATAATACTTGGGATCCAAGTGAAACATGTGACACCTCAGAGCCACTGTGGAACATTTTTTTTTTTTTTTTTTACAGTGGCTGGAGTGCCAATCCTGCCACCAACTCCCAAGTTTTCCCTGTAAACTGGAGGACCTGCTTGCTGGGTTGGATTCAGATTAACGTCATACCCAGAACAAAGTAATTGCAGGTTAAGGTTCCAAGGAGTAGAGTCACTTTTGGCATTTTCAGGATTTGAACTGGCAACCTTCCGATTACTGGTGTGGATGTGACCAAATTTAAAAGGGATAAAACTAATAAGCATTACTTGTTTCTAAATACATTCATTGGTGTCAATTCAAAATTTGTCATTACCTGCTGTCTGGCCCAGCTAAATTTCTTGGTTTGAAAATCTGGCCTAATTGAATTTGTACTTGAATAGCTCTGCTCTAAACTCTATTACCCCAGTAGTACACATTGACATGTAACATGTAGCATATAAGTTAGTTGGTGCCCTATTGCCTTGGCTTTAATACCTTGATTTATACAAGTACCCAATCAGAGGCTCTAAATATGCCCAATGGACCTACTATGGTGTAGTATCAACCTACTACTTAAACCTGTACAAGTTAAAAAGATAAAATGGGAAATCTGGTAATTAAGTAGTCTTATAAACCAAGACTTTTTTGTGTATTGAAGTATTTTGTAGTTTAACTTTAAAACTGGCTGCATGTGTAAGTGTGTTATATAGCATAGAAAGAACCTGTTTAGTCTAAACCATGCATATGCGTTACTTGAAGCAAAGTGAGCTAGTTAGCAAAAATAAAGAAAGGCCAACATTTAAAGATATAGAGTTGGGAAAGTGGTATGCAAGACCTGAAAGTGTGGGGAAGACCTGCACTTGACAGATAATGTTTGTTTCTGTCTCTCTTTTCTTTGCTATTTCGTATTCTACTTTTACTTATCCATCCCTATGTATGTTGTTATCACTGAGTAGAGAAACTGCAATGTAGCTCACCCCATTTCAATCCATTTTCCAGCCTACTTTATAAAAATGAGAGTCATATAGAGCAGGAGACTATGCCATTAGCACTGTGCATAAGGCAGGAACCAAACATGGGAGTGTCACCTAGCAGAACATCACAAGGAGATTCATGTAGTCACCATTTTCACTTAAACTTTCAGTTGCCAAGATACACAAAGTTTCAACAAATTGTTTAAAAAAAAAAAAAAAAAAAAATCACACTTTGTCCTGCAACTATTTTAAAAATGCTGCAGTACAAACATTTTACGGACCAATACATTAGCATCCAAAGTATAAAGTTTTGGCAACAAATATGCTCAGGACAATTAGGATAATGGAATATTTTATATATAATTTTAACAGGATAAAAACAGATTCAATTTCAACTTCAAGACTTTTAATGGGGCCACACTCTACTCTGCTAAATACAAGTGCAATTCAGCAGAAAAATATAGTTTACTGAAGCTATGAACTTATGTAGAGTTTAATCTTCAAGTATCCTAATCTTGGAAATTTGTACTAATTTTTACAAAGCAGACCAAAGATCCTTTTTCCCCAGACACAATCTTAGACAACTGGCACTTTTCACAAACTGTAGCAATAAGTAAATGTGTGTTTTTCAGATGTTCACGATGGCACCAGCTGCCGTAATTAAGTATGGCTGTACATCTGGCAGAAATGAATGAACCCATTTGGGACAGCACTTGAATAATTTGAAGACACAATGTTTACCCTAAGAACGCAGGCAACCAATAGAACATTTTCAAAATGATTTCCCTTTCACATTCTAGCTGCCCATTATGATTTGTTTTCCAGCACAGAGTGAAGCTTTATGTTTTCAAGTAATAAACCAAAAACAATTAAAATAAATGTAGAATATAAACAATCACATTATGCTATTTCCCAACTGAATACACACGAAAATAACAAGTTATGAAGGACAGCATTTAATTGCTTGACTGATAGCTGTAAATAAATACAACAGAAATGTTTTTCTCAGAGAAAGGCATCATAAAACATCAATGTTAATTCCCAATAAACTAAAATTGTGCTTAGGTTTAGCTGCTTTGGGACAAGTCTACATTAGGTCTAAACAAAATGCCACTTTGAAGATAAAGCTTCTTGGCATAAAAGTAATACTCATAAAACAATTGAATGCATTAGTCCTTTATGCTATGACACAAACAAATAGTTAATGTTTAAAATTAAGAAACACAGACAAAACTGATCTCTAGATTTATAAAAGCCACCAACGTTGTCAAAGTCTAAATAAACTTGATCACATCCTTCTAAATATAATACTTAGCTCTCATTGCCATCTGATTAATACACAACCAAAAATCAACTGTCATATTTGTATAAAGAGTAATTACAACTGTTGCCTTTAATATTTAAAATGGAAAAAAATATATATTTTTTAAAAACTGCTTTTCAAAAGCTTGAATGTACATTTTTAGATCAAAAGATTTAAGTAATATTTTATAACCAGAAGTTTTACTTGCTGTAAAAACATGCTTCATGAGAAGTCTATTTTATATGCTGATAAAACTGCACAATAGCTTTTTCTTGTTCATGAGTTTCAATGGAGCCAGGTCGAAGTCTTCTTATTTCATTGATTGCATCAATGCCTGTAATTTTATTTTTCTTCACCAGATAACATGCCAGCATTGTTCCCGTTCTCCCATGGCCATGAAGACAGTGGACAGCAACCCCCTGAAATTACAAGACATCGTTACTTATGCGGAAGATTTAACTTTTCAGTCTGCCTCACTGCCCTTGTCCTTCACATAGTACAATTAGATGGATTAATTATAAGCCACAAGATGCAAAGCAATTTAGAAGATTCTTTTCTATCTATTTTCTGTCTACTCATGAATAGCTGAAAAAATAATCAATTTTGCAACAGCTGCAAGCAGTACGGAAAAGGTGATCTCTCCTTCTTTCGCCTTCTATTCTTCTCTTAATAAGTCCTTTCGCCTTCTATTCTTCTCTTAATAAGTCCTGTTTTACATGCTAGAACATGGTATTGTGCTGCCCCTCTTTGTAGCCAAAACTACAAATAGTGGCATATGTCCTCAAAGCAAATCTTTCTTTAATCTATATATATATATATATATATATATATATATATATATATATATATATATATATCTGTATATCTATACACACACACACACACACACACACACACACACGCACACACACACACACACACACACACACACACAGAGTGTTCCTTTTTTAAAGTGGCTAAATCCATGTAGGTACTTGTGATACACTAGCATCTGTTGTGTATGCAGAACCTACATGATTGTAGCCACCTGGTACAGCACAAATACCAAGAGATTGTATAATAGCAAATTTTATAAATAGTAACTTAATATAGGATTAAGTACACCTGTATGATAAGTACTTATGCTTTTAATTTTGGATATCTATGCACAGCCCAAACATGCATTTTTCATTACATTTTCATAACCACAGGATTGTCGAGTTTGCTTTATAAAACACTTTACTGGTATGCTCTCTGAAGCATAACAAAAATTGATTACAATAAAATTAATAAATAAAATTAAAAAAAAAAAAATTCTCAAACTTCTTAATTCACATCAGGGTCTCTGGGATCAAAGCCAATCCTCATTAGATTTATTTGTAAGACCTGAACCAACACTGGATGGGACACAACTCACGCACCTGCCTACATTTACTGATCTACAGTTATCAATTAACCTAACACACACATTTTGGGGATAAGGTAGGAAAGATGAAAAACACAGAAGAACACCTACACAGACACAAAGAGAACATGAAAACTATACAGAGAGTGATGCAGCTTAGCAATCAACCCTACTGTAGAATGTTGGGTCTGTGAGGCAGCAGCACTAAACACAGCACCACCGTGCCATTCTCAAAACGGTCCTCTATAAAATAATAACAGTGATTAATGGGCTGCGGTGGGTTGGCACCCTGCCCGGATTGGTTCCTGCCTTGTGCCCTGTGTTGGCTGGGATTGGCTCCAGCAGACCCCCGTGACCCTGTGTTCGGATTCAGCGGGTTGGAAAATGGATGGATGGATTAATGGGGCATGCATAATTTACAAATAATTTTTTTAGACATTTTAAAAGTCGTTAGGCAGTAATCGCCATAGCAACATAATACACTTGAACTTTTAAATGACTTAAGTTTTTCCTACCAAAATAATGAAATTTTAACTTTAAGTCCTAAGTACTAACTTAAATTTTGACACTGCTGTTCTTTATACTGTAAATGGGTTACAAAAGCAGCACTCCGAAACAATACTTTTGCATTCCAATTTGTATAATTATATCTAAACGCACAAAAGAGGATGCAGTTTCATTTCTAGTTCTGTCAGATTTTTTTTTAGAATGGATGAAAAGATTTGACTTAACAACTAATTATATAAAATATAAATAGTAATGTAATCAACATTAAAACAATTAACCAAAGATTTACTCTGAAGGTTTTGTTGTTCCATGTTATTCATCCTCTAAGCCATTCAGGTTCCATTGTAAACAAGAATTCACACGAATAGCAAAGTCTTACTCACCTCTTTTCCTAACAGTCAATTCATGCTGCCTGAAAAAGGCAATGCCAACACTGTACGAAAAGTCATGGTGAATTCAGTGTAATCTCAGCTCTTTTTTTTCTCTTTTTTCATTCTGTTGTGGTATGACTTTGGGCTATACAAGAAACAAACAGTTGTTCCTGTTGTATGTAAAACACATGCCATCATGACATGACAGACAATCTTCTGTTTGTGAGGTCTAAAACACCTGTGTTCTGTATTCCTTGTTGAAAATTAAGCACAATGTATTTCTGGATAAGCATTCATTGGTTGTCAGATGTCATGCAGAAAAAGCCCATCCCAATGAATAATGACAAAATCAAAGATTTTATTGGAGTTAGTCACTGGGTATGTGACATCAGGTGAATAGCTTCACCAGAGCGTGCTGCTAACCTGTTCTAACTTGCTAATATTATTTAAATGAAGTCTATGACTAAAATTAACTGGAAAAGTCATGTAATGTGACATATGCTTTAGAAAGAATTAAAAAATGTTTACAACATTTTTGTAGAGTATTGGATGTGGCAGATTTCCTCCTTTCTTAATAATGGTATTCACAATGTTCCCTGTTGTATGTTATACTGTACTTTTTTTATATTCTTCTCTTCATCTGTAACTTTCAACCATAAAATAATTAGATTATTTTCTCATCTCTTTGTGGACAATGGCTGTCTCTTAACTTAGAAACCTTCAGGGAAATATTACATGAACAGATGATTTTATTGAGGAGTAATCAGAATTAATGTCAAAAAGAGGCAAATTACATTTGCACATAATTGATTAAATCTGGATACTTTGGCAAAGTGTTTTGCTTAGTATTATTTTTCCTAAACCCACTCATTTGTCTTGTATATAGAATGATGGGAATGGCAGTAACACACACCTGATTGTCCAAAAACAAAGCATGGGTGAATAATGCCTATTCCTATTGTGGTCACAAGATCTGTCTTGAAATTAAGCAATCAACATGAAACCAAAGCAATACGAGATGAAAATAACTGATTATTTCAATGTTACTATGTTATATGTCTTATAAGAAAAAATGTTATTTCTGCATCCTAGATAATGTTATAGGTGGTCAGAGAACAGACCCCCTGGGTTGCTGCGGCACCATGGATTCCTGCAAAGCATACTGGGAGTTGGAGTTTGCTACAGCACTTTTGGGTTCCTTGCGTGCCACCAAGGGTTGCTGCGGAGCCCTACTATGTCAGGCTTCAGCCAGACTTGGGAGTACAGGCTGACATTCAAAAATGAAATTTTAATGTTTACCAACTAAATAAAACAGTTCTACAGAATTTTATTTAGCCCTAGCCTCAGGAACAAAACATTTTTGAAACCAATCCAATATAATATCAGTGGTAACCAACCCCTTCTTGTTGGCTCGGATGTAAACTTTTCCAGATAACGAGCAACTTACATCTATGAGTACCCGCAGCATTAGAGCAACACATTACAGTGGCGCGATCCTTTGAAGCTTTAAACCCCGATGGTGATTCTGCATCCTCAGTTGTTAAGAGTACTTTTGGCGTACATCTCCAAAACAAGGCAGTCTCGTCAGCATTGTACACTTGTTCATCCACATATGCACTAGTCGCATCTTTGTCTGCTGAACGTTTTTCCCAACACACTGCACGAAACTGTAAGCCATGTCGCGACTTGAAACGATGCAGCCAACCTTCTGAATATTCACACTTGTGTAGCAATCCCAGCACTTCATGAACCACTTTGGCTTGTTCTTTTAATAAATCACCAGGAATTTCCACACCTTCATTTACACAAAGATTAAACCAGGTTATGAGAACTTGGCCCAGTTCTGAACTTTTTCCCTGTCATTGACTTCCTTACAAACATTTTCTTTTTTGATCCACTGTCAGAAAAGAACTTTAACAGTTTTTCTTTGTTTTTTAATATCATACACTGCTGAAGAGCCAATGTCATATGTTTCACAAATGGTTCGCAGAGACACACCGCCATCAAGATTATTTAGCATTTCCATTTTCTCTGCGATCGACAACGCACGATGTTTATGTTTTATGCCACCTCTTTTCTTTGCTGAATCCAAAATGGGGCTACACAGCAGCAAATAAATGATAAAATGAGAAGGAATGAGCAGGAATTCCTGTTCGCAGGTGCAAGCAAGACCCAACAACTGATTATCGACTACAGCGCCATCAAAGCATAAACGGCGCTTCGAGAAAACAGTGGCATGCCAACGTGGTAAATTTGAAAAGGCGTTCTGAAATCCATGCTGGAAATCTGAAGTAACCGGATGGCTGGATTTTTGAATGTCAACCTGTACTTCCCGTCCTAGCTAATGAGCCACATGCAATGCTCCCAGGAGCAGCTTAAGCGTTGTGTGCTTTGTTCATTGTGACCAGGTAGGAAACTAAAGAAAAGAGAATCCCAAGTTTAATAAAAACATGTGTTGTGCTTGGAGCAAAAAATATTAAAAAAAACAAATATTTATGATTTTGGTTATCAGTATTAAGTATAGTGGAAATACACTACATTACTTTTAAACATAAAAAGCTCTCGCGATTTCTGTTAGTCATATAGATTTGTGCCTTTGAAATGCCCATCTTAACCTGTCATGTCCTAACGAATAACTGTCAGCGATTCACCTTCTACAACTTTCAAGTGTCTTTGGCTATCTTAACATAAGGCCACTTTGTGCAGCATTACAATGTCTTCTTGAAGATACAAAATTTTAAATCATTATCTTTAATAGTAGATTTAATATATTACTGCCATAAACACGTGTCTCCTTGATTTATCCTCTTTAATAAAACCCCTGTGTGCGTCCAGTGTCCGTGTGTGTGTGTCTTCTGGTGAAGTGCGCATGTGTGGGGCACAGTGCGATGCTTCAAAGGCCGCCTGACGTGTCACACAAGACAGAGACGGCGGGACCTATAAAATATCGCGCGGCCAATCCAATCGGATTTTGGTAAATGAGGTAAGACCTAAAACATAAGGGATGAAAAATCCAATCAGTTACTGAGACGCAGAGACCAGCTTCCCCAAAGAGGTGGGATTAGTGTTTCTTGTTGTGCAAGTGTTCACTCTGAGGATGTCAGCTTGGCCTGGTAAAGTGTCAGTCATTAAAGGGGTTTTCCTAAATAAACGAATTTTCATGATATTGCAATAGGATGACTTTTAAAAGTAGATTTATTTTCGCGCACATAAAATCTGTTGCTGGGGAGATGCCACACATACAATAATCAGCTGCACGCCAGCACAGATTAAAATACTTGCTAGGGAACTGCACAGTACTTGCTGGGGAGACACAACAGGCACGATTATCAGCTGCACGCCACACATTACATCAGTTGCTGGGGAGAATCTGCTGATTGCCCACTGTTGTGACAGAAAATTAAACGCATATTATGGACACATCAAAGCCAGTATTACTGTTAGAGAAAATTACAGGCATTTTATGGAAATACAAACCAGTATTACTGCGAGAGAAAATTAAAGGCACACAATACAGTGACGCATATTGCAGCCACATACAAGCCAGTAAATATACAGCCATTTAATATAGACTATTCCTACTAATGTTTATGCACTACTGTTCTAGCACCTGTTATTGTAACGGGCTTAATGTCTAGTACAATAATAATTAATATTTCAAAGTACTAGATACTTAAAAAAAAAAAAACAATAAATAAGCCAAGTATGTTTATTAAGAAAAATGACAAATATTTTTGGCATCACCACCTATTTTTCTTGGAATATGCAAGTATATGAATATTTTATTAGGTTCAAAAATGCAGCAAGGGAAATCATTTTCAAAATAACCAGTTTATTTTTATACAATGAATATGAATACATTTCAGTTTCTATTAGTGATAAAAACCAAGCAACCTGCATGACAAACTGAAGGAGTACAGAAAAATCTCCCTGCAAATGCGGAACAGGGGGTACAAAATAAGATATAGATCTGTTTTAAATATACAGTTTGTGAATAGCTAAATAAAATATCAGACATTAACTGAAATTTATATAAAGCCTTAATGATGAACCAAGTAGTCGTATTTTACCTTATTTCTTAAAAGTAAATACAATGTATAAAAATTAAACATTTAATTAAAAAATAATAGATTTTGTACAAGGGATTAATTAATAAAAGATACTTATGTTACATATGTTACAAAGCAAATAAATTCAAAACAGTCACTAAAATATAGAATTGAACTATGAGGTATTGTTTTGTGGTAGTTTGTGATGATTGGGAGAGGTTTGTCACACCTCTTCGCCCACCCATAATATAAAGAAAAACATTTTTTCCCCTCTTTTGCTCTGACAGAATGGAAACAATGAAGAACTGAGTATTGATTTATTACCTTCTAAGTATCTCATGGAAGCCTAACTTGTTATTAGGTTCAGTCATACATGACAAAAAAGTAAGCCTTTTTTTTTAAAATCAGTTTTGAAACCACATCATGGAAAGGGAAGGGTTTAATGCAGTTATTAAAGCAGTCTCTGTGTCTCTTCTTAGAACAGAAGACGATTTTGCAAAGCAGAAGCCCGGTAGTGATTGCATCACTACATCCAGCTTGGCTCCTTCCAGTTCCGGTGGACAAAACCCACCAACACAGCAAGCGCTTGTTATTTGGATCAGAATTACTCATCTGTGGCAGTTGTCTTCACTGAGAAATTTATATGTAATCTTGTCCTGACCACCAGCCTCCATTCTTCATGACGCAGGCTCTCCCAGTCCTGCCTCCTTCTTCTTCCTTAACCTCCATTCTCTCTTCCTTGTTTCTGACTCAATCTCTTCTTTTTGATCTCAACTCCCCATCTCTGCCATGCTGGCTCCCTATATAGCCCCGATTGGGTACAATGGCTATCTTCCACATACTCTGAGATATGAATGAAGCACTTGACTGACAGCTAACATTTGCATGTGAATACATGATCAGCCAAGCACCCCAATAAACCTCAGTGTGATGCACATTCTGGGTACTCTCCATTTATTTATTTAAAAAGAACGCCACAAACCTCTCTCATCACAATAGCCCTTAAGAGTAATCATAATATGGAAAACTTATGATTTGATGAGATTTGAACTGTATGTCATTAGCATATTTCAAAACACATTTACATTAGGTCATATGAATTTTCTGCCTAAATATTCATTCCACATATAAATAAGATCACTTTGCAATTTAGCTAAAGGAAAGTAGTATTTGTTAACTTAAAAATGTTTGTTCCATAAAACTGAACATGCTCTATTTTAGATCAAAAGAGAAGGATAAAATATTTGAGGAATTGCATTAGAAGAGGAAATACTATGTACAAACACAACAGCTAAATAGCTGAATCATCTAGAAAGTAATATCAGAAGAAACACAATAGTGAATGAATGCTGTAATACAGTGCATCCGGAAAACATTCACAGTGCATCACTTTTTCTACATTTTATTATGTTACAGCCTTATTCCAAAATGGATTAAATTCATTTTTTTCCTCAGAATTCTACACACAACACCCCATAATGACAACGTGAAAAAAGTTTACTTGAGGTTTTTGCAAATTTATTAAAAATAAAAAAACTGAGAAAGCACATGTACATAAGTATTCACAGCCTTTGTCATGAAGCTCAAAATTAAGCTCGGGTGCATCCTGTTTTCCCCTGATCAACCTTGAGATGTTTCTGCAGCTTAATTGGAGTCCATCTGTGGTAAATTCAGTTGATTGGACATGGCTTGGAAAGGCACACACCTGTCTATATAAGGTGCCACAGTTGACAGTTCATGTCAGAGCACAAACCAAGCAAGAAGTCAAAGGAATTGTCTGTAGACCTCCGAGACAGGATTGTCTCGAGGCACATATCTGGGGAAGGTTACAGAAAAATTTCTGCTGCTTTGAAGGTCCCAATGAGCACAGTGGCCTCCATCATCCGTAAGTGGAAGAAGTTCGAAACCAGCAGGACTCTTCCTAGAGCTGGCCGTCCATCTAAACAGAGCGATCGGGGAAGAAGGGCCTTAGTCAGGGAGGTGACCAAGAACCCGATGGTCACTCTGTCAGAGCTCCAGAGGTCCATTGTGGAGGGAGGAGAACCTTCCTGAAGGACAACCATCTCTGCAGCAATCCACCAATCAGGCCTGTATGGTAGAGTGGCCAGACGGAAGCCACTCCTTAGTAAAAGGAAAATGGCAGCCCACCTGGAGTTTGCCAAAAGGCACCTGAAGGACTCTCAGACCATGAGAAAGAAAATTCTCTGGTCTGATGAGACAAAGATTGAACTCTTTGGTGTGAATGCCAGGCGTCACGTTTGGAGGAAACCTGGCACCATCCCTACAGTGAAGCATGGTGGTGGCAGCATCATGCTGTGGGGATGTTTTTCAGCGGCAGGGACTGGGAGACTAGTCAGGTTAAAGGGAAAGATGACTGCAGCAATGTACAGACACATCCTGGATGAAAACCTGCTCCAGAGCGCTCTTGACCTCAGACTGGGGCGACGGTTCATCTTTCAGCAGGACAACGACCCTAAGCACACAGCCAAGATATCAAAGCAGTGGCTTCAGGACAACTCTGTGAATGTCCTTGAGTGGCCCAGCCAGAGCCCAGACTTGAATCCGATTGAACATCTCTGGAGAGATCTTAAAATGGCTGTGCACCGACGCTTCCCATCCAACCTGATGGAGCCTGAGAGGTGCTGCAAAGAAGAATGGGCGAAACTGGCCAAGGATAGGTGTACCAAGCTTGCAGCATCATATTCAAAAAACTTGAGGCTGTAATTGCTGCCAAAGGTGCATCGACAAAGTATTGAGCAAAGGCTGTGAATACTTATGTACATGGGATTTCTCCGTTTTTTTATTTTTAATAAATTTGCAAAAACCTCAAGTAAACTTTTTCACGTTGTCATTATGGGGTGTTGTGTGTAGAATTCTGAGGAAAAAAATGAATTTAATCCATTTTGGAATAAGGCTGTAACATAACAAAAGGTGGAAAAAGTGATGCGCTGTGAATACGTTCTAGATGCACTGTACATTCTGAAGACAGAAACATTATGGAACAAACATAAGAGAATTGAACTACATTTAATATTACCATGATTAAATAAAAAGAATATACAAAGCAAATTATTTCTTCAACCACTTATAACCATTCTTATAATTTCTGACAATAATATTTATACTTTGCCTAATACAGAAAAATACAAAAAGATAAAAGTATGGTAATCACTGGAATAAAGTATAAAGCGGAGACTGTTAAATGTGGGAGCTGGACTCTGTGAAGAGTGTCTTATCTTTTCTCCTATTCATGATTTACATTGACAAGATGCAAAGGTACATTTGAGATATGGAGGGTATCCAGTTTGGCAAATTAAATGTTGCAATTCTGCAGTCTGTATATGATATGGTCCTCTGATCTCCACTGTACAGTGAAGTGTGATGCAGCTGGGATCTGTCGTTACAGAAGAACGTCTCCTTAAGTGGTAGAGTTCAAACAACATGATCTCTTGTTCATATTTGAGGGTAGAGATGAATGTGAGATTGACCAACATATTGATACAGGTCAGGTCAGGCTGGGCAGCATATACTGGTGTGGCTCGTTGCTATACCCACCACACAACGAAAAAGCTCGGGATACTGGTTGGCAACCTCCCAGGCAGGCACACAGTCCAGTCCCACCCTCTGGAAATGACCATCTTTCTATATGCCAGATGGGCACACAGATACACAGACACTTGTCCTTAGCTCAGAACTCTGGCAATTTATTCATTTTTGGTAACATACCAGTAAATAACACTGTCAAACATAAATTGGATTATGGCATGTAGAACAGTTGTTTATGCTGCTGTCTCATGGATTCAGCATACTGGAATTAAATCCCACAACCCTTAAACTGTGCATGCTATATTAATAGCTAATTTCAAATTGCGTCTGTGTGAGTGTGCCCTTTGATCTTCTTACGCCTTGTATGAAGTTGTTTCGTGCCTTGCACAAAGTGTTTTAAAATGCTACAGACCCCACTGATTCTGAATTGAATTAAGCTGGTTAAGAATGTCAAGTTTATTTATGCCAAAGCTGTATTGACTCTGGTTTGTGTGCACATAAAAACTATTGATCAGTGATGCGGGCTCTGCATCGGTCTGTCGTGGTGAAAAAGGAGCTGATCCGTAAGGCAAAGCTCTCAATTTACCAGTCGATCTATGTTCCTACCCTCACCTATGGTCATGAGCTATGGGTAATGACCGAAAGAATGAG
Organism: Erpetoichthys calabaricus; assembly: GCF_900747795.2. Taxonomy (NCBI): domain Eukaryota; kingdom Metazoa; phylum Chordata; class Cladistia; order Polypteriformes; family Polypteridae; genus Erpetoichthys; species Erpetoichthys calabaricus. The sequence continues at coordinate 147,322,053 of NC_041396.2, forward strand.
ATCGCGAATACAAGCGGCTGAAATGAGTTTCCTCTGCAGGGTGTCTGGGCTCTCCCTTAAAGATAGGGCGAGAAGCTCAGTCATCCGGGAGGGGCTCAGAGTAGAGCCGCTGCTCCTCCGCATCCAGAGGAGTCAGATGAGGTGGCTCAGGCATCTGATCAGAATGCCTCCTGGACGCCTCCTTACTGAGGTGTTCGGGCACATCCAACCGGGAGGAGGCCCCGGGGAAGACCCAGGATACGCTGGAGGGACTATGTCTCCTGGCTGACCTGGGAACGCCTCGGGATTCTCCTGGAAGAGCTAGAAGAAGTGGCCGGGGAGAGGAAAGTCTGGGCATCTCTGCTCAAGCTGCTGCCCCCACGACCCGACCTCGGATAAGCAGAAGAGGATGGATGGATAAAAACTATTAATAGTTAATTAAGCAATAATTTTTCAGTATATATCCATTACTGTAGATAAGAAATTTTGCATCTTTTAGTAACCATTCTTTTAAATCAGCATTTTCTTTCAGGGTGTGTAGCACCCTGAGTGTAATGCTATACTCATTTAATTATCTTTTAAAACTATATAGCACCCCTTCAGTATTTACTTCACACAGTATTGTAAAAAGTGACCCATCTAAGCTGAATGGCAGAAAAGATGACCAAAGGAAAAGTGATGACCTTTGTCATTATCACCCATCTGCATCTTTACTTCTTCTTGATGCTTCTGACCGTTTATGCTCCTTTTTTGACAGCTACAGATGGCATTACTACATGGCTAGTGGCCTGAAAAACTAGCTCTACCTCATTTTGCACAAACACACTGACCCCTGAAGGACAGGTGACTCTCTGTATTTAACCCACTATAAGACTGTAATGACACATTTCAACATTTCACTGTCTGGAAAAGATTAGAGTAGTCCCTGGATTCTTTTTTTTTTTGGTTGTATTAAAAAAAATGAAATAACTGCACAGTCCAGTTTCCTTCAAAAGATTTTGGTGCAGAAATGTAAAACTGATTAATGAAGAAATAAACCATCAAATACTAATGCCTTAAATTTAGGGGCCCAGGGATCCTTTCCTGGATCATGGTCTGTGAGAATTCCACATGTTATCCTGTCATATGCTGCATTCTTCTCTTATCCAAACAACATACAGACAAGATAGGTGTTAATTTTAATTTAGCTCACCATGAGCAATTTAAGGTAAGTGTGCACTGAAAGGTACTAGTATGTACCCTGAGATGATTCAGCTCCTCGTTACATTCTAATGATAAAATCAGATTAAAAAAAATTAGCAGATGGAGGCAAGTAAGAACTTGCTAGCAATAAGAAACAGCAAGGTAGATAATAATTAATGAGCACCACCCACTTTTACATCTCATTTACCTTTCATTTTTACAAATGATGAATGAAAATTTAAAAACTATGAATAATATTTACTGTATTTTAAGCCCTTGACATTTTCAGATATAAGCAAGCATATTTAACTTTAACATTCATATTTATTTATATCTTTTTAGTACTTAACACACTACATACACAAAGCCGTGACCAAAACGTTTAGAGCCTGAACCAGAATGAGGTATTTACTCTATGGTGATTATTTTGTCCTGTAAGTGGTGAAAATTAGCTGTTGTGTACTGAAGTATGTGAATTACAAGTTTCAAGCATTTGTAATAGTGTACTAATCTTGTTTCAGAAGGAAGTCAACATGAATGTCAAGAGAAGGACTGCAGAATTTCATCATGAGAAAATGGCTCTCAAAGTTAACCCACAGTATGGATGGACTTAAGAATAGACAGAATAAATGATACCATGGTAAAGTGATTGGAGACTCACAAACTGAGGGTAAATGAAACAGCTGTATTATATAAACTATGTAAACAAAATGATTCAAGAGTACAGATTTCAATTGCTGGACGTCTTTCAGTGAAAGCATTAAACAAACATATATGAAATGCTTCCTCTTGTAATGACTAATGAATATTCAACTTGTGCAATAAAAAAAATTGAAACGTTAATGTAAGAGCCATTTTCCTTGTTCTATAAGACTCATGAATATTTCTTAGATGACAATGCATAAATAACGGGAAGTTCCTATAACCCCCGCAAATAGATTCGCAGTGGTATATTCTTACCATTTCTAACAGCTTGGAGTAAACATTATTAGTCATTCAGCTAGTGATAGCCTTGCCTTGTATAAGGTGCAGAGGCATACGGTTTTTAACCGTGATCGCACGTCTCCGTGCCTGAGCACTCGCACTGTGCTAACCGGCCTACGGGTTCTTTGAATGTGAGAAATAGCAAGTAAAGAAAACTTATTTACTTAAGTATCGCACCGTACGCCAAGGCGTACAGAAGAAGAAGCTAAGAATCTTTAAGTATAGAAATAACTAAAGTCTTTCAAGAAAGGCTAAGTTTAAAGAAGATACCTTTTTACTTTTTTTTGTCTTTTATTCTACGTGTGTAACTATTTTTTCTTTTATTCTTGTGTGGACTATTTGCTTTTATCTTTCACTAAATACCTTTAAAACGAACTCCTGGACTCTGAGAATTCTTTTGACACGCGTCTTACCCGTGCCTGATGACACCTTATATATTTCAGCAGCTACACAAAAGTTAAAAACCTGCCTAAAACTGAAATCGAACTAAGAAAGAAAACTTGAAATTTCCTTGGATTTCAAAAGAAAGCAAGTTGTGTGTTCAAAGCTTGAGATCGGATTACGACGACTTAAAAGGGGTTTAAGCACAGTTCTTTGTGGAATAGCAATGGCATCTGAATCCGGGAGCCAGAAGAAATTCCGAACCCCCAACGAAAGTATCAGTGGCTTCAGCGAAAGCCGCTACGATTGTGACTCTATAACAGAGGATCATCTCCATGACGACAGAAAGCCGCTCGACTCAGCAACAATTAAACTACAATCGGAAATGGATTACAAATATAGACAATTATCTGATTCCATGAAGAACATAACGGAATTACAAAAAAATGAATATAACTGTGAAAACATAGAATTAATTTTCAATAATCAGTTCGCCAAACTGAGAATGGAATACAAAAAGTTAAGCGTCAAAATTTTATCCATCCAGAACACCGAAGATGCAAGGAAACTGATACAAACCAACGTTGACTCTAAAATGGAAACTATAAACAGGTTTTGTGGAAATACGACGGAATGGATATTTGATGCACAACAAAATAAAAGCCTCCATCAACAACCTAACTTTTCGGCTAACCAATTCAAGGATTACAGAACAACCACCGACATTCCTGACGTCTCACTGGAAGACAGTATCTCTCAGGTTTCCTTTCAAGGTAAAAGTCATGTAAGCTCAAGAGCTAATTCACCTAAAAACTCCCACATTTCCATAAAATCTAAACACAGTACAAGATCAACGACTACTTCGGTTAATGCCATCAGATCTCAAGAAGCAGCACACGCTGTGCTGTTAGTTAAAGCAGAGAACCAAAGAAAGCAACAGGCTCTAGATATGGAAGAAATGCAGTTAAAAGTTATGAGAAAGGCTGAGGAAATGCAATTAAAAGCCAAAAGAGAATATGAAGAAGCGCAACTGAAAGCTAAAAGAGATCAATTGGCTTTAGAAGAAGCCATTAAAGAATCCGACGCAAAATTGAAAGCGCTTAAAGGGTGCAATCGCAGCCCAAAGAGACTAGATCCCTATAACGTCCCCCCGAAATTAGATGTAAGAGATGTAAAACCACATGAAAGTACAGATTATCCCCAGCATTCGCTTTATCAGCAACAAAATAAAGTACCTTTTCAACAATGTTATGATCAACAGCAAAACAAAACACAAGCACCTAATATGCCCCATATAAAGGTGCCAATATTTGATGGCGATCCACTGACTTATATGAACTTTAAAAGGGCATTTGATCGAATCATCGATCAGACAACGAGTAACCCTGACGATAAATTAGAATATTTGATACAATTTACTAAAGGTGAACCTAAAAGCATTGCACAGAACTGCGCATACTTACCACCAGAAGAGGGGTACAGACACGCCAGAGAAAGGATAGAGACTATTTATGGAAATCAAATACAAATAGGGGACACCTACATGAAGAAAATCAGGATGTGGCCACAAATACAAACGAACGATGGAGAAAGCCTAAGAGCATATACACTCTTTCTAGGCAATTGCAAAAGCGTTATGTCAGGTTTAAAGAACGGAAACGAATTTGATAACAATTTAAACATTCGTACTATGTCATCAAAGCTTCCTCAAGAGCTAAGAGAGCGCTGGCAGAATAAAGCAATAAAGATCGAAAAAAGGGAAGGAAGAACACCAGGACTCACTGAACTATATGGATTTTTGGAAGATCGGCTCGTATCCTCCTTATACCCAATGTATGGCGCTTCATATGACAGTAATACTTACAAAAGGGAAAAGGTCGATTATGAAAAATATCCAGCAAAAAGCGGAATCAGAAAGGGCAACTTTGTCTCAAATTTTGTCACTACAGTAGAAAAGGGAGATAAAACAGAGAAGATTGAACGTATACCCGGTAAGCACTGTCTTTTCTGTGACAAGGGGCACGAACTTAACGACTGTAATGCAATTCAGAAACTAACTTACGAAAGTAAAATTGACTTTTTAAAATCCAAAGGCTTATGCTTTAAATGCCTTAAACAAGGACATCTTAGTAAAAATTGTGAAGAAAAAATAAAATGCAGCAAATGTCCTCATCTTCACCCAGTTATTTTACATAAAAATAAAGAAGAGAACTCTGATGATAAAGTTGAACTTCTCAAAAAAGAAAACACTAAATCGGTACAAAAGGACACTTCTCCTGTAAGTACGCCCGTAATATCGAAAGAGTCGTGTATGGTTACCGGGGCCGGAAACGGTGTCTTAGCTGTGGTCCCAGTTAAAGTTAGGTCTAAAGGCAACGAAAAATACATCGAAACATATGCTCTGATAGACCCGTGTAGCACAGCTACATTTTGCACAGAAAGTTTAAGTGAGCAATTAAATCTCACAGGAAGAAATTTTAACCTACATCTTGACACCCTAAACCACTTAGAAAGACCATTAAAATGTAAACTCATATCCGGTGTACAAGTCTGTGGGCTAGAAGACAACACATTTTACGACTTACCAGATGTGCATACCGCAACGGTTATACCTGGACATAAAAACAAAATCCCTATCCAAGAAGATATTTTGAAATGGCCCTACCTTAAAGACGTACATTTACCCCAAATAAACGCAGAAGTAGGCATGATAATAGGCACAGACTCTCGTAAAGTCATGGAGCCATTGGAACTTATACCAAGCGAAGGAGATGGACCTTTTGCAATAAGAACGGTCCTAGGATGGATTGTTATTTGTTATGAGAAGGAGTCAGACAACGAAGAAGTAAAAAGATGTTCAGTTAATTACGTGACGATAAAGAAGGTGGAGCAAATGTTGCTCCAGCAATACAATATAGACTTTCCAGAACGCGACTATGAGGAAAAAGAGGAAATGTCACAAGAGGACATTAAATTCATGCGCATAGCTTCAGATACTGTAAGCCTAGTGAACGGACATTACTGCATCAATCTGCCCTTTAAAAATGAAACTCTTGACGTGCCAAACAACCACTGTGTTGCAAAACAACGTGCTATTGGACTTAAAAGGAAACTCATGAAGCATCCAACATTCCATGAGGATTATAAAGCCTTCATGAAAGATATTTTAGACAAAGGATATGCTATCAAGGTACCTATTGAACAGCAAACCCTTGAAAAAGAGAGAGTGTGGTACATCCCTCATCATGGAGTATATCATCCAAAGAAAAACAAAATCAGAGTGGTTTTTGACTGTACGGCCACATACCAAGGTTTTTCTCTAAATGAACAGTTGCTGAAAGGACCTGATTTAACTAACACACTCATTGGAGTTCTTACAAGATTCAGAGAGGAACCAATCGCTCTCATGGCAGACATTAAATCAATGTTTTACCAAGTGAAAGTTCCAGAAAGGGACATGGATCTCCTTCGTTTTTTGTGGTGGCCTGAGGGTAATCTAAATAACGAACTTGAGGAATACAAAATGACAGTGCATCTTTTCGGTGCTACTTCGTCGCCCAGTTGTGCCTCCTATGCCTTAAAAAAAACAGCTGAGGATGCTAGAGACATAGCACCAGAGGAAGCAGTTAACACTGTGTTAAATAACTTCTATGTCGATGACTGTTTAAAGTCAGTTGCTACTGAAGAACAAGCCATAAAATTGGCCAAGGATCTATAAGCTTAAAGGGAGGATTTCATCTTACAAAATGGATAAGCAACAGCAGAGCGGTCTTGCTGTCAATTTCTGAAGAAGACAGAGCAATAAATCAAAAAGATGTGGATTTAAGTTATGACTTATTACCAGTTGAAAGAGCTTTGGGCGTCCAATGGTGCACACAAACAGAGAGTTTCAAGTTTCAAGTAAATCTGCAAAATAAGCCTGCTACAAGACGCGGTATTCTGTCCGTGGTTAGTTCAATATATGATCCGCTTGGATTTTTAGCGCCAGGCATATTACCTGCTAAGTTTATTCTAAGAGAACTGTGTAAAGAAAAATACGCTTGGGATCAAGAAGTGGAAATTAAATACGTTCGGCAATGGAAAAAATGGATGGACGATTTGCAATTACTTGCGGATTATAATGTGGACAGGTGCATTAAACCTCCTGAATTCGGTCAAACAATGACCGCACAAATACATCATTTTGGAGATGCCTCAGAAAACGGATATGGCACCGTTTCCTACCTCCTCCTGACTAATAAGGAAAATAAGAGACATTGTTCATTTCTAATGGGGAAATCTAGAGTGGCACCACTAAAACCTGTAACTATACCAAGGTTAGAACTCACAGCTGCAGTGGTAGCAGTCAAAATGGACAAAATGTTTAAACAAGAATTAAAGATTCCTCTGAAAGAATCAATCTTTTGGACAGACAGCACCACAGTACTACGGTACATAGCAAATGAAAACGCACGCTACAAAACTTTCGTCGCTAACAGAATCGCTGTGATAAGAGAGCACACACAACCCTCGCAATGGAGGTTTGCATCTGCACAAAACCCAGCGGATCAGGCATCAAGAGGATTAACAATAGAAAACTTTGTCAAAAATAAAACTTGGATACAAGGCCCAAACTTCCTGATAAAATCAGAACACGAATGGCCTAAGAGACCAGATGAAATGGATCTGTCTACTTGTTACGATCTAGAAATCAAAAGGTGCGTAGCAAATTGTGTAATTGTCGAAGAAAAAATCGAACCAGTAAAAAGACTTGTAGAGCACTACTCTAAATGGTTCAATTTAAAGAAAGCAGTAGCATGGTTCCTTAGGCTCAAAGAGATGCTAATGCGTCTGAAAGAAGAGAGAAAGGCAATTCAATACACAGTCAGCAAATCTGGACACAGCCCAGAGAAACAAAAAACACTGATCACAAAACATATGAAAGAATACAAATCATCGATGAGGCTAAATCCACTGTCCGTAGGACTTATCTAAAGCAGAAGACGAACTTATTCGCTTTAGTCAATTAAAGGCTTACCCAGAAGAACTTAAAAGCCTTATACAAAAATCAGCTTGTAAAAAAAAGTAGTAAAATCATCAAACTGGATCCAGTTTTACAAGAGGGAATATTAAGAGTCGGAGGTAGACTTAGCAAATCTGCTATGCCAAAAGAAGCCAAGCACCCTGCGATAATTCATAAAAGCTTGCATATTGCTACCCTCCTAATCAGACACCTTCATCAAATGCACAAACATTGTGGACGTAATTATTTATTAGCAGAATTACGCCAAAAATACTGGATACCTCAAGCAAACGCAGCTATCAGAAAAATAATTTCAAAGTGCACTATATGTAGAAGATACAATGCAAAAGTAGGTGAGCAAAAAATGGCAGATTTGCCAGAAGATCGCCTAGTACCCAACAAACCACCTTTCACTAACGTTGGAGTGGATTATTTTGGTCCCTTCTTTGTCAAAAGAGGACGAAGTTTAGTTAAAAGGTATGGAGTAATCTTCACCTGTTTAACAACAAGAGCCGTGCATATAGAGATTGCGCATAATCTGGACACAGATTCTTGCATACAAGCCATACTCAGGTTCAAAAGCAGAAGAGGCCGAGTTAAAATCATACGCTCGGACAATGGAACAAATTTTGTTGGAGCAGAAAGAGAGCTAAGGGAGGCTATAAAACATTTGGAGCACGAAAAAATCGGCAGCGAAATGATGCAAAGAGAAATCAAATGGATTTTTAACCCACCATCAGCCTCCCATCAAGGAGGAGTTTGGGAGAGACAAATCAGAAGTATAAGAAAGATTTTAAATTCGACATTAAACCAACAAACCCTCGATGATCAAAATCTTCCTACGTTGATGTGCGAAGTAGAATCAATACTTAACAACAGACCCCTCACAGAGACATCAAACGACCCTAATGATCTGGAACCACTCACACCCAATCATATATTATTGATGGACACTCAACCTGAAATACCACCTGAACTCGTATCAGAAAAAGATCCATATCCAAAAAGACGCTGGAAACAAATGCAATACATGGCTGATTTATTTTGGAAAAGATGGACTAAAGAGTATTTACCAATACTCCAGCAACGTCAAAAATGGCTTACACCAAGAAGAAATTTTGAACCAGGGGACATTGTCTTAATTGTAGACAAAGCTACGCCCCGCAATTCCTGGGTAATGGGTCGAGTCATCAAGACAATGCCAGATGCCAAAGGTGCAGTCAGAAGGGTTTGCGTGCAAACTAAAAACAACACATTGGACAGACCCGTGAACAAACTGTGCCTGATCCAGGAAGGATCAAGTAATTTAAATGATTGAATCTTAATTGCATGCTTATTTTTCATTGTGTATGTGAATTTACAGTAGAGTTTAAATTTTAAGTTTCTTAATTTAAGTAAGGAATAAGTTTAGTGAAGTAGTGAAGGCTCTTAGTAAGTAATGTTAAAGTAATTGATTTCTGCCCTAGCATAAACAATTAGGGGCCGGATGTGTAAGAGCCATTTTCCTTGTTCTATAAGACTCATGAATATTTCTTAGATGACAATGCATAAATAACGGGAAGTTCCTATAACCCCCGCAAATAGATTCGCAGTGGTATATTCTTACCATTTCTAACAGCTTGGAGTAAACATTATTAGTCATTCAGCTAGTGATAGCCTTGCCTTGTATAAGGTGCAGAGGCATACGGTTTTTAACCGTGATCGCACGTCTCCGTGCCTGAGCACTCGCACTGTGCTAACCGGCCTACGGGCTCTTTGAATGTGAGAAATAGCAAGTAAAGAAAACTTATTTACTTAAGTATCGCACCGTACGCCAAGGCGTACAGAAGAAGAAGCTAAGAATCTTTAAGTATAGAAATAACTAAAGTCTTTCAAGAAAGGCTAAGTTTAAAGAAGATACCTTTTTACTTTATTTTGTCTTTTATTCTACGTGTGTAACTATTTTTTCTTTTATTCTTGTGTGGACTATTTGCTTTTATCTTTCACTAAATACCTTTAAAACGAGCTCCTGGACTCTGAGAATTCTTTTGACACGCGTCTTACCCGTGCCTGATGACACCTTATATATTTCAGCAGCTACAGTTAATTTTTTAATAAAACTATGAACAGTGAACTTTAAAGTGCTTCCTAAATAAACTTGTTTACATAAAATGTGAAAGTATCTATTGTAGCTGTCCTGTATGTCTATTTGTCGGTCTATCAACTATCCATCTGCTTGCATGAAACAACTCAGATCCCAGTAGTCAGATTTCTTTGAAATTCAGAACACTTGCTCTTTTATGAAATTATACAGGAAGTTCAGTTTACACTAAGATATGTTGTGAGCTGTACACACTTGTGAAATTTCAAAAGCATCCATTTTAAAGGGACTTGTGAATGTAGACAGTTTTTTTTTTAAAGCAGAGCAAGATTTTGAGTGACCTTGAAATTTGAATTTACCTCGACAAGGGTGTGTACATTCTCTTTTTCTCCATGTCCCAAAGCCACTGCTAATGACAAAACAAATCCCTGAAACAAGTTATTGAAATGTCAGTAAAATCTTAACCAAAGTAAAAGCATCACATCAACTTTTCACAAGCTCAAAGGTGAACTTCAACACAGATCTGAACTCTCCCTCTGATGATTATTTCAAAAACTTTTAAGTTTAATAAATATGAACCATCATTAGCCATTGACCCTGTGCAACCAACAACTAACAATATTATATCAACTGAAAAAACTGTAAATCACAGCATTAATTATATGATATTGAAAAATGCTATTAAAAACAAGTACTTACTCTACAAATACATTCAATTACATTTTGCTATCCATGTTATTTTTGAGTATGACTCATGTTAATAAAAATATTTAATAAAATATTGTGGTCCTTGATTAAGTAAATAAACAAAAGTTTAAAATGTTCTAACTCTCAAAATAAAGTACAAAGTCTTAAACCATACCTACTTAAATGTTACACCATGTGCAGATTTTCATAATTAACTATGAAAACAAATGAGAGTACAACAACATAAATTAACCTAAACAACGCATGAACTGTGAGGCAATGCAGTGTGTGTTTGAAGCAGTCAATCCTGAATGTATGTTTTGGTTCTTTGATAGTTGGCTAAGTTATTGTGAATAACAGGTCATGTATTTCAATAAATATGGCAATACTTAATCTGTTGTTGGATACACAGCATGGTATAGTTGCTGCCACAGCTGTGGTGATTGTCACTACTGGCAATGGCTGTTGTAAACTTGAAAGGACAAATAGCCGCTCTGTCAGCAAGTGCTAAGTCGTCCTTCATCCCCCTTTTTTCCAACCAGGTCAAAACCACTTATTTTTAATGCTGCATTCTTTTGCACTTGTACCTTAAAGATACTGAATTATGCTTATATTATGCTCTGACTATGCTTATAGTGACTCACAGAAAGCAGCTTGCTGATGACTGGTTACCAGGCCACTTTGTTTGCATAGATTTGGCAATTGTGAGAATACTATTACACAGTTGGTTAAAATATATTATGAGGTTTCTGAACTGTTTTAGGACCCACCCCCCCAACGGGACGGCAAGCCACGCCACGTCTGTGGAGGGCTGCTTGTTTGTTGCTGAGGCAACCACAGGTTTGCAGCGTAGCAGCAGAATGCCGCAGAAACAAATATGAGCAGATCGAGATTGCACTATATGCACCTGTTACTAATGGGTGACGCAAGCGATATTATAAATGCAGGGAACATTATAACTTTGCCACTGACCTGGCCCCGAATATGCCAGTTTGCCGTGTCTGTGTATAGGTGAGTGGTAGCTCCCGCTGCAATAAATAACCCTGCTATTCCTGTTTCAAGTTGAATAAAGCTGGTTTTGCTGAAGTACTGAGTCTCAGCTTCATGTTCTGGGGTGGAAGACAATGACTCACACATAACAATATCTACACTCATGTTATTGTTTAATAATGTGGTTTCTGCTGATCTAATAAAAAGACATAATAGGCAGTGAAAATCAACCTGAAAATATCTGAATCACCTGTGACCAAAATACAATTCTCCTGTGGGATTTGGCACTGCATTTCTATATGAAGTGTACGTAGCATAAATGAATAGGTGGTTCTGTATCTATCATATATATTTCAATGGCTCTGGATACAGCCAAGAATGAGTCACCAAAAGAATGGGGTGACATGATGACATCATCAAAAGCCCCCTATAAAAATGGCAACTGTGATAAGTCTCACATTCTTTCAGTCTTTGTGTGGCTTAAAGCTAGCAGTCCTTTTAAGGATAGCAAGCTACTAAAAGACCATAAAATGAGCTGGAATCCAGGCAGGCACCATGCAGCATTACTAAATATATACTGTATATATATATATATATACACACACACACACACACACACACACAAAACACAGTGGATATAAAAAGTCTGCACACCCTTGCCAAAATTGGTTTTGTGTGATTAAAAATGAAACAAACAGAAATCCTATCACAATGTATTCCACCTTTACTGCAAAATTTCAATCTATACAAAGAAGGGGAAAACAAAGCAGAAAATGTTTAGTGAAAAAAAACTGAAAAAAACTGTATATATACAGTATATATCCATCCATCCATTCATTTTCCAACCCGCTGAATCCGAACACAGGGTCACGGGGGGTCTGCTGGAGCCAATCCCAGCCAACACAGGGCACAAGGCAGGAACCAATCCCAGGCAGGGTGCCAACCCACCGCAGTACAGTATATATTTTTATTTATTTTAATAGCTGTCAGGCTGGGATACAGGGAAATCTGCAAGTCTCCTGGTTATAGCTCTAGGTGTGACTGGAGATTTTGGTGCTCTGTTCTCAAACAGTTTTAATCCCTCAGAATTGTGTTTTTGGATCCTTGCAGCTCTACAAATGCACCTTTTGTTTATGACTACAGTTTAATGTTATACCGAATAGCTATGACACAAATGTGCAAACTGCAGAGCAAATTGTTACAATAACATAGTGGTTAATCAAAAAAAAAAAAAGTTTTATATGGCGTTTGTGCAGTGTCATCTTGCTGCCCAGGCAGTGGGATTAACTTTGTGAAATTGTAAACTGAGTGCATTAGCATTTTATGCTGTTCAGAACCACAAGTTACAGGGGGATTTTTTGTGTACCAGATTCATTTCATATCTCAAACTTTCACTTGTGCAAAACTGAAATCAACAAAAGCAACACCATGTTTTATGACCAGGAGTTGAGGTCCTAAACTATGGTGAAGTTATAAACTGGCTTTGACAGGGCTCCATATTCAAATGGACTAGTTTTTCTTTTACTTTGTAAGGCTTTTAAACAAAGAAATCTTTAGATATACCAATGGTATGCCAACCAGTTGGGTACTTACAACCAACTAGTTACATGTAAAAACCAGAGATTAAAAGTAAAGGAGTATTAGATACTAACAGAAGAAATGCAGAAGCTGTGAGACTCATGGTGACTGGTGTTGTAATGCAACTTGAATACACACCTTATAACCCGAGGAATTATATTTCACCTACTGCTAACTTATAATATATTTGAAATTGACATTTTTTTAAAATAAAATTACTGTATTGTACTATAAGGGTAGAAGTAATATTATCATATGTACAGTGAAAGTCATGCTATAGCTATTTAGTTTAATACCACATAATTGTCTTTCTGGCACAGCAGACTATTGCTTCTTAGTACAGGGGTATTTTTAGCGCAGACTCTAAAGTCTCAAGATTGATCTCCTCCCAGTCTACTGTCCATGCAGACTTTATATTGTTTGTATAGAATGGATTTAACCCTGTGTGACTACTGGAAGTCAAAGGATTAGTACAAGTTAAGGGTGAACAGAACTTTATTATCTCTCTATTAGAGCAGCTTTTTTTAGCTGCAGAGAAACAGTAGGGCGTCGAGACTTGATCTTCACGTTAAGATCACGGAAGACACTTAAAAGACCCGCGAGACTAAAGAGATTGACCCAGGACTGTCTCGCGATGACATAGAACATGAGATTCTTGCAAGACAAGCCCTACTTACAACCAAATAAGAGCATGGGCAGCAACACACTCAGTCGTGTTTTGGCTTTGAGCACACACAGATCCAGGGCTCAAATCGCATATAAAGTGTATAAGGACAATACGTTATAGACGAAACGTAGACGACTAAGCGAAGAAGAAAGCAGCGCGGAGAAAAGAGACTCAACAGCGCTGGAGACGCAAAAAAGAAAAAGAATAATCTAGGTGCAAATTCAGAAAATAAGGAAAGTAATTATCAGCCCGGAACAAGTGGAATTGAAAAAAAAAAGCACGCCCAATCCGGACGTTGGCGCTATACAAATGCAGAGCAGCTTAGAGATTATGAAAGTAATGACAAGTAATTATCAGCCCGGTACAAGTGGAACTGAAAAAAAAGCACGTCCAATCCGGACATTGGTGCTATACACATGCAGAGCAGGTTAGTGATTATGAAAGCAATGTAATTCGAAAGGCTCAAAAAAATAAATAAATAAATAAATAAAAGGTGCGATACACATGTGGAGAAAGTTAAAGAATATGAAAGTAGGAAAATTAGAAAGTATAAAAAAAAAGAAAGTAAAGATCACAGTAGCGCAAACAAATGGAAATTATTACTCGAAAAAGGGAAAAGGGAAAAAGGGAAAATGATCACCACAGACCAGGTGTCATTGAAACAAAAGCAGGATAAAGCAAGGTCAGAAATAAAAGACAGAGTAGAAAACAAAGTAAAATGTCATAAAGATGTTAAAAACAAGGGGGCCAAACACATGCAGAGCAGGTTAGAGATAATGAAAATTGGAATTCAAAAGCCTCAAAAAAACGTAGGCACGAAACACATGCAGAGCAAGATACAAAATATAAAAGCAGAAAAAAACGACAGTGTCAAAACAAAGAAAGTAAACATCGCATTAGCGCAAAGAAAGAGAAATTATTACTCAGAGAAATAATGAAAAAGTGAATAGAGATCGACTATATGGACATAGGTGATATGTCAGAAGTATGTAAATATTATAAGGCTTTGAAGTTTAAGTGAAGAGAATTTCAAAAACGGAGTTTACCTCACATGCATTTATTGGTTACTTAGCAAAAAAAATTATTAACTGCTGATGATGTAGATCGTTTTGTCTGGGCTGAAATTCCAAACAGAGAAACCTATCCTGAATTATGCTACAAAGTCATTAAACACATGTCTCACTGACCTCATTAAAAAGATTCAGCATATTGGGACTCGAAAGATTCCAAATATTGTTTTTACAGAAGTTCAGAAATAAAAGTGAAACTAATGAAATAGCAACAATTCAAAGAAAAAAAAATCTTAAAAGTGTGTATCCGGAAAAACAAAAACGGGGTTGGCAAGCAAGCAGGGGGCGAAGCCCCCTAGTTTTCCTTAAAGAATATAACTCCATTAACTTCAGCTGTTGGCACGTTATTTAAAAGTTTAACCTCATGTAGAGAACTGTACAGACATGCCAACACAACGAAAAATTTTGTATGAAACTTGAAGATCACTCTGGGCTCCTTTAATAAGTATGACGTTTAAGTCAGTTATTTGTTCACAACCAAAGCAAACAATCATATGTTGCTATGTTAAGCATTATTTAATTATGAAGAAAGTATTTTTCAAGGATTTTCAATGACATTTGAAATGCTACACAGAATTGTAAATCCTCCCAGTACTCAAAGAATGTTTTAGACATGTGGGACAAAGCAGGCATGTCTCTTATCAAGGCTGCCATTTGTATTACTGATGGAGAGGATTTTTAGCCATCATCAATAATGGCATTATGGAGACAATTTTCTATTTTCTAAACTTAAACCAGAAGAAGCTATGAAAGTTGGAAAGACATCTTTCATTAGAGTAAGTTTACTTATTGATTTTGTTAGCTGAAATAGTACTGTATATTACTTAATGCTGATGCCTCAAAGCTGCAAGTGACAGTGTGGCATTTACATGTCTTCCACTGTTTTTGTTCTCTTACACTTCAAACCCCAAACAAATGCATGTTATTATGTGGCCCAATGATTTTATAGGACATATCCCGATAAACTCTGCTGTGCAGCTACACTGTTCATTCATTGGTTTGTTTGAACCACAGAAAATGGTAATTAGAAACTGGGTGTCACAAACTCAGATACGTTTTCCAAAGGTCTTCGTTTGGGAAGTTTCATATAACCAAAGCATTTAATGAGACAGCATTTTAATAAGTGTTTATACAAATTTAAAAAAAAATAATTTATCTGATTTAAATTCACATTCTGGGCTTGCACATTTTCTAACCATTACAAGCCATTCAGTCCCTGTACAGGAGGAACAGGAGCTTGGTCCGCATAGTCGGTAATAAGTCGGACTTGTTTCCTGTTGAGGTTGGACTCTGCCAGGGCTGCCCTTTGTCACCGATTCTGTTCGTAAGTTATATGGACATAATTTCTAGGCACAGCCAGGGAGCGGAGGGGGTCTGGTTAGGTGACCTCAGAATTTCGTCTCTGCTATTTGCGGATGACGTGGTTCTGTTGGCTTCATTGGACAGTGACCTCCAGCTCTCACTGGAGCAGATCGCAGCCGAGTGTGAAGCGGTGGGGTTGAGAGTCAGCACCTCTAAATCCGAGGCCATGGTTCTCAGCCAGAAAAGGGTGGAATACTCTCTCCGGGTTGGAAACACATTACTGCCTCAAGTGGAGGAGTTCAGGTATCTCAGGGTCTTGTTCACGAGTGAGGGAAGAATGGAGTGGGAGGTTGACAGATGGACTGGTGTGGCATCCGCAGTAATGGGGGCTCTGCAACGGTCCGTCGTGGTGAAGAGAGAGCTGAGCTAAAAGGCGAGGCTGTCGATTTACCAGTTGATCTACGTTCCTACCCTCAACTATGGCCACGAGCTTTGGGTAGTGACCGAAAGAACAAGATTGCAGATACAAGTGGCCGAAATGAGTTTTCTCCGCAGGGTGGCTGGACTTTCCCTTAGAAATAGGGTGAGGAGTTCAGTTATCCGGGAGAGACTTGGAGTAGAGTCGCTGCTCCTCCGCCTTGAGAGGAGTCAGTTGAGGTGGTTCGTGCATCTGGTTAGGATGCTCCATGGACGCTTCCCTGGGGGCATATAAATAAAATTTTGGGTCGTATATATTGGGTGTTCAGAACATGGCGCAGTGGGAAACTTTAACTTTGTTTAAGGGTGGCCTTTTTCACTGCTGCACCGCTAAACACATGCAATGGAGTACATGCGTTAGTGGAGGTATTGAACAGTGAAAATGGACAGAGAACATTCTGAAACTGAAGCTGTAGCAGACAATAAAGCTGAACATAATGACACAGAAGAACTTTTGCCGAAAAAAGGAGCTGTGTCTGTTGTCTTGAGATACTTTGGTTTTAAAAGGTCAGATGTGGACCACTATGTTCAAATGTGTGAATATTGTTTCTATACTACTGGATAATACTGCAAGCCAAGTTGTATTTGTTTGATTTTTTTTCCAATACTGTGTAATGTACCTGGGTAATGTGTAATAGACTGACGACATGTTGACTTTATTCTCAACATTTCTACTTTATTCTCGCCCTTATGTCGAGACATGATCTTTACGTTAAGATCACGGAACACAGTTAAAAGACCTGCGAGGACCTTAAACATGAGACATTGTGCCAAGAGATTGACCCAGGACTGTCTCGCGATGACGTAGAACCTGAGATTCTTGCAAGACATACCCTAATTGCAATCAATATCAAATAAGACAACGGGGCAGCAAAACATTCAGTCCTGTAAAGGATTTGAGCACACACAGATCCAGGGTCTCAGCGCATATAAAGACAATACGTTATAAATAAAACGTCGACTAAGCGAAGAAGAAAGCAGCGCGGAGAAAAGAGACTCAAAAGCGTTGGAGAGAAAAAAGAGCAAAAAAGAAAAAATAATCTAGATGCAAATTCAGAAAATAAGGAAAGGAATTATCAGCCTTTGTGGAACAAGTGGAACTGAAACAAAGCACGTCCAATCGGGCTCAGAATTAAAAGAGAGAGTAAAACATAAAGAAGAACTTCATAAACACGTTCACAAATGTCGGCGAAAGTAGGAAAATTAGAAAGTGTAAAAAAAAGAAAGTAAAGATTGCAGTAGCACAAACAAACGGAAATTATTACTCGAAAAAGGGAAAATAATCACCACGGACCAGGTGTCATTGGAAAAAAAAAGCAGGACAAAGCGAGGTCAGAAATAAAAGACAGAGTAGAAAACAAAGTAAAACGTCATAAATTGGTTACAAAAACAAAGGGGCCAAACACATGCAGAGCAGGTTAGAGAAAATGAAAACTGGAATTCAAAAGACTCAAAAAAAAATGTAGGAGCGAAACACATGCATAGCAAGATACAGAATATGAAAGCAGAAAAAAATGACAGTGTCAAAAAAAGAAAGCAAAGACCACATTAGCACAAAAAAATAGAAATTATTACTCGGAGAAATAACTAAAAGGTGAATAAAGATTGAATATATAGACACAGGTGATATGTCAGAAGTATGTAAATATTATAAGGCTTTGAAGTTTAAGTCAGAGAAATTCAAAAACGTGTTTTACCTCACATGCATTTATTGGTTACTTTGCAAAAAAAAATATTAACTGCTGATGATGTAGATCGCTTTGTCTGTGCTGAAATTCCAAACAGAGAAACCTATCCTGTATTATGGTACAAAGTCATTAAACACATATCTCACTGACCTCATTAAAAGACTAAGCTTATTGGAACTTAAAAGATTCCAAATATTTTTTTACAGAAGTTCTGAAATAAAAGTGAAGCTAATGAAATAGCAACAATTCAAAGAAAAAAAAAATCTTGAAAGTGTGTATCCGGAAAACCAAACATGGGGTTTGGCGAGCGAAGCCACCTAGTACATATATATTATATTATATATACACACATACACAAACATATACACACACACACATATATGTGTGTGTATGCGTGTGTGTGTGTGTGTGTGTGTGCTGTCTAATTAATAGGGAAGCCGCAAATGAAGAAGAAAAACAAAAGAATAAACCATTTTCTACTCAAAAAATATATTTAAGTAAAGAAATATCATAAAAGAAAGAATGCAGCTGATTAGCTCCCTGTCAAGGTGTTGTTCCTGCCATGTGCCTATCCGATGATTACTGGGCTAAACTCTGGCTGCCCAATTAAGACGTTAGGAAAATGAATGGAAAAATGTAATAAACACAAAATGAATTAAAACTAGAAATAAATAAACCACAAGGAAGAAACTATCTTCAAAAATAAACAGCAGCTATTACAAGGACAAAATCACAAAAAGTAATTGACCCCAAAATGAATAAGACTTCTCTCAGGAAGATACCATGACTAATCTAATTCAAAAGCCACCTCAAGGAAGGGCAGCTGAAAACTACAGGCTACAAAATATTAAACACTCCAGCAGCTCGTCAAAGGCCAGGTATGTCTTTAAATAGAATGTTTAAAGGCACCAGACTTGCTTGATAGCTGACCTACTTAACAGGGGGTCCTGCTCCCCTAGGTTAAGTTAGAATGGCACAAGGAACAATATCATTAACAAATAATAAGGCAAATACAAAGCAATTCATAAAACAGAATGAATAAAAAAGTTAAAACTGCAAAAAAACAGAAACATCAAAGAATAATTCACAAATCTGAAACCAGACTGAGATGAAAACTAAACCTAAACAGTATACCAGGATTGTAAAAATAAAAAATTAAATAAACTGTACTTGAAAAATATCAGATTTTTCCTTCAGCATAATGCAGTATGAAACATAATGAATTATGAGAAAATATGGTTTGACCTTGAATGTATCTCATTTTACCAAACGGAGGTTTATTTCTTTCTTTTTATTTCTTTCTTTGTTAAGAAAATTCTTAAAAAATGTTCTCTTTTTTAATTTTAAATGCTTCATATATTGTGCTGTTCTAAGACACCAACATTAAAAAATAACAACTGAACAAGTTTAAATATCTGTAAATGAGGAATGTTGAATTTAACACAAACTCTAAAATTAATTTTATGTACTGTATGTCAAATGTGAACTTGTGACACAACTTATAGGCTCACTGAATCGTAATTCCACCCTAATTCGAGGGTTGGTACTGTTGCCTAATGCTTCTCCTTTATCCTCAACAGATCTTTTGCCTTTTGGTGTCCCAACACTTTAACATCGCTGTTTGTCATTATTCTTACAATATTATTTATATATATATATTTATATATATATATATATATATATATATATACATACACACACACACACACGCACACAGAGTATATCCCAAAGAGTACAGAAAAAACAAAAAATTACATTAGTGCAAAATCTGCAGAATTTCAATTCCATTGCTATGCGAGCATAAACAGTTATAAATAAAGTAACTGATTTTTATACTTAATTTTCCTTCATTACTTGTAAAGTCAACAAATGCAAAACTATTGTGCAACTGTCTAGGGAATCCATTCCCGGGAATTCGGGAATCCCAGGGATGACACAGTGCACGGGCATCTCACATGTGAACGGTTTTAGAACAACCGACACCTATTTTTAATAAAACTACTGCAATATGTTGACACAAATAAAAGACTAACCTTATCTACAAGCAGTTCATGCTGTCATACAAGTACATGTATCTTTAGTTGCGGTAATAAAAGCATAGAAAGCACAACGTCCTCACAGGTGGCGCAGTGGTAGTGCTGCTGCTTTGCAGTAAGGAGACTGGAAGATTGTGGGTTCGCTTCCCGGTTCCTCCCTGTGTGGATAGTGCTTTGAGTACTGAGAAAAGCGCTACAGTAATCCCTCCTCGATCGCAGGGGTTGCATTCCAGAACCCCCCGCGAAAGGTGAAAATCCGCGAAGTAGAAACCATATGTTTATATGGTTATTTTTATATTGTCATGCTTGGGTCACAGATTTGCACAGAAACACAGGAAGTTGTTGAGAGACAGGAACTTTATTCAAACACTGCAAACAAACATTTGTCTCTTTTTCAAAAGTTTAAACTGTGCTCCATGACAAGACAGAGATGACAGTTCCGTCTCACAATTAAAAGAATGCAAACATATCTTCCTCTTCAAAGGAGTGTGCGTCAGGAGCAGAGAATGTCAGAGAGAGAAAAAAGCAAACAAAAATCAATAGGGCTGTTTGGTTTTTAAGTATGCGAAGCACCGCCGGTACAACGTAAAGGTAGTCTTTCAGCATTTTTTAGAGGAGTGTCCGTATCCTCTAGGTCAGTGTGCGAACAGCCCCTCTGCTCACACCCCCTCCGTTAGGAATAGAGAATGTCAGAGAGAGAGAGAGAGAGAGAAAGAGAGAGAGAGAGAGAGAGAGAGAGACAGAGAAAAACAAACAAACAATCAAAAATCAATACGTGCCCTTCGAGCTTTTAAGTATGCAAAGCACCGTGCAGGAAGCATATTGCTTGATAAAGCAGCTGCACAGAATGGAGCAACGTGAAGGTAATCTTTCAGCATTTTTAGACGAGTGTCCGTATCATCTAGGGGTGCGAACAGCCCCCCTGCTCACACCCCCTCCGTCAGGAGCAGAGAATGTCAGAGCGAGAAAGCAAACAATCAAAAATCAATATGTGCTGTTTGATCTTTTAAGTATGCGAAGCACCGTGCTGGAAGCATATCGCTTGACAAATCAGCCATATGTAAGCCCAGCAAGAAAGAGAGCAATGTGAAGGTAATCTTTCAGCGTATATTGAGGAGCGGCCATATCTTCTAGGGGTGCAAACAGCCCCCATGCTCACAATATATTTGAGTTTTATTTAATACGTAATATGCGCTCTGGTTGGGTAGCTTCTCAGCCATCTGCCAATAGCGTCCCTTGTATGAAATCAACTGGGCAAACCAACTGAGGAAGCAATCCGTGAACCAGCAAAAAATCCGCGATATATATTTAAATATGCTTACATATAAAATCCGCAATAGAGTGAAGCCGCGAAAGTCGAAGCGCGATATAGCGAGGGATTACTGTATATAAATAATGAATTATTATTAACGTGTCCAGCGTGCGGTCGTCCAGGCACCTTCTTGCAGAAGTACGCCAGCCGCTGAGAAAGCACGCTCTGCCTCCACTGAAGTATGCGGCACAATCATCCGATACTGATACACTTGTTCTAAACAACGCCCGCGCTTGCCGTTGCTCTGAAACACCGCCATTTTAGCTTTTACTGATGCATCCAGTTTCTTGTCATCATTCTGTGATGGCAGGTTTCTTGGCACAGATAATGCAGATGCAACAGACTGACGCATTGCAATTTCAAGTTGCTGTTCAAAGCTGTTGTCTGATGAAGTGCAAGCTGCAGCAATGGTTTCACCTTAATTATTTTCAACTATAACTCTGTTATTTCTTGATCGATTTTTACACTTTTACAAGCTATATATGCGAGCTTGGCCGTTCCTGTTTTCCCGGGAATTACAGCAGTTTCATTCCCGGGAATGCGGGAATGAAAAATGTCCCACAACTATCTCCAATGAAAGTAAGGATTATTTTAAGGGATTTAACAGAGAAAAGAAACTTTAATATTGTCAGTTGTCTTGACTTATGAATAAGAACAGATAACATTATTTTTGTTGTTATATTAGATATTAGAGAAGGGAAGCTTCAGAGTGATTCTATGAAAATAAAGAAAATAGCAGAAAGATGTTAAAGAAACAATTTTTTATTTTCTCAGCCTTAACCAAATATATGACTATATAACATTCTATACAAAGTTTTTGAATGCAGTAGTAATGTATATGTTTCATTTAATAGTTTATTTATGATTTTCAAAGAATCATTTGCTGTTCATATAATCATTAAAATCTGCTTGAATTAAATTACTGTTATTTACA
The DNA here is from genome assembly GCF_900747795.2 of Erpetoichthys calabaricus. NCBI lineage: Eukaryota > Metazoa > Chordata > Cladistia > Polypteriformes > Polypteridae > Erpetoichthys > Erpetoichthys calabaricus. The sequence goes on from NC_041396.2 coordinate 147,344,402, forward strand.
TACTATACTATTTATACCCTACGTGTTAAAAATAAATTGTTAAATGGTTTAGTTTTAAAAGATTCACTTTCACAATAATCTCAATATTTATACAGTGATGTGTCTAAAAATATTAAAAGCAAGTTTGCATGAGTAGACTAGTCAGTGTAGCTAAATAGAGAGAGATGGCACTGATTAGGAGGATAATGGCAGTCAAAAATGTTTATTTTTCTAACTATTAAGTTTCTGAACCTGCAAGATTAAAACAAAGTCAAAGGATGCTAAAGCCTGTCCTAGTAGCAACAAACATAAGCCAGGACCCATCTTTAGGGCAATTCAATATAGGGCATGTAAACATTCATTTCTCACAAAATTCAGATATTCAATCTACTTCTTATACTGTATTTTAAAAAGGTATACTTGTATCATGTATATTAGATACAGCAACTTACCAGGCTATCAAGTTTGTGTATGAACTTTGAATTTATTTAAGTATGTATTACAGTAAAATTGAACAGAAATGTCAAAATGTAAATATTTACTTTTTTTCTTTCAACTTTTAAGAACATGATAAAAAATAAAGCCTACTCTTATGCTAAATTGTGTTTTGCATCCATTAGGATACTTTTGGCTTCATGGTTTGGTATCTTTTTGAGATTTTTAAACTATAATTTTATAATTTTAAATAAAATGAATAAAAATGCTATAAAAAATTTAAGGTTATAAGAAAGCTGGCTTCTGCAAACAAAACTATAAAAAATGTTTTGTTTTTTTTTTTTTTTTTCTTTTAACAATTTACTAAAATATGGTAAGCCATATTTGCATGTGCAAGAAAAGCAAGGGAATTTTAAAACATGTAATACATATAACATGAGAGCTGTAATATAGTAATATATATTTTAGCTTATAAAGTACATTATTAAATATAATTACAGTATGTAGGATTGTATTTATTTAGAAACTGTTGTGCAGTCACCCAAATTATGTGAAACTTGGTTGTGTCAAGACCGGCAAACCTGGAAAAAAGAAATGTATAATGATAAAAGCCTGAAATTTTGTATAATAATTCTGCTTAGTGCGTTATTACAAAACTAGTAATGTTTCTATTTTGCATACTTCAAAAAAGTCCCACCATTGTCCCTGTCAAAAAGTAATTCAGACTAGATGGGGAGGTCTTCTAACAGCCTGTAGTTTTCACGTTGGTAATTATGAAATGCTTTGAATGTCTGCTTATAGACCACATCTGCGGCTGTTTACCCTGAGACATGGATCCATTTCAGTTTGCATACCGGGCCAACAGATCCACAGATGATGACATTTCCCAGGTATTACACTCTTATCTTTCCACGCTGAACACTTTAAAAAGGATGCGCAAGGCTGTTTATTAACTTTAGCTCAGCCTTCAGTATAATTGACCCCACCAGACTTGCAAAAAAATTTCTGAATCTACATTTCAGCTCCACCCTATGCACATGGATCCTGAACTTTTTGTCTGCCAAACCCAAAGTAGTCAAGGTGTTAAAACATACCTACAGCTTTATTACCCTGAATATCAGCACCTCCTGGTATGTGTTCTTAGTCCCCTGCTGCATTCAATATACACATATGGTTGTGCAGCCAGGTACAGCTCAAACACCATTTTAAAATCTGTTGACACAGATGCGGTAGGCCTCATCAGCAAAAACAATTCGAAGTCTTACCCAGACAAAAGTGCTCATAGTGGATTTCAGCAGGTAGAAAGAGAAGCAAAGAACTGAGTGTACACCTCTGTTCATTAACTGCAGTGGAGGGGCTTAAGTGTTTCAGAAACCTGGGAATCAACATTAGGAGTGACTTAGCATGTAATAGACACGAAGACATTGTTGAGGAAAACAAAACAGCACCTTTACCATCTCAGGCAACTGAAGATTTCCAGAGTATCATAAAGAGTTGTGAAGTCCTTCTACCATGCTGCCATTGAAAGTATACTGGTAGGATGCATCATTGCCTGATATTAAAATAGATCAAAAAAGGACCATACAATGCTGCAGAGAGTTGTGTGCTCAGCTGAATACATTATGGGGCTACCAATACCATTCCTATTGGGCCTAAATACAAAAAGGTACAATACCAAGGCAACCAGAATCATGAAGGACTCCTCTCCACCATTCTACAGCCAGTTTAAATGGTTAGGAACTAGTAGGTGCCTACATTGCCTCAAATCAAGAACATGAAGACTGAAAAAGAAGTTCATATTCCAGGTGATAAAAATAACTGATAGTCATTTTATTGGACATATATAATTTATATTTAACTACTTTCTTTATTGAAAAATTATTTAACAATTATTATAACTCTAATGTGTTATGTATACAATTATAGTTACTTAAGTAATTTTAACTGCACATTTTAAAATTTAACATTAATTTTAAATGTATACTTTTTAATTTTACTGCAGAGTAGGGGCTGCACACTAAGCTGAATTTCACCTTATACCTGTGTGTGTGTGTGTGTGTATATATCTATATATATAATTCACTAAGCCAGAAGACAAGTAGCCACCCATGGAAAGCACGCCGGAAGGGGCGTGGATTCACTAAGCCGCCGACAAGTAAGACACCCATGGCGCACGCAGGCCGTCATTTCTGTTTGTCTGTGCCACAGTCCACATGCAGCTCTGAGCCACGTTGACTTTTCATTAGTCAACCTCAGTGGAACCTTGGTTCACACAGAGGCAGCGCCAGAGAGAGACAGAGGCGCACACACAGGCAGCGCGAGAGAGAGACAGAGGCACACACAGGCAGCCCGAGAGAGAGACAGAGGCACACACAGGCAGCCCGAGAGAGAGAGCTGCGCACACACAGGCAGCGCGACAGAGAGAGCCGCGCAATCCTTTAAAACTGAGGTTAAAACACAATGAAGGAAGCAGTCTTTAAAAACCAATATGCCCTGTGCCTCTTTTTCATTAGCGTCTCACCTGCTTCACCGCCCTGCAACAGTCGAGACGCTTTCTCAGCAGCTGACCTTCTCTGTGCCTGACTCCACTACTGTCAGTCGCCTGATTAAAAATGGTGAACTCCTGCAATGTTACTATCTTGGTTGGCTTTTAAATAAAGTTCGGATTTGTTCAAATGTTCCTTTTTTTCCCCCTGTGCTTAAAACTCATTTAAAAAAAAAGTGTTTATACAACTGCTGCAATGTTACAGAGAGAGAGGGCTCGCCTGCTTCTGAGAGACAGAGGGGGAGGGGGCTCCCGTGCTGCTGAGAGAGAGAGAGGGCTGGGGAGGCTCGTGTGCTGCTGAGAGAGAGAGAGGGCTGGGGAGGCTTGGGTGCTGCTGACAGAGAGACCCTTCTCATGCAGCTGAGCAGGGAGCCTGGGTTTTTTTCCCCCTGTGCTTAAAACTCATTTAAAAAAAAAGTGTTTATACAACTGCTGCAATGTTGCAGAGAGAGAGAGGGCTCGCGTGCTTCTGAGTGACAGAGGGGGAGAGGGCTCGCGTGCTGCTGAGAGAGAGAGAGAGAGAGAGGGGGGGGGGGGGGGGGGGGGGGCTGGGAAGGCTCCTGTGCTGCTGAGAGAGAGCCTGCGCGTGCATCTGAGCAAAGACAAGTTCCTGTTAGATTTGCCTTTGCAATGACAATTAATAAGGCACAGGGCCAAACTTTCAAAAAGATGTGAATGTATCTGCCAAAACCAGTTTCAGTCACGGACAGTTGTATGTTGCTCTCTCCAGAGTTCCATCTTTTCATTAATTATATATATATATATATATATATATATATATACACATACATACACACATATATACGAGGGGGGACCCAAAAATAACCGGAATTTTGTTGTTGTTAGGTTGGTACTTGTAGTACGTGGTGCAAGCGTCGTTTTTTTTCGATGGCCGATTATCGTGAGCAACGCGCGGCAGTGAAATTTTGTTTTCTTCTTGAAAAAAGTGTTGCAGAAACTATTGTTATGTAAAAAAAAGCTTACAAAGAAGATGCTATGGGTAAAAGCCAAGTCTACAAGTGGTTTGGCCGCTTTAAGAATGGTGAAATGTTGATTGAATACCACCAACGCCCCGGGCGTCCTTCAACATCACGAACTGATGAAAATGTCACCACAATCCGAGAATTAATTTATGAAAATCGACGTAGGACCATTGACGAACTTGTTAAGATTACCCAGTTGTCATGGAGCTCGGTTCAGCGAATTTTATCGCAAGATTTGAAAATGAGAAGAGTTTCTGCAAAATTTGTCTCGTGATTGCTGACAGCAGATCAAAAAGAGCGTCGCCTGGAAACTTGTCGTGAAATGAAGGATCAGTTTGACAATGACCCAGATTTTTTTTCCAAAATTATTACAGGAGATGAATCGTGGTGCTACAGTCATTGGAAAACCGCGAATTCTCCTCGAGCAAAAAAAGCTCAGCAGATGAAATCAAAAGTGAAAACAATGTTGATTTCTTTTTTTGATGTCAAAGGTCTCGTGCATTATGAATTTGTTCCAGCAGGTCAGACTGTAAACCAAGCATTCTACCTATTGCGCAACAGTGTGAGAAGGAAACGCCCTGACTTGTGGGAGTCGGGCGATTGGTTCTTTCATCATGACAACGCTCCATCTCACACTGCTCTCAGCATTCGCCAATTTTTGGCAAGAAACGGTATGACAACACTGAACCACCCACCCTACTCACTGGATTTAGCTCCATGTGATTTCTTTTTGTTCCCTTGGTTGAAAAAAGACTTGAAAGGAAGGCGTTAGCAAGATGTCGAAGAGGTAAAACAAGAAACGACCAGAGCATTAATGGGCATTACTTCAGACGAATTCAAAAAATGTTTCGAACAATGGAACAAACGGTTAGATAAGTGTATTTCCGCCAATGGAGAGTTCTTTGAAGGAGACTAATTGTAGTTTGTACAGAAAATTAAATTAAACACGTTTCAAAAATATTTCCGGTTATTTTTGGGTCCCCCCTCGTATATGTGACAAATAAAATCTAAAGCTCTTCTTCTACACATTTAAATTGTTAACATCCATACTGTAACAGTTAGTACAAAATTTAAAGATATCCACACAAGCTCTGCCAACAAAATAAAAAAAATACATATGAAAATCAATGTGTATGATTTAAATAGCTTAAATCTGAATAGGGGAAGCATTTTTTTTTTTTACATTTTTAGAATTTCTAAATTCACTTACTTTGATCTTTGATACATACCTCTCCTTTGGCATTGGATTCTTCAACCACATTAAGGAATCTTTTAGTCTGTTCTAATGTTGGAGGGCAGAAGTCATCAATTTTTATGTGGTGTAATGTCAAATCAGGACATGTGTCATGGTACGGAGGCTTACGTTCACAAAGTGTAACCAAATGCCGAATTCCATTGTCTAATAAAAACTGATAGTGGGCAGGCAGCCGAGGCAATGCCATTCCAGCTAACTTTTTTGGTTCAATCCAGGAAAAGTTGTGTGGAGCTGCAGAACTCATGATCTATACAGTCTGTATGGGGAAATGAAGAGACAAAAAATCAATACACCTCCAGGAGCACCTAAACAATACAAGTAGATATAATTGTTAGACAAATTATGGTAGTTAAAAAAGGACTAATGTAATAGGGATTTAATTTACCTCCTACAGTAGTTACCTTAGGGAATAAATGCATTGTAGGACTGTTATGATGAGCTCAAAACAGGAAAGCCATTACCGTCAAAAAACCTTACCTAACATAATAATAATTTTAACCAAAAGAAGGGAAAAAATAATGAGATATAACTTTAATTAACAAAACATGCAACAAAAATTAAAATTAAGAGTCAAAGTTCAAAAGTCCAGATTTAAAAATCCTAAATACCAACACTAAATCATCGAGAAAGTCTAAAATACTAAATGGTTCAAAGACAGCAAACTTTGCAACAAAAGGAGAAGCACAAAAGGGAGCCAAAGAATGCATTTGCAGATACAAACTAATGCCACAGCAACAAGGATTATACAGAGCCTCTCAGGTAACTGCAATAGCCGATAGTAATAATTGATTAAGTTTGGGGTAAGGGAGCAGGGATTAAAAAAAAAAAAAAAAACTCAACACAGAACAAAGCAATAGACAAACCAATAGCAAGTGAGTGGTGATGACGAAAACAAAAAACATTATAAAAGGCAAAATGGAAATCCTAAAAATAAAGGTTTGAACAGGTAGCGCATACATGGCTTGCATAGAGCCTTTACATAAACAATTATTAAAACTTAATACCCACTTTTCAAATTATAGCACACTTATATATAATAAAGTCAAAATTAACAAACATTTCTCTACAAAGAGACAAACTTTTAAAGAATTGTATGTTAATAAATTCCCCCCCCCCCCCCCAACAATTTCAATCATCCTTAATCAGAATGTGTGTGTGTGTGTGTGTATTGTGCTACAAGAAAAAATAAGCAATACAAACACAAAAAGACGTCAATCAAACGTCATAAAGCAATATGGATGATACAGTAGATGTACAAAGCAATTTACACTTCATGTCAGAGTAATCATATTGTAAATATGATTCAATTAATATCACAAATGGTAAATTTCTCTCTTTCTGGAATTCAATTTCCAGCACTTGAATAAGCAAATGTAGAAAACCTGTATCAAATTACAAGATTAGACACTCTTGTATATACATTGATAGGACTGCGAAAGCATTTTGTTTGTGCATGCTTGCCGTGCTTTTCAAAACCAGTCATATAAATGATTCAGGAAGGTGATGTCCGACAAGAAATCAGGGCAGCTGGTGCACAGCCACTTCTGAATTAACAAAGAATGTTTTTTTTTTTTTTAAATACACAAATGAAATTACTTATTGGAATTCATCATGCCTTGCACAACAACTTCTACATCTCTGACAAGCATACAAGTCCTAGAAAAAGCACTTTTAAATTTATATTAATCTTTCTTACCTAAAATATATCAATGTGTTTTTTTTTATAAGTGTACAGCTTCACTTAATTTGCTTGCATGTATATTTATACAACTGAACATGAGGTTGGGCAACAGACATGCTCAGTGTTACACACTGAATGACAGGTAAGGACTGAACTGTCAACCTTGTAGTCTGAAGTCTAATACCACTAGGCCCTACTGCTTGCTTCCACTTCATATGCAGCAGGTAATTTATCTCAAAAAGTTTCACAAAATATGGGAAGTAAAGAGAGCAAGAAGCTTTCAAACAAAGTGCCCTAATGTCAATGCGGTTTTAAGATTCTACACATTATAAGCTTATACTATTATCCCAGATTCTGCATTAGCTGGGGCACCATTGATTGGAAGTTTACTAATTCACAAAAAGTGACACATGGTATATTGCTGGATTCTTTGGAATGTTTGGGTTCAGAGAAACCTACGTATAGGAATGTTTTTTTTTATTTCAGCCCAAGTTCCCCCATTATATACATTATTACTATAAATCACTGCATTTAGGTAGGTAGGTGGATAGGTAGATAGATGGAACATTACTTGTCCCCAGGGGGAAATTTGGCTTTTTACAGAAGTGCTTTGAATACATACATACATACATACATACATACATACATACATACATACATACATACATACATACATACATACATAGGTAAACAAACAAACAAACAAACACATACATACATACATACACACACACGCACACACACACCCACACATAGATACAATTTGGTCTGAGCACACACCAGAATAACTTTAAGGCAGATCTTAAAAGTTAACTTTTTGGTTTTTTTTTTAAATGGAAAATACCTGTCATTCAGATTTAAAGTCAATCACACAACTTACCCATTGGGAAAACAAATCAGCATCTCCCCTACTTCATGCTTGCAATGTTATAAATCACTATATAAAATTCTAAATTACTTGTTAGTTTTTTTTTTTATATATATTTACTATTTAGCCTTTTAATATTAAAAAGTAAGAATAATGCCATCATCTATCAGGGCTTTGTAGATTTTACATTGTACTATGCTCGCCCAATAGCATAAGAGAAACATCAGTAATTTTAAGTAGCAGAATGTCCTAATTTACTGTTAACATTTTCTGTTATATTTAAATTATTAGTATAAACTAAACACAGATGTCCACAGCCTAAATTAGCACAGTGTAAATTTGGGGATTCAGATTGTACCAAAGTCTTTATTAAAGAAACAAAACTAGTTAACATGAGCATAACAACCAATACTTTAAATGTATTCATTCCTTCTTTTACTAACAACAAAACTAATGGTCTCCTCCATCTCTTCAATATATTTTCAGAAAATTACTGTGAATATAAATAACCCAGGTGCAGTATGGAAAACAACTAAAAACTTTCAGATGGATGGGAAAGTATTTTATATCATTTCCACTCCTAAACAAACACATTGTCTCTAACAAAATTTATAGGTAAATGCTGCCATCTCCTGGCCAATTATTGGAGAAGAATTTTAAAAAATTGCATTACTTCTGGGGATTTTGAGGCATTGAATTAAGGAATTGTTTTTGAGTTACACCGATTATCACAGGACCCTTTCCAAACATATCATACTAAACAATGATAAAAATAAAAAAATTATCTTAAAATGCAGCATATTCAGGAAACAAGTATTTCATTCTTTAAGAAGTGCTTATACTGTATGTCATTTGTCAAGTGGCAAGTCTTTCTAAGCATTTGTGTGGCTCTTAACTTTTTATTAAATAATAGTATTGTCTGCCTGAGCATTTCCTACGTATACATACATATACATCCCTATACATATATATACATACATATATACATATTGTCACGCACGCGCACATAGGGAGCAGTTTAAGGACCTGACACGCACTGCAACAAGTCGTGCCAGGGGACAACGGCAGCATACTAACCTCTCTCTCTTTATTCCGTCAGAAAGAACGAGGCTCCGCCACCGTAATACCGCCCAGACGATCCAAAGAGCCACAGCACTTCCGGGTGCCTTTATTTACTCTGGTCCCCCAGTGATGACATCAGTTACCCATCCAGCACCACGAATTTCCCAGCATCCCACCGTTTAATTTCAGGTCCGTCCCCATAAAATGTCCATCTACCCTTCCTTCTATGTCTTTGAGTTATTTTGAACTACTAACTGTAAGAATTTTGTTGCAGTATACGGGGATAAAAACCCCAAACCTTTACACGATTCTGTTTATTTATTAAAATATATATACAGTATCTCACAAAAGTGAGTACACCCCTCACATTTTTGTAAATATTTTGTTATATCTTTTCACGGGACAACACTGAAGATATGACACTTTGATACAATGTAAAGTAGTCAGTGTACAGCTTGTATAACAGTGTCAATTTGCTGTCCCCTCAAAATAACAACACATAGCCATTAATGTCTAAACCGCTGGCAACAAAAGTGAGTACACCCCTAAGTGAAAAATGTCCAAATTGTGCCCAAAGTGTCAATATTTTGTGTGGCCACCATTATTTTCCAGCACTGCCTTAACTCTCTTGGGCTTGGAGTTCACTAGAGCTTCACAGGTCGCCACTGGAATCCTCTTCCACTCCTCCATGACATCATAGAGCTGGTGGATATTAGAGACCTTGTGCTCCTCCACCTTCCGTTTGAGGATACCCCACAGATGCTCAATAGGGTTTAGGTCTGGAGACATGCTTGGCCAGTCCATCACCTTTACCCTCTGTTTCTTTAGCAAGGCAGTGGTCATCTTGGAGGTGTGTTTGGGGTCATTATCATGTTGGAATACGGTAATCCCTCGCTATATCGTGCTTCGACTTTCGCGGCTTCACTCTATTGCGGATTTTATATGTAAGCATATTTACAGTGCATCCGGAAAGTATTCACAGCGCATCACTTTTTCCACATTTTGTTACGTTATAGCCTTATTCCAAAATGGATTAAATTCATTTTTTTCCTCAGAATTCTACACACAACACCCCATAATGACAACGTGAAAAAAGTTTACTTGAGGTTTTTGCAAATTTATTAAAAATAAAAAAACGGAGAAATCACATGTACATAAGTATTCACAGCCTTTGCTCAATACTTTGTCGATGCACCTTTGGCAGCAATTACACCCTCAAGTCTTTTTGAATATGACGCCACAAGCTTGGCACACCTATCCTTGGCCAGTTTCGTCCATTCCTCTTTGCAGCACCTCTCAAGCTCCATCAGGTTGGATGGGAAGCGTCGGTGCACAGCCATTTTAAGATCTCTCCAGAGATGTTCAATCGGATTCAAGTCTGGGCTCTGGCTGGGCCACTCAAGGACATTCACAGAGTTGTCCTGAAGCCACTCCTTTGATATCTTGGCTGTGTGCTTAGGGTTGTTGTCTTGCTGGAAGATGAACCGTCGCCCCAGTCTGTGGTCAAGAGCGCTCTGGAGCAGGTTTTCATCCAGGATGTGTCTGTACATTGCTGCAGTCATCTTTCCCTTTATCCTGACTAGTCTCCCAGTCCTTGCCGCTGAAAAACATCCCCACAGCATGAGGCTGCCACCACCATGCTTCACTGTAGGGATGGTATTGGCCTGGTGATGAGCGGTGCCTGGTTTCCTCCAAACGTGACGCCTGGCATTCACACCAAAGAGTTCAATCTTTGTCTCATCAGACTAGAGAATTTTCTTTCTCATGGTCTGAGAGTCCTTCAGGTAGGTGCCTTTTGGCAAACTCCAGGCGGGCTGCCATGTGCCTTTTACTAAGGAGTGGCTTCCGTCTGGCCACTCTACCATACAGGCCTGGTTGGTGGATTGCTGAAGAGATGGTTGTCCTTCTGGAAGGTTCTCCTCTCTCCACAGAGGACCTTTGGAGCTCTGACAGAGTGACCATCGGGTTCCTGGTCACCTCCCTGACTAAGGCCCTTCTTCCCCGATCGCTCAGTTTAGATGGCCGGCCAGCTCTAGGAAGGGTCCTGGTGGTTTCAAACTTCTTCCACTTAAGGATGATGGAGGCCACTGTGCTCATTGGGACCTTCAAAGCAGCAGAAATTTTTCTGTAACCTTCCCCAGATTTGTGGCTCAAGACAATCCTGTCTCAGAGGTCTACAGACAATTTCTTTGACTTCATGCTTGGTTTGTGCTCTGACATGAACTGTCAACTGTGGCACCTTATATAGACAGGTGTGTGCCTTTCCAAGCCATGTCCAATCAACTGAATTTACCACAGATGGACTCCAATTAAGCTGCAGAAACATCTCAAGGTTGATCAGGGGAAAACAGGATGCACCCGAGCTTAATTTTGAGCTTCATGACAAAGGCTGTGAATACTTATGTACATGTGCTTTCTCAATTTTTTTTATTTTTATTAAATTTGCAAAATCTCAAGTAAACTTTTTTCACATTGTCATTATGGGGTGTTGTGTGTGGAATTCTGAGTAAAAATGAATTTAATCCATTTTGGAATAAGGCTGTAACATAACAAAACATAACAAAATGTGGAAAAAGTGATGCGCTGTGAATACTTTCCGGATGCACTGTAAATACAGTATATATCGCGGATTTTTTGCTGGTTCATGGGTTTCAGTGGACAATAGGTCTTTTAATTTCTGGTACATGCTTCCTCAGTTGGTTTGCCCAGTTGATTTCATACAAGGGATGCTATTGGCAGATGGCTGAGAAGCTACCCAATCAGAGTACGTATTACGTATTAAATAAAACTCCTCAAATATATTGTGAGCATGGCTGTTTGCACCCCTAGAGGATATGGACGCTCGTCTAAAAAATGCTGAAAGACCACCTTCACATTGCTCCCTTCCTTGCAGCTGCTTTGTCAAGCGACATGCTTCCCGCACGGTGCTTCGCATACTTAAAAGCTCGAACAGCACCTATCGGTTTTTGATTGTTTGTTACAAATCCATAAATAACCTTGCTCCATCCTATATTTCAGAATGCCTTTCACCTTACACTCCAAATCATAACATTAGATCTTCAAATGAGAGTCTGCTTATAATTCCAAGAGCTAAAGTTAAAACAAGTGGTGAGGCAGCCTTCTGCTGTCATGCGCCTAAAATCTGGAACAGCTTACCAATACAAATTTGCTAGGCTAATACAGTGGAACATTTTTTAAAAAACTGCTAAAAACTCATTATTTCATCATGGCTTTCTCATAGCTTCATTTTAGTTTAATTCTGTATATGCATTTAATTATCATTAATGGTGGCTCCAAAATCCGTACTGACCCCTACTTTCTCTGCTGTTCTTTTTCTGGTTTTCTGTTGTGGTGGTCTGCGCCACCACCACCCGATCAAAGCACTGTGCTGTCCCTACATTGATGGATTGAAGGACAGAAGGACAGAGGTCCACATAACCATCATCATCAAGTTCTTCCATGTGAAGCCTGAAAATCATGAGGACTGATTTAGATCATTTATGTTAGGTAGAATTTCTACAGGGGGCTGGGCGGTCGCGTGGCCTGGAACCCCTGCAGATTTTGTTTTTTTTTTTTTTCTCCAGCCGTCTAGAGTTTTTTTTTTTTTCTGTCCTCCTTTACTTTTATTCTATGTTAAGATTAGGAGCATGTAGCCAACCTGCACTATCACAAGATCAGCTTTACATAAAAGAATAGTTGTCAGATGGCTAAACATGTGTAAATGGTTTACTTAAGGTACCCTTGTTTTATCCTTTGCAATATCTCCAGAGTAGTGTTCAAGCATGGAAGTAATGGTGTTGTGGCACACAATCTGTGTTTTACACAGCAAACAAACAACTATTTTGTCATTTTTAGTGAAATATCACCAAAACAAAAGAGACTTTGGTTAATATTTGTAATGACCATCCTCGGCAGAATGTGGTGCATGATTAGCCTATCCTACTAATGGTACGGAATGAGGAAAGTGGAGGTGAAATAAATAGTCAATTAAGATAATATGAACAGACTATTATTCTTTAATTAATTTAATCAGTTAATAATGATAAATTGCTGTAACTAAATTCAAAACATCTCTCATGATATTTGCACCACTAATTTGTTGTATTAAATATTTCTGAGCTTTAAAACGTGGAGTGGAACCAGAAACCAGATGTAGTACAGTATAAAACAATACTTCAATGTAAAAATTGGGTACATTGGGTATTGTAAGGTTTCTAAACTCTTTTGGGACTCCCCCCAGCGGGGTGATACGGCAAAGAGCATCCTGAAGCGTGATCACCACGTCTTTGGAAGACAACCTGTCAGTTGCAGGGGCAATTGCAGGTTACCAGCACTGTAGCGGCTTGCCGCAAAAGCAAATCCGAAAAGATTGCGATCACGCTATAAGCATCTGCCATCGATGGGTGATGCAAGGAACATTATAAATGCAGGGTCTTGCACATCACATGGTACCATGAATGGGGTCCTTGCAAGGATGGATCTCCAAGAAATACAGCAAAACCCAGACTCCGGTGGCCACCGCTGCTTTGGCACGGCCACAAGATGTGCTGCCGAAGATGGAACCCTCAAATGACCCCGAGTGTTTCCTATTCTGCTTTGAACGTTGGGCAACATTGATGCGCTGGGACAGGGGAGCCTGGGCAGCTATTTTGACCCCGTTTTTAACCGGAGAAGTCCTCCAAACTAGTCCCTCCAAAAAGGCTTGATGATTAGGACTACGTGAAGCAACAGATCCTCCTCCACACGGCTGTGAGCCCGGTGGTCAAGGGGTGCCAGTTTCGGCTGTGGCATATTGATCCAGATCGCCCTGTACGAAGACAGATCCAGGGCTTAGTAGACCCGATTCAAAGCTGCATCTGTGGAGACCCTTTCGAGCGCATTGTGGAGAAGCTCACTATTGATGCAGTCTTGTCAGGGATAGATGAGAGCCTTTGTGATGAAATGCTACGGGAAGATGTTCATTCACTGCTGGATCTGACCCGCAGAGTAGAGGGTGCACAAGCCACCTGGAAACAATGGGGCTACCCAAGCTTGACCCCAATTTCAATCCAGCCAGCACAGACCTTCAGAATCGCCAGCACCATGAGCAGAAGACCCCTGATTGTGAATACCATAGTGCGGACTAAAAGCTGCTGCTTTCGCTGTGATGAACTGGGACATCTGGCTTAGGAATATCAATACCACCTGTCCAAACAATGGCTATCAGTCTGGCCCAGGTATGTGGCTCACAAGTTTCCCCCAAGATGTTAAAGTAGGACAATTTTAAGGTCTCTATTACATTGGCCGGACTGGAATTCTCAGCACTGTTGGACTCTGGTAGCGTCCTCTGTGTAGTCCGCTGTGACTTGCTCCGGAAGACCCCTTATAAAACCACAGTCAAAGTAAACATCCACTGCCTCCATGGGGACATTAAAACATACAATACTATATTACTCCCTCTGAAATTTAAAGGGAAGAACTTTAAGATTTGGACTGCCATATCAGACACCTCACCCTGACCACTCCTAATAGGAAAAAGGAATGCCCTCTTCCCACAGGTCATGGCCACCTGCAGAGCACCTACCCCCATAGTAGACAGAGAGGGTCTCGCCACAGACAATGTCAGTCAAGAAAATGGGTTTGAAATTGAACTGGAGTTGTCCAGCGAGTTGGGGGATGAATCCTCAATTGAAGCCCTGGGGACAGCTGGAAAGCTTTTCTGCACCATCACATACACCAACAGCCTCCACAGACCAGAGATGCAATATGGACCCAGACGAAAATGAAATAGTGGGAGGTGAATGCGATGCTGTATCAAATACGGAGGAAGCAGAGACTGCCATCCAGGCGGTGTTTGCTCACCTGCAACGAGCGAACAACTACTTGGATATTGCATTCAGACAAGCCCGCGTTGCAAATGACTCTTACTATCTGGAGAGAGAAGACCCAAATTTTAAAACACCACATTTTTTACTTAAGGATGGTTTTCTGTATCGGGTAATATTTGATTGCATGGGTGATGGACGTATCAAGCAGTTGGTAGTACCAACTGAGCATAGGGAGAAGGTTTTAAAAATTGCTCACAGTCATGTTTTGGGTGAAAATGGGCCGGGATGTGTAAGGCCTGTCCCGACTGTCAAATAGTTTCCGCTCAGAGACCCGCCAGGGCACCACTTATACCAATGCTTATTTTAGACGTCCCCTTTGAAAGGGTGGGATTAGATATTGCTGGCCTGCTTCCCATGAGTAAAAGTGGGTTTCAGCATAGGCTTGTGTTAATCGAATACACCACAAAATACCCAGAAGTAGCAGAGCTGCGATGGGCGGACGCCGAACTATTGCAAAAGCACTCTCAGATATATTCACATATATTGGTATCCCTTGCAAGATTCTCACTGATCAGGGCACACCCTTTATGTCTTGGATCATTAAGCAGCTAGGTGAAAGTTTCAGAATTAAGCAGTTACACTCCACGGTTTATCAACCGCAGACAAGTGGCCTGACTGAGTGATTTAATAAAACTCTTAAACAGATGATTCGGCGAGTAGCCCATGATGATCCAACTTCCTGTGATACTGTAGTACCTTTCCTCCCATTTGCTGTATGGGAAGTGTCTATTGGGATGAGTCCTTTTGAACTACTATTTGGCTGGTGACCGTGCGGGATGTTGGACATTTTCCAGATGAATGGACAGGGACTCGTGAGACATCCCTTGGGGGAAGGTTTGTTGACCAAGTTGTTTTGCTGCAAGAGCTGATTGCCAGATTGTCTTCTATTGTGGCGGAACATCAGCAGTGCAAGCAGTAGGCACAAAAACGTAATTATGACAAGACGAGTAAACTCTGTGAGTTTAAGAAGAGGGCTCAAGTGCTGGTGTTGATCCCATCCGATAAATTTTGGGCCGAATGGCAAGGGACGATACTGATAGAATAACGTATGTTCCCAGTGAATTATCCATATTACTAACCGAGAATGCTAAACCGGATGATGGACGCAGGCACATCCGGCAATGGGCCGTAGCTGCAAAAAGACGTACTGCGCAGGCGCAAAAAGAGTCCGCGAGAGTCGGCTGAGGAGCCGAGAAAGGCGGACAAAAGAGGGCGAGAGAGGCGGATGAGGGGCCGCGAGAGGCGGACAAGACCACAGAAAAAAGGAGTGAGCACAGGAAAAATGGAGAAATGAGGCGCAACGAGCACCGAAAAAAGGGAAAGGCACATAAAAAAGTAGTCAAACGCAGGCAAAGCACGAAACACATTGCACACGAAACTAGACCCCAAAAAAAAAAAAAAGAGGCTCGCGCACAACAGCAAGGCACCCCCACCCCCACCCCCCCCCCACAGGCACCGGACGGGACAAACACCAAGAGGGGGATTCAACAAGCCCATGGGACACAAAAAAAAGAACACAAAACCACCCCACAGACCCTACAAGCAAGGGACGGGACACACACACAAAGAGGGGGATTCAACAAGACACAGGAACACAAAAAGAAAGAAGACGCTCGCGCGACAACAATCCACAACCCCCACCCACACCCCCCCACACACACACACAGACACCTCCATAAGAAGTGACACCCAAAGCCACATATTCTACAGTGAACATCAACACCTTCACACTAGACAGCATAGGTGTCAGCATTGGTGGATCTCCTTACAATAAAGCACTATTAACCGTTCCAACTGCAGAAAAGGAAACATATTAACAGTGACTGCGATCCTCCTTATTACTTATCCATATTTCGCATGCTGAGAAAGAAACAAGTCATGAATACACGGTCACGGGTACAAAACGAAAAGGAAAGGATAACAGGAACAAACACACGAACACGAAAGAAACAACAAAATAGACGGCTATGCAGCATAGGTGGATCTCATTACAATAAGGCACTATTAACCGTTCAACCGCAGAAAAGGCTCCATATTAACAGTGAGTGCAATACTCCTTATTACTTATCCATATTTCTAAATGAAAAAATGTCTCGACTCCAAAAACACAAAGCTCAACTAAAGCTTCTAACTAACGATGTACCTAAAAGTAAAAACTTTATGAACTGCATTAGATCCTACAATAGTTCATTTGCTTTTGCATATACCGGAGTAAATATCAGGCCACCAAAAGGCAATGGCCCATACTGCTTTCGCATATGTGCACAGATACTGCATCGCATTGGAACAGTGCACCCTGAAACAAATCAACAACGCAAATATGCACAAATCTACATCCTAGATCCACATGACGCAAACTATCAATCAAAGTGCTGCATCGCAACAGGCACGGATTCAAAACGAAACACCTCCCGTCTCAGACATACGTTAATGGCAGCGAAGGCTACAACGGCTTCTCACACAGCACAGGCAAATCGATTACAGCTCCAAAACAACACGTCCCAAATACTGGACATACAACGACGCGCCTCTCAAAACGGCACAAGGCAAACATACACCAGGAAAATTCATTCGGATTAATGAATGTCATTTGCAATCATTCTCATTCAGTTCACTTCCCTGAAGAAACAACTGGCAATACAAGTTATACATTTACACGTTGTTGTCAAAAGGGTCAAATTAGACTGCCTTCTTTACATTCATATACTGAATATCTACAGAAGCTTATAACTGACGATGTACCTGAAAGTGAAATCTTTATCAACTACATTAGATCCTACAAATCGGTATCCACTATGAACATTAACGGTGGCACTGCACGTGACATCCGACTTGAAAAAAAATTGTTTATTGATGAATGTTCAATGGCATGAAGTCACTTACTCAACACCATTCATAAACTTCTACAAACGTTTATGAATAATAATATTCGATTTGGAGGAAAGGTACTTTTATGAGGAGGAGATTTTAGACAGTGATTAGCTATTCTTCCAGATGCCATGCACTCAGCTATTTTTCAGTGCACCTTAAAATACGCAGACAATTGGCATTGCTTTCAAAAGATACAGTTAGTAAAAAAGATACGATGTCCAGAACCAGATCATAACAATTGCTTATTACAAGTGAGAGATGGTACACTCACCAATACAGATGGACTTCAGACACATATTATTACAATTCCTCAAGCCTTTATCTGCGACGACTTAGTTACAGAGAGATTTGGAACAGCACTCTCATTAGACCAAATGCCCCTTTTAACACAACGCACTATATTATGTCCAAAAAATATTAATGTGGAAAACATAAATACCCAAGTCATTCCATTACTTCCTGGAGAGACAAAACTCTTTCTAAGCTCTGACAAACTTGACTCTGATCACAACAATAACCATCTTAAATGACCTTACAAATTCTGAGCTGGAATTACCTTTTACACTTAAACGGCGTGTACAAAGAAATTTTCAAATAAACCTTTACACTGTGCCACACACTTTATTGTGTGCTTTCTATTTGCATCATCTACACCGTCACACTATTCTATATCTCATTCATACATCACGCTCTTTGTCATTCCCAACACCAGGGGTTGGCGAGCGAAGCGAGCAGGGGGCAGAGCCCCCTAGTAAAGTCAGAATTCCCAGGCGGCAGACACTGGTATAAATTTTGTATGTCACAAAGTCCTAGTCACGGCCACAGTGGTCCCCAGATTAGTAACACTGGGTGGAGTGACAAACAGGTGCCCCCGTATCGCCTGCCACAGGCAACAAGGAAAGTGATACACAAGAAAGTCCAACAGATGCTCCAATTATGTGTTATTTGGCCAAATAAAAGCGAATGGCGAAGTCCAATCATACTTGTCTCAAGGTTCTTTATTGATTGTAGGCATTTGAATAAGATTTCCAAGTTTTGATGCATACCTGATGCTTCGTGTGGACGAGCTGTTAGAAAATCTCGGGCAGGCTTCATATATCTCCAGCCTTGATCTCACGAAGGGTTATTGGCAGGTCCCCTTGGAGGAGTCTAGTTGTGAGAAGACTGTGTTTGCCACTCCAGACGGGTTGTTTAAATTTACGGCACTCCCTTTTGGTCTCCATGGCACTCCTCTGACTTTTCAGCGAATGGTGGACCATATCCTGCGCTAGTGCTGGGCAGTACACCGGTTCATACCGAAAACCATTTTTCATTTTTGTTATGATATGGATTTTTCTTATACCGCAACATCGGTTTAAATTGCCTAAATGACATTCAGAACGTGGCACTGCGGGAAACTGTTCAAGTGGGGACCTTTATCACTGTTACACCGCTAAATAGTTAGTGGTAGTGTAGGTATTGCACGGTGAAAATGGACAGAGAACATTCTGAAACAGAAGCTGTAGCTGACGATAAAGTTGAACATGATGACACAGAAGAACTTTTGCCGAAAAAAAGGAGTCACATCCATTGCCTGGAGATACTTTGGTTTTAAAAGGTCGGATGTGGACCATTATGTTCAAATGTGTCAATACTGTTTCTATAATACTGGATAATACTGCAAGCCAAGATGTACTTGTTTTATTTGTTTTCAATACAGTGTAATGTACCTGGGTACTGTGTAATAGTGTGACGACAGGCTGACTTTATTCTCGACATTTCCACTTTAATCTCGACGCTTATGATGAGAATAAAGTCGACATGTTGACTTTATTCTCGATATTTCTACTTTATTCTCGCCGTTTATGTCAAGATTAAAGTCGACATGTTGACTTTATTCTCGTAATTTGTCATTAAAGTAGAACATCGTAAAATGAATATTTAATTTACTAGATTTTCTCAAACCCCGTCATAAGTTATATAGCACATTAAATGCTTTGTGTTAAGTGTTCCCCGAGCCATGTTAAATCGGTACGTGCTTCTTAAACTGACTTCCTCTTGTACTGAGGAGGCGCCGCAGTGATCGCCGCACAAAATACATTCACTTCATGATATTCCTGCTCTCAGAACATTTAGAATGCCAAGATAAATACTTGATATCATTTTCATGATGAAAGGCGTTAAAAGCATGTATTAATCATGTGGGGGCATGGCGGCGTGTTGGTTGCACTGCTGCCTCGCAGCAAGGATGTCTCAGGTGTACCCTGCCTTGAATTTGCATGTTTTTCTGGTGGGTTTACTCGGCATGCTTCAGTTTCCTTTCAAAGTCATGTAGGATGTGGGGTTTTGTTATACTATACTGACCCTAATAGTGTATGTTTTTGTTCGTATTCACCCTGCGATGTGCTGGCAACTCGTTCAGGATTTCCTCCTGTCTCTCACACAATGCTTGCTGGGATGGGCGCAACCCTGAATAGATGGCATAATTAAACATGTATAACGAAGATATTTTTAAGGTTCTGAACACTCCTAGTTTACAACTAGTTTTAATTTCACAAAGACGTTTATCGTGCGGTGATTGGTTATGTGGAGAAAGAAAAAGGAAGGATAGGAACTGGGGTTTTGGTACGTCAGACAGACAGCACGTGTGCAATAAAGAAAGCCCGCTCAGAAGAACATCCATTGAATTCTGTGTTCGTGTCTCCGACCATCAGATCACAAACCCAACATTTACACAATATTTAAGTTAAACCTTTGTGATACCCTTTCATACATCCAGTTTTTTGGAGCCTCGTCACACCTGCCATAAAGTTCTCTACACTCAACATACACCTGGGGACCCCTTACTGCAAGGGAGCACCACTACTGCCTCACTACCGTGCATGTTTAATACCTGCTTTAATGCATTTCATCATGAAAATGATATCAAGTATTTATCTTAGCATTCTAAATTTTCAGAGAGCAGAAATATCATGAAGTGAATGGATTCTGTGCGGTGATTGCTGCCGGCGCCTCCTTAGTGCGGAGGAAGTCAGTTTAAGAAGCGCGTACAGCAATTAACAACTGGGTCGGGGAACACAACACAAAGCATTTAATGTGCTGCATTGACTTATAACAGGGTTTGAGAAAGTCTAGTAAACATATCGACTTTATTCTCGACATATAAATTTTTTTTTCTTCACCGTGGCCCTAATACGATTCCGTAGGGCTATACCACAAATAGCATTATAAATGCAAGTTGCAGTTTTATTATTTATGTATATAGCTTAGCTTGAAGCAAGGTCCATATTAATGCAGTTTGCCTAAATGATGGTTCAATTGGTAAAGATGTCATCACCAAGTTGCACTTGTTTTAATTTATTTTAATTTGGTGAATACTGTGTAATGCACCTGGGCTTGAAGTCTTGAAGTAATAGTGCTATTATCAGTAATAATACTATTATTTATTTTATTGTTATTATTTATTAGTTTAAATATTATACAGTTTAATGATGGTAAAAGTTGTTTAAAAAGTCACTTTAACGTGTCAGTGGACAGAGATGGTTACCATTAACAGAAAGTGTAGTTGGTTTACAAAAAATATTTACTATTTATTCCTTTTCTAAGACATGTTCAGTGCAATACAACTTTTGACAAGCACCTCTGAATATTTTACTAAGTCTAAATGCCTCTTTGGATGGTTGAAAATATGTTGTCAAAATTATAGTTTAAAGTTTTTGCAAAATTTGTTCAATAAAAAGGTTCTATATTTTGACTGCATCTGTCATGCAATGTGATTCCTTCTCTTCATTAGTGCCACCCCCTTGAAAACTATCACTTTATGGTGCCATGCAAACCTGTATTAATACTTGTGTGCACATTAAAATGTTATTTTTTTTGTACAATACAATTCTCATGACAGTGGAATAGGTTATTCTTTGGCAGTCTACTGCAGTAACTGCAGTGGAAAATGTGGTTAACATCCACTTATGCATGGGAAAAAAATACAGTCAAATACCGTGAAACTGGGATAATTTAGAAAAATACTGTGATATAGAATTTTGGTCATACCGCCCACCCCTATCCTGCGCCCCTGTTTCGAGTATGCGGGTGCCTATCTTGACGATGTTGTCATTTTCAGTAATGACTAGGAATCTCATCTCATCCGTCTTCGGGAGGTGCTTGACAGTCTAGGGTTGGCGGCCAACCCTAAGATGTGCAAGAAACCCAATATCTGGGATATTCCGCGGGGAAAGGTTTGCTCAAGCCTCAAATGGACAAGGTGGGGGAGGTGCTTGCCTATCCCCGTCCCGAAACACAGAGGCAGGTTTGTGACTTCCTCCGGCTCGTGGGGTATTAGAGGTGGTTTAACTTTGCACATTGGGCCGCCCCCCTCACTGACTTGACAAAAGGCAGAAAGAATCGTTGTGTTGTCTGGGCTGATGCCTGTGAAAGTGCTTTATTGGACCTAAAAGCTTGCTTTATCATCGCTCCCGGTTCTGCACAATCCAGACTTTTCGAAGGAATTTATTCTGCAAACGGATGCTAAAACTTTCGGTTTAGGAGTAGTGCTCTCACAATGTTTTGAGGAGGAAGAGCACCCGTCATGTTTCTCAGCAAAAAGCTGCTACCCAGGGAGCGTACTTCATTCGACTATTGAAAAGGAGTGCTTGGCGATTAAGTGGGTGGTGAAGGTGCTCTGTTACTATCTCTGTGGACTGACCATGCCCCGCTACAATGGCTGTACAAGCAAAGGATACGAACGCCTGGCTCACTCGGTAGTCTATTAGTTTACAGGCATTTGCTTTTGATGTTCGCCACCGTCACAGGGCAGCACACACCAATGCTGACGTTCACTCACGCCTGGCTGAGCCCAGCTTGGACTGTCACTTTGCCCACTGATGGGGGAGATATAAGGTCAATAGGTGATGCAAGGAACATTATAAATGCTGGGAACAGAATTGTTTGGCCACAAACCTGGCCATGACCCTGCCTGATTGCTGTGTCTGTGTACAGGAGAGTGGTAGATCCTGCTACAATAAATAACCATGCTGTTCCTATTTCAAGGTGAATAAAGCTGGTTTTGCTAAAGTACTGAGATTCTGCCTTGTATTTTGGGGTGCAAGACAGAGACTCACCTGTCACATTATATATATATACATATATGAATAGGTAGGTTCTAAAAACCATGCCAAGTATACAGAGTTAAATTCTGCAAATGCGGTTTGGGAACAAGGCCAATAACATTTATATAGTGTATCTTAAAATGCCCTGCTGGTTCCAGATTTATATGCTGATTGTACTTTGTGTAAAAAGAATGAACTCAAATGGCTTTAAATTTGACTAAAAAAAGAAAAGCATATGCCAATCTACAGCTACTAAAAACTGTAAACAGTAGCAGATGTTAATGCAAAGTGAAAAAGAAAATAACTCCCAAGGCTGAAAGAGGTAATGCTGACTGTAAAGGTGCAATCTGAGATTTCTTTGATTAGGCAATAAAGAATATAACTTAGCAAGCTTTTTTTTATTAAGAAAATTCAGTTGTATAAATGATTTGTTTAACAAAGACACAGTCAAGAAACCTTTGAGCATAGAGTATGAACACTGTTTAACCACCCTGTGATTATACAGTAAAAGCCAAGGGAAAAAAAATAAAGTCAAAGAAATATGTTTATGATGAGTTTTAAAATGGATAAAGGAGTTATTCTTGCTAAAATTAACATTTGAAACCCATTCAACACTATAAATTGTTAATCCAATAAATATTTCTAAAATAATATAAACATAAAAGGTGAACTTTTAAACAGTTAAACAATAGTAAATAATAACTGCTGAATTGAAGAAGACTGAATACTTGATGAAAACTAATACAAACCTAGAGACAAATTAAGATGTGTAACACTAAGTTCAGACTCCAAAGAAGCAGAGATGTACTCTTAAAATCTTTATAATTTTACCACCCTTACAATACAGTATATAAACACACTAAAGGAAAGACACAGTAATAGGAATTCTCTATGGCTGTTTTCAAACACTAATTAATACCAGATAAGATTAACCAATGAGTACTCACTATCCATTTTCAGAACAAGCCTCATTCACCAGTCTTATATGGTCAGATCAAATTAAGACTTTATATTGTAAGCAGTAACATAATGCTGTACATTACTATTTACATGTTCTTTTGTTATTTTTATTGATTATTCTTAGTGTGCTCAGGTATGGCAAATTGGATCTACTGCAGCTATATGAGAGTGTACCCTTTCTTAAATTACATCCAGAACTGATTTTTTCATTAAGTAATTTTACTGATGAAATCAAAATACATGAGTCCTAGTGAAACCATTAACTTCAGGAAAAGGAAAAAAATGAGGAAGATATCAGACGCTTCCTTCTGTTGAAAGTTTAATCCTTGTTAAATAACATGGATGATCTGGTGTTCATTATCCAAACATGGAAGGGCTACATTGACTGCTCTTAGGTTACTAAAATGCAACTAAGCTCATCATCATCAGTGTCAAACATAGTGGGGGGTCTACCAAGTTCCTCATTGCCACAAACTAATCATCCAATCATTCACTTAAGCTTAGAGTTGGAGGGGACCTTGATTTTAAGAGAGGCAGCAATAGTCGCGAGATACCAGGTACTTTTAAAATATTGTATTTTGCAGTTTGAATCAGTTATTAACCAAAGACCATTTTATCTGAAAATAGAATAAACTGCTGATGTCCTTGTGGCTCTTTACATACATTCATTCCAGCATAAAATTAACACAAACAACAACTAGCAGTGAAAATGAATAATAGTGAAACTACATATCCAGACTCCCACCCTTTCTTGTTTAATTTGAGAAAGACTTTGCCAAGATACACACAGAATAAAAAAGTAGCAACTTAAAAAATAAATCTTGATTATTGTTAATGAATCCTCTCTGAGCAGAGTTCTAGTCAAATATTTTTCCAAAAGACAGTGGTGCCAAACAAAAATTTAAGGCACAATACTCAATATTTGAATTTTCAATGCAAAACTAATATTTCACTTAACTTATTTCTCAGATCCATGTAACCCAGTCCACAGCTGGAGGGCTGGAGCTTATCCCAGCCAGCATAGGGCACAAGGCAGGAACAAACACTGAAAAGGGCACCAGGTCCATCGCAGAGTGAACATACATCCACACACCAATTTAGTGTCACCAATACACCTAAACTGCATGTCTTTGGACAGTAGGATGACACCAGTGCACCTGGAGGAAACCCGTACAGGACACAAGGAGAACAGGAAAGCTTCAAGCACGGAGGTCCCGACAAGCAAACCCTGGCCACCTCCTTTGAGGCAGCAGTGCTACCACTGTGCCGCCCTAAACAAATATAAATAAACTGAAATGCTTAATTTGAAGATTTAATTTCCTCAAAAGACATTCTTTGCACTCTCTCTCAAAAACATCTGCTTCTTGTATATTAGTTGTAACTTAAACTTACTGTTGTTTTGTCATTGTTTATCCTGGAACAAGCTAAAAGAGTTTAATTCTTGCATATCTATTGATTCAAATCTGAGCCAGTCAACAGCCATCAAGATGACACATGCTCTTTGACCAGCCAGGATGTTATAGCCTGCATTTCCTTATTTGAGAAAGGCCAGCACTTTATACATGAGTCTAAATCACATATTTCTAGTGATAATCTAAAACAAAACCTACAAGGCTGCTACACTGAAAACATTACATGCTTTAGAATCAATATACTCTTGAGTAGAAAATCCACATTAACATTGGGCAGCAGATATTTGTAGTATTAGCATGATTTCAATTAAATATATAATATCTGAACCATAAAATATGAAGAGAAGGGATATTTTGTTAAATTGACCTCTCATAAACCAATGCAAGACTTGTCTAGAATATGTTACTTCATTAACAATTGAGCAGTCTGTATTTTGGGTGCACTACTTCAATATCACTAACATTTTAATCTAAGAGAACCATGTACCAGTTAGCCAAAATGGCAATATAATTTTCACCAAAGACACTAAAACTATATGAAAGAAAACTGAATGAGCTACTTCCACTAAAAAAATGCTATGTACTTCAAAATAGCTTTGCAAATTTGATGAGTTGAAGTCCTTGGTGTAGCTACCACAGTTTCTTTCATGAAGGTCATTCTAAAGGCTGTACAACTTTGTGGGTTCTTAAGCTTTGAAATATAATGTTAATACAGCTGTTCTGTGCACTCCTACATTAGTTCAAATTATTCTTCTCCATAACTCTGTTCATGTAAATCACAACCAGAATACAGCAGAAATTCTTGTAGCTGCTAGCTTTCAATGGTTTCTTTTCATTCTTAATGGTTGTAAGAAAGCTTCGCATCCATATTACAAAGCAAAACTAGGCTTTGAGATCTCTAAACAGAGATCATGTTAAAAAATAAAATTAATAACAAGATTGGTTTTTAAATTTCCTGCATAATCAGAT
Organism: Erpetoichthys calabaricus; assembly: GCF_900747795.2. NCBI lineage: Eukaryota > Metazoa > Chordata > Cladistia > Polypteriformes > Polypteridae > Erpetoichthys > Erpetoichthys calabaricus. Next base: position 147,370,373 of record NC_041396.2, read on the forward strand.
TCTCCCCTCTTTGTATACAAGTTTTTAAAAGAAGTAGCAAGGTGCTCCATGTCGTGTATCTACTGTATGTTCTGCACCATTTTGTTAGATTCTTCAATCAAAGGAATTCTAACAGTGCCTGATAAATGTGAGGCAGTCAGAATGAAATCTTAGCAGATGATGTATACCATATTGTACAGTCCAACAAAATGCATTCCACTCATGCTTACATTTAGAGATCATTGGAATAGCTGTGGGGCGGCACGGTGGCGCAGTGGGTAGCGCTGCTGCCTCGCAGTTGGGAGATCTGGGGACCTGGGTTCGCTTCCCGGGTCCTCCCTGCGTGGAGTTTGCATGTTCTCCCCGTGTCTACGTGGGTTTCCTCCGGGCGCTCCGGTTTCCTCCCACAGTCCAAAGACATGCAGGTTAGGTGGATTGGCGATTCTAAATTGGCCCTAGTGTGTGCTTGGTGTGTGGGTGTGTTTGTGTGTGTCCTGCAGTGGGTTGGCACCCTGCCCAGGATTGGTTCCCTGCCTTGTGCCCTGTGTTGGCTGGGATTGGCTCCAGGAGACCCCCGTGACCCTGTGTTCGGATTCAGCGGGTTGGAAAATGGATGGATGGATGGATGGAAGAGCTGTTTCAGTGATCAGAACTGCCAATTCAATTCTGGGAGGTAAGCAACTAAATGAAACTTCATGCTTCAAAATTTCACTTCTTAAAAGTGCACATACACCTGCAATTTCAAAATTTCCAAAATCACTTATTTGAACTTGTCAGTTTCAATTACAGTTGCCCCTCTCTCAGCCAATAGGATTATAATATGGCATTAATCTTCACATTAAAAAGAGACAAACTGAAAGGCATGAAACAGTTATAAAGCCAAGAGATAGCTAAAATGGACCCAAATGCGAGGATTGCCTTGATACCATAGACTGTAACATGTTTAAAGATGTTGAGATGGTGATTGGTGGTGGAGAATTTCAAGGTCATGGGCATCAATGAGATGCAACTGCGATCACGGTCACCAAAATGCCTCAGTAGAGGCATTTTCTGGGATTGTTAAAAAGTTTCAAGGTGAAAAATTGAAGCAACAACCTTTTACACAATTTCATTATTTAAAATCTTTTAACCATCACCATTATTGTGTGGAATGAGAATTATTCTTTTGAGAAGATAAAACAATACATACACTCACATATGCACACATTCAGGCGTCACTTCATTATGTGAGAATAGCCTAAATACCTTGAGGAATGGATTCAACAAGGTGCCAGAAATATTCTTGCAGATTTTGGTCCATGCAGAGTTGACAGCATCACAGTTCTTGCAGAACTGCAAACTGCATATTCATACTGAATACTTCCTATTCCACCTCTGGGACTGACTGGGCCACTGGATTAATGTCACTGTCATATTGCTGGAAATAGCTGAGATGTAATTTTTAACATGACATAGTATCCTGCTACAAATATCCTCTTGAAGAAGGATAAACCGTAGCCATTAAGGGGTACAACTAGGCTAAAAACAATGCGCAAGTATACTGTGAAATTCAAATGATGCTAAACTTATAACAACATGCCCAATATGTGCCAAGAAAATATTATCTGCACTTTTACACTACCAACATCACATTGTACTTTTGGCATACTGCAGGATACTGTAAATCCATGGACTCCTGCTGTTCATTACAAATTTGGATATTACAATCTGAATATCTTAACAGAAATCAAGTTTCTGCAACCCAATATCATGTTGCCGACTTTCAATTGTCCACTTTTGGTGATCACATGTCCACTGTTGCCTCAACTCTCTCTTTATAGGTGACAAGAGTGAAACCAAACATGGATTCTTCTTCTGTAGCCTATTTCTTGGTTCAACATGTTATGCATAAAGTGATGCTCTTTTGTGCACAACTGTTGCAGAAAGCTGTTATGAATAGTTAAGGTATTTATCATAGTTTAAAAAAAATGTCTGACAATTTTGTTTAATAAAGGGAGGCAGGCATTTCTGAGATGTTAAAACCACCAATCCTGACTCTAGCAATCTCAAAACGTATTTAAATAATGTGCCTTGCCAACTCTTATAATTGGTCATAGAACAATTACAATTAACAATTGTATACTGTGTTTTGTATGTGTGACTAGTTGTGTGCAAGAGTAATCTATGCAAACAAGTAATTGTACTGAATAAAACAGCCAATTTGCTGTTGATAAAGTTAAAAAAAGAAAGGTATAATCAACAATAATTCAGGTTATGTAGCTGAAGAAACCTAGATAATGTACCTTCCGTTGCATTAAAAAAAAGTCTGTGCGATAGGCACTTATCTTGTTTGAAGATTACAAGGACAGAAAATGATTTGCTATACCATGGGCCCTTCTACATAACTTACATAGATGATTCCTATTCTTGAACAAAGCTGATCAAAATCTTGACTTCTTAAGTGGCTTTTTTAAATAAAAATTTAATCTACGATACAAAAACAGAATGATCAAAGCATTTAAACAGGTTACATTTATTGATAATAGCTTAAAAATACATAATTGTTTTCCGATATGCTTTTTGTCCAGAAGCCAAACCTAGTATTACAGGGAAGAGCTGAAAATTACTTGATATACATTTTAATAATCCACCAATATACATATAGGATCAACAAACATTATGGAAAATGAAATTCCAAACTTAATTGCTACATAATTCATCTATATATGCTGCAGTAAATGCCTTAGTAACTGTACAAGCTATCAGTCTACCTGTAGGTATCCAATTTTATTTTCATAAATAATCACACAGCTAGCTGAAAGGCATCTCTGGCTGCTAACCATGAAGATGCAACATTACTGCAGAAGTTGTGATCAACGCGTTGTGGGACAAACTCTTCACATTTAATTATGAATTCAATTTTGCAGCAAGGTGCAATTTACTGCAATATGTTACTGTCTACAAACTCACTCATCACTCAGCTAATCTGAGCTACCACAAGTATCATGCATTCTGTTGTATTTTAGTGAGATACAGTACATTTGAACTGGAAACTTCTACATTATTGACAGCCTTTAAAGTTCAAAGTGGTTTCAGGATTTATTTGTTTACTGGCTATTATCCTATTTGATAAAGTTATCTTTTAATAAATAAATACTGTATAATAACCAATATTTAAATGATTTTGGAGAATCAAACCAAAGCAATCCATTTCACTGATTTGTAAGATATGTAAAATTTATCAGAAGCAGATTAAATAAAAAACATTTTATTAGATATTTATACCATATTTATTAAGTATTGTTTGTTCTTTTTCTTTGTCTCCGACTAAAAGTTATGAAGAAAAACAGAACCTTCCTGGGATAGAAGGCAACCCCTACATGGTTGTTTCCTGGATTCATAAAATTTGATTTACTGATGTATAGGAGGATGATGTAGGAGGATCTACACTTACTGAGTGACTTGAAAGACAGAACGACATTCTGGAATTTCTGTCATGAAGAAATTTACACAAGTGTGTTAAAACTAGCATTTTCAACATGTGACAAATCTCCTTAAGACAGCTTCTGTTGAATGTGACTAATTTTATAAATCTATTTAGACATGTCTCACTAACAGAAACTGAATCACAAAGTGCTAATGTGAGATGATATACCAATGTGTATGTTATGCACCCAGATATTATCAGACATAAAATATGGTGAGTGTTAAGATACTTGAAATCCATTTTTATAATAAAAAATTAAGACTTAAATTGGATTAATGGACTCTGTATTCTTCTTATTAGAATGATCAATTATCACATTGATTCATAGCTGTCCATAATTTAATCAAATTAAAAAATGAATATATTGAAATATACTTTACAATTGCATTGCAATACTTTCTCTCTATTATCTCTCTATTATAAAAAGAAATCCTGTCCCCTGTCCTGATAGTCTACGATGCGCTATATAATTATTATTATTATACGTGATCTTCTCGAAAGATAATTTAAAGACCCGAGAGACGAAAGAGACCTGTCACGGTGTGTCTCACGGGAACATAGAACGAGAGTCTTGCAAGACACACCCTACTTACAAGCAATATCAAAAAAAACAAATCAGTAGTGTAAAGGCAGTCATGCAGCACACACAGCTCCAGGGCTCTCAGTGCATATAAAGGTGTGTAAGGTCAATACGGTAGAAATGAATAGGGTAGAAATGAAACGTCAACGATTAAACGAAGAAGAAAGAAAAGCGCGAAGAAAAGAGACCCAAAAGCGATGGAGAGAAAAAAATGATAAAAAGAAAAACAATAATCTAGGTGCAAATTTAGAAAATAAGGAACGTGATGATCAGCCCAGAACAAGTGGAATGGGAAAAAAAGCACGTCCAATCGGGCGCAGAGAAAAGAGACTCAAATGCGTTGGACAGAAAAAAAGAGCAAAAAAGAATAATCGAGGTGCAAATTCAGAAAATAAGGAAAGTAATTATCAGTCCCGGAACAAGTGGAATTGAAAAAAAAAGCACATCCAATCCGGCTCAGAATTAAAAGACAATGAATAAAAGAAAGTACAGCTTCATAAAGACGTTTACAAACGTTGACGCTAAACACGTGCAGAGCAGGTTAGAGACTATGAAACCAGTGAAATTAGAAAGGCTCAAAAAAAAAAACAAACAAAACAAAAAAAAAAACGGCGCTATACACATGTGAAGAAAGCTGCGACAGCATCTGCCTCAACCGAACGTGAGCAGCGTTATACATCCTGCAAGAAAGAATTCAACTACGCCCGTGGCCAGAAATAAAAGACAGGTATGCTTTTACAACGACACGCGAGACCAGGCAGTGAGCCATCATTTAAAACAAGTCAATAGACCTCTAAGCTAGCAGTTGTTGGATTGCTTTGGGCAGGCAAGCATCATGTGCTCTGAGCTCTTAAAACAATGACATGCGACAGGTAGAAGAGGCAGCTAGCAAGCAGCAAAAAGACAGCAAATGATCCAAAGGCATATCCTTAGCGTACATTCAGCCACAACACCCTTCACAACACGAGCAGTATTATACGTCTAGGAAGAAAGAGATGTAACCTCGCGAGAGGAAGGAAATAAAGAAACAAGTATTGTTTTTACAAAAGTTTTTAAAGTAAAAGTGAAAATAATGCATATGTAACAATTCACAAGAAAATAATCTCTTTAAATTGTAGATTGCCTGCCTAAGGTAAAAGTCATCCCTGATAAATGGGGACGTGGGAATGAAGGGGTCCTTTCATCGGCTTAGCGCTATTTCAGATGTGGAATGGCAAAATGGGCCAGGCAGCGTGATGAATGAGGTCTCCAGGACTTAAAACAAATCCAAATCATATTATGTGATATCATCTAATGTGAAATTCTACTCCATACTTCTAGAATTTTTATTTTTATACTGTATTGAGGATTTATTCTGTTCTATGTATTGTACTGTATGGCTCAGAATTAAAAGACAATGAGTAAAATGACAAAGTGGAACTTCATAATGACGTTTACAAACGTTGGCGCTAAACACACGCAGAGCAGGTTAGAGACTATGAAACCAGTGAAATTAGAAAGGCTCAAAAAAAAAAAAAAAAGGCGCTATACACATGTGGAGAAAGTTAAAGGATATGAAAGTAGGAAAATTAGAAAATATAAAAAAAGAAAGTAAAGATTGCAGTAGCGCAAACAAACAAACTGCCTCATTTAACTATGCCCCGGTCTAACTTTGGTTTTGCACAATAATTACTACACTATTGCACCTTAACACTTAATTCTACTTTATTCACATAATTTTACTTATTTATTATGTTCTACTATACTGTTATCTTTCAATCTATGACTTTTTGTTAATCTGATATTCTTCTAACTTTGCACAGTTTTTGATAAACGGATCAGGATGCATTTCACTGCGTGTTGTCTTGTATAACTATGCATGTGACAAATAAAGAATCTTTAGAATTTCAAAAACGGAGTTTACCGCACATGCATTTATTGGTTACTTTGTTCATGTATATATATTGATCTGTCTGCTTATTTAAAAAGCTACATTTACCCCAGGAGTCAAAAACGTTCTGTCTAGCCCTTGTACAAAAACCTAGACAAAAGCTGGGGTATCACCTTGGTAACCCCATGTACTTTTGGAACTGTGAGAGGAAAATAGCACGACTTTACAGACAGGAGTCCAATGCAGAACTCTACTTACTTTTTTACTTTGAGAAAAAAAAAAAAAATTAACTGCTGATGTAGATCGTTTTGTCTGTGCTGAAATTTAAAACAGAGAAACCTATCCTGACCTCATTAAAAAGATGCAGCATATTGGGACTCGCAAGATTACAAATATTGTTTTTACAGAAGTTCTGAAATAAAAGTGAAACTAATGAAATAGCAACAATTCAAAGAAAAAATCTTAAAAGTGTGTATCCGGAAAACCAAACACGGGGGTTGGCGAGTGAAGCGAGCAGGGGGCGAAGCCCCCTAGTTAAAAAAAAAAAATAAAATCTTGGATCGAGACGCAATTTTCTCTGAGACACTTTAACGTCCTGCGAGACAAGGCAGTGAGACAAAAGGGCAGCTGCTGTACAGGCTTTTAAAGTTCGAAGCGCTGAGCAACATGCAGATCACACAGCACAGCACAAGCAGCAGCAAGCCAGCTGATTGAGCATAGAGGAGGTAAAAAAAAAAAAAATGTAATTGTTTCCCATTGTGTCACCGTTTAAGTGGGGGTTTCGGAAGAGCGACCGCATCTCCTTAGTGTGCATTCAGCCCCACTCTTTGCAACGCGAGAGGCAGAGACGCGAAGTGCCTGGGGTGTAGAGCGTCCCGGGCTTGGGAAGGGGGTGGGCGAGCGAAGCAAGCAGGGGGCAAAGCCACCTAGTAATTTTACAAAACAAAAAAATGCATTTTACTCCATGACCCTAATTTGTTGATTACATTTTATCAAACTGCCTCTAGCAATTTTCATATTTACATCATAACTAGATCTACTTGAGCAAATAAATTCCAGTTATTGCCACATACAGCACATAGTCATATATGAAATCACCAAATATTATGATTGCACAGAGAGAGGTGGAAGGTTAACTTACCATCAGTTACCACTCATTTTACTTACTGTACCAAAACCATTAATAAACAAGGTACTAAAAATGAACACACTTAAAAACCAACAGAGTAGAAGCAACGCACCCCATAACACTAACTTACTGGATATTCCGACTACGAATGCTTTGTGAACATATTTGTTCTGCTCACATTTCATGAATGAGACCCAAAGTGTACAAAGTTAAATGAAACAGGTCAATTCTACAAAAGATGCACACATACAAAAAGTACACATAGCATGAAACACAAATATAATACATACAAACACACATATACACACAATACATGCAGCATCCTACTATACAAGGGTAAAGCAAGAAGGCAATTTGAAAAACAGATAGAAGCTGGTGAAATACAACATGTTCACAATGGCAGTTCAAACATGCACAGTACAGTGCTCCACCATTAGCCTAGTTGAAGCCAAGGTCAAATGAATATGGATGCTCTGCTGCGGGATTGCGCCATTTTGAACAATGTGCCATAATGAGACTTCTTTGGACAGAGGGAATAAAACTGCTAAAATTTAGGGATGCACCGATACCGAAACGGGTATCTGGTATCGGCCTCGATACCACATTTTCTAAAGTACTCGTACTCGTTAAAAGTCCCCCGATACCAGGGACCGATACCACGGTCTGAGAAATGTCTATGTTTGAGCGGCGTGTAAGGGGTTAATCACAGGCACCGAGTGCCCGCCCCCAGGCCCCGGCTGCAGCTCAGAGCGGGGAGAAGGCGAGGCGAGACATGTCAGCCGTGTGGAACTATTTCAAAGTGAATGAAGACGACAAAACAAAGGCGGACTGCAAATTGTGCTCAGCGAAATTGTCCAGAGGAGGCTCAAAAGGTAGCGCATTTAACACAAGTAATTTAATCAAGCACCTAAAATCCCAACACGACGAGTACAAAGAGTTCACCCACGCTTCTAAACCAACACAACCCACGCTGCAGCAAACTCTTGCAAGACGAGAGAAAATGTCCAGAGACAATCCACGTGCTGTGAAAATAACACAGGCAATTATCGAGTACATTGCATTGAGTGACCAGCCACTCTCGGAGGTAAAAAATGTGGGATTCCTGCGTCTCCTCCATGTTCTGGAGCCCAGATATGATGTCCCAAGCCGCCGCTACATGACTGACACGGAGCTGCCTAAACTACACGACTCCGTGAAAAAACATATCCACAGCCTACTGCAAGCCTCCTCTCCGTTTAGTTTCACCACGGATATTTGGACAAGCAGTGTTAGCCCCGTGTCGCTAATTAGCCTAACCTCCCAGTGGATAGACGAGAGTTTCTTGTTTTTTTTGTTAAATTATATGACTAAAGCTGTTACCTGTAAATTTAAATCATGTTTTTATTAAGTACTCGGTATCAGCAAGTACTTGGTATCGGCGAGTACTGAAATGCAAGTACTCGTACTCGTTTTCCAAAAAAGTGGTATCGGTGCATCCCTACTAAAATTCTAGGAAGGAATTATCTATCTATCTATCTATTTTACATATGAATCAAGTTCCATATGAAACTATTTACAGGTCCACATATTATTATAAATAAATATACTTGGTCAGAAGGAGATCACAAAAGTACTTAGCATTCAAACAAAAAATCCATTTATGAGTATTTATATAAAAAAAAGGCATTCAGAAAATGAGTTTGTTTTCCTGACCAGTGCAAAATGTCCATTTTGCTATGTTCTATCCATTTTTATGTTAAACCTCAGTCACTGACATGTATTGGATGTAAGAAAATTTAAAATGTGTTCAACAGGACCTTGCTAACTAAAGCATTATTTAGCAAAACTCTGTACAGGAAAGAACCCCAAATTCTGATTTTCTTCAGATTTTAGCATGGGCCACACACACACACACACACACACACACAAAGCAGAAAAAAAATCACTTCAATGAAAAATGTTCTGTATACTTAGTCCATCCATCCATCCATTATCCAACCTGCTATATCCTAACTACAGGGTCACAGGGGTCTGCTGGAGCCAATCCCAGCCAACACAGGGCGCAAGGCAGGAAACAAACCTCGGGCAGGGCGCCAGCCCACCGCAGGGCTGTATACTTAGTACAAAACTTAAAATTGTTTGCATGTACAGTATACACTGGGTATAATAAGAGGATCAACAAGTTTTCCTAAAACCATACTGTGAAATTGTGCATCTGACCTGAATTGACTTGCTAAGTGGAATGCAGTTGGACATAAATGTAGACAACAACAGTTTTGAAATATACTGTATGTTCGTACATAAGATATGTGCCTGGGTGGTTTACTAATCCAATCTTTTTAACATCTGTTAGTTTCTGAAAGCCATTGCTTAATTGTTGCATGACTTCAGGTTTAGACTTGAAATGTTATTTGATGTCTTTGGGGAAAAAAAAACAGGATAGATAGATAGATAGATAGATAGATAGATAGATAGATAGATAGATAGATAGATAGATAGATAGATAGATAGATAGATAGATAAAAAAAAAATTAATTTTTTAATATAAACTTTATTGTGCACAATAAACAGAAGACATGAACACATCAATACAAATAATTTTTTCATATAACAATGTCATTACTCCTCCACTACTCCCCATTCCCCACACATTAAATACACACGTCTGTATTTAGTATTCAGTACTCCAGCTAATCCTTCTAACATTTAAACATTACAATTTTCACACCAGGGGCCTCATGTATAAACGGTGCGTACGCACAGAAATGTTGCGTACGAACCTTTCCACGCTCAAATCGCGATGTATAAAACCTAAACTTGGCGTAAAGCCACGCACATTTCCACGGTAACTCATACCTTGGCGTACGCAATTTATCCGCCCGGTTTTGCAGACTGGCGGCACCCAGTGTCAAAGCAGTGCTACTGTTCCTGTGTGGTCACCCTTTCTTAGATCCACATCCACGGCGGCGGCTTTATCAAATACACTGAAATTAACCGCATATCGTTCATAAATTTAATGCATCTGATTGTAATTAACCTGTAACAATATAATGGTCCACAGAATGGTCAAACTACTGTTCCTGTGTGCTCATCCTTTCTTTCTTAGCTCCACATTCCTGACGCGGCTTTATAAATACACTGAAATTAACTGCATATTGTTTATTAGTGTAATACATCTGATTGTAATTAACCTGCTGCAATATAATGGGCCAGGGAATAGCCATAGTATTCCAAATAACAGAACTGCTTTAGCGTTGTTACGCTCACTGCATCTTGTTCTTCTTTTTGCTGTTCCCGTTAAGGGTTGCCACTGCGGATCATTTTTTTCCATATTACTCTCACTGCACCACTCGGAGTATTTATATCACTGTATCTGAGTGTGAATCACAGCAGCAGATGATCGGAAAGAGAATTATCGGTATACAGTTTCAAGTACACACTACCTCAACCACGGCAAAAAGCGTCAAACCCTTTCCTGTACGGACCTCGCGTTTCAGAAACAGTTTCATCCCACGAACTATAAACGCACTCAATCACCTCACTGTAAACTTGCACTACAGTTATAATATTGCACAACCTGCGCTACTTTATAAAGCGCGTATGATGACAATATCATTTTTAAGATGAAATGCAGCAAAATATGTTGCTTATAGTATACAGATAAAACTTTAACTTCATTTAAATAATCTGTATTGCTAATAATTAAACATGTGAGGACACGGTGCCGCAGCGCTAGCTAGTTCACGGATAGCTCCTGCCTTGCGCTGTATTCTTGCTGGTGCTGACGCGACACTGGAAGGATAGACGAATAGAATAATTAAACATGTACTACGAAGATATTTCAATGTTCCTTAAAAGTTTTGAAGAATCGGCGTTCTAAGCTTACAAATGGCTTCACGTCTATTACAGAGCTGATTGTGTGGCGATTGGAGAAAGAAAAGTATGGACAGGAATTGGAGGTTAGTACGTTTGAAAGAGACAGTACTTCTGTAATAAATTATTTCATCGAAGGTCACACATGGTGCAACAAGCCTCTTGCGTGAGATATGAACAATCACTGCGCCACCGTGTTCCCATGTTTAATAACATGCTTTCATTCCTATCATCATGAAAATGATATCACGTATACATCTCAGTATTTTAATTATTCAGAGAGCTGTAATATCTCGAATGTAATGCATTCTGTGTCCTGTCGGAGAAAGAGAAAGAACGGAAGCACGTAGTGATTCACACACATAGAGCACATAGAAGATCAAACACAGAAAAAAGCATTTAACATGCTACTTGAGAAACTAGTAAAATAAACGATTTTAAGAAATTTCGAGATTAAAGTTGACATTTCGTGCTTTTTTCCCACTGTGTGCCTATGTTTTTTGTTTGTACCCTAATACGCTTTCATATGACACTCGGACGGTGGCCTACAACTCGCCTTTCACAGCGACTTTGATATGTGATTTCGGGCACTGTGCGACTTTGTGAATTTGATCTTTCGAGTTTTTCCGACACTCTGTCACTCGATCAACTTTCTTTTGTTGATTATACCACTGTTTAAACCAACAAATAGCATGTTTTTCCTTTGCCTCCACTTGGTATTCGCTGAAATTCTTATATTTTCCTCTGTGCTTTTCCCATTGTCTTTTCACAGAAGGCTATTTATATTGATTTGCATATTCAAAGAGGCGTAATTCTGGGAGGAGTTGGGGCGGGACAGAAGGCGCGTGCACGTGTGTTACTTTTCACGCAAATCGGGATTTATGTAGTGGAAGAACGTGAAAGTATGCGTGCGCACAGATTCCTGCATCTGGATTTTTCTGTGCGTACGCACAATCCCGCTTTTGTGCTTACGCCATGTTATAGTGTGAGTTCTACGCACGGCGTTATACATGAGGCCCCAGGTCTTCCAAGTTATTCCAAATTTATTTTTAGTTGCCCCCCCTCAATAGAACACAGCACCCCCTTCACTTCCCACACTTTTTCAAATTCTTCGATATTACACATTGTTTTATAATATGTAAATTCTAGCTTGATTCTTGAAATTACATAAAATTTGAAAATAAACAGTACCTCATCTGGTAATGTACCACACTGTTTATTATTACGGCTTTTTAAAATGGCTAACTTTGCTTGCCCAAGCAAATAATTTAAAAGTTGAAATTTAGATTTTGATGTTTTGTTATATTTCATGCCCAAAATAGATAGATAGATAGATAGATAGATAGATAGATAGATAGATAGATAGATAGATAGATAGATAGATAGATAGATAGATAGATAGATAGATAGATAGATAGATAGATAGATAGATAGATAGATAGATAGATACTTTCTTAATCCCAATGGGAAATTCACATTCTTCAGCAGCAGCATACTGATACAATAAATAATATTAAATTAAAGAATGATAATAATGCAGGTGAAAAAACAGACAATAACTATGTATAATGTTAAATATTAACGTTTACCCCCCCGGGTGGAATTAAAGAGTCGCATAGTTTGGGGGAGGAACGATCTCCTCAATCTGTCTGTGGAGCAGGACAGTGACAGCAGTCTTCGCTGAAGCTGCTCTTCTGTCTGGAGATGATACTATTTAGTGGATGCAGTGGATTCTCCATAATTGATAGGAGCCTGCTGAGCGCCCTTTGCTCTGCCACAGATGTTAAACTGTCCAGCTCCATGCCAACAATAGAGCCTGCCTTCCTCACCAGTTTGTCCAGGTGTGAGGCGTCTTTCCTCTTAATGCTACCTCCCCAGCACACCACTGCGTAGAAGAGGGCGCTCGCCACAACTGTTTGATAGAACATCTGCAGCATCTTATTGCAGATGTTGAAGGAAGCCAGCCTTCTAAGGAAGTATAACCGTCTCTGTCCTTTCTTGCACAGCGCATCAGTATTGGCAGTCCAGTCTAATTTATCATCCAGCTGCACTCCCAGATATTTATAGGTCTGCACCATCTGCACACAGTCACCTTTGATGATCACTGGGTCTATGAGGGGTCTGGGCCTCCTAAAATCCACCACCAGCTCCTTGGTTTTGCTGGTGTTCAGGTGTAGGTAGTTTGAGTCGCACCATTTAACAAAGTCATTGATTAGGTCCCTATACTCCTCCTCCAGCCCATTCCTGATACAGCCCACGATAGCAGTGTCATCAGCGAACTTTTGCACATGGCAGGACTCCGAGTTGTATTGGAAGTCCGATGTATATAGGCTGAACAGGACCGGAGAAAGTACAGTCCCTTGTGACGCTCCTGTGTTGCTGACCACAATGTCAGACGTGCAGTTCCCAAGACGCACATACTGAGGTCTGTCTTTAAGATAGTCCATGATCCATGCCACTAGGTATGAATCTAATCCCATCTCTGTCAGCTTGTCCCTAAGGAGCAGAGGTTGGATTGTGTTGAAGGCGCTAGAGAAGTCTAGAAACATAATTCTTACAGCACCACTGCCTCTGTCCAAGTGAGAGAGGGATCGGTGTAGCATATACAGTGGTGTGAAAAACTATTTGCCCCCTTCCTGATTTCTTATTCTTTTGCATGTTTGTCACACAAAATGTTTCTGATCATCAAACACATTTAACCATTAGTCAAATATAACACAAGTAAACACAAAATGCAGTTTGTAAATGGTGGTTTTTATTATTTAGGGAGAAAAAAAAATCCAAACCTACATGGCCCTGTGTGAAAAAGTAATTGCCCCCCTGAACCTAATAACTGGTTGGGCCACCCTTAGCAGCAATAACTGCAATCAAGCGTTTGCGATAACTTGCAATGAGTCTTTTACAGCACTCTGGAGGAATTTTGGCCCACTCATCTTTGCAAAATTGTTGTAATTCAGCTTTATTTGAGGGTTTTCTAGCATGAACCGCCTTTTTAAGGTCATGCCATAGCATCTCAATTGGATTCAGGTCAGGACTTTGACTAGGCCACTCCAAAGTCTTCATTTTGTTTTTCTTCAGCCATTCAGAGGTGGATTTGCTGGTGTGTTTTGGGTCATTGTCCTGTTGCAGCACCCAAGATCGCTTCAGCTTGAGTTGACGAACAGATGGCCGGACATTCTCCTTCAGGATTTTTTGGTAGACAGTAGAATTCATGGTTCCATCTATCACAGCAAGCCTTCCAGGTCCTGAAGCAGCAAAACAACCCCAGACCATCACACTACCACCACCATATTTTACTGTTGGTATGATGTTTTCTGAAATGCTGTGTTCCTTTTACGCCAGATGTAACGGGACATTTGGTTTCCAAAAAGTTCAACTTTTGTCTCATCAGTCCACAAGGTATTTTCCCAAAAGTCTTGGCAATCATTGAGATGTTTCTTAGCAAAATTGAGACGAGCCCTAATGTTCTTTTTGCTTAACAGTGGTTTGCGTCTTGGAAATCTGCCATGCAGGCCGTTTTTGCCCCGTCTCTTTCTTATGGTTGAGTCGTGAACACTGACCTTAATTGAGGCAAGTGAGGCCTGCAGTTCTTTAGACGTTGTCCTGGGGTCTTTTGTGACCTCTCGGATGAGTCGTCTCTGCGCTCTTGGGGTAATTTTGGTCGGCCGGCCACTCCTGGGAAGGTTCACCACTGTTCCATGTTTTTGCCATTTGTGGATAATGGCTCTCACTGTGGTTCGCTGGAGTCCCAAAGCTTTAGAAATGGCTTTATAACCTTTACCAGACTGATAGATCTCAATTACTTCTGTTCTCATTTGTTCCTGAATTTCTTTGGATCTTGGCATGATGTCTAGCTTTTGAGGTGCTTTTGGTCTACTTCTCTGTGTCAGGCAGCTCCTATTTAAGTGATTTCTTGATTGAAACAGGTGTGGCAGTAATCAGGCCTGGGGGTGGCTACGGAAATTGAACTCAGGTGTGATACACCACAGTTAGGTTATTTTTTAACAAGGGGGCAATTACTTTTTCACACAGGGCCATGTAGGTTTGGATTTTTTTTCTCCCTAAATAATAAAAACCATCTTTTAAAAACTGCATTTTGTGTTTACTTGTGTTATATTTGACTAATGGTTAAATGTGTTTGATGATCAGAAACATTTTGTGTGACAAACATGCAAAAGAATAACAAATCAGGAAGGGGGCAAATAGTTTTTCACACCACTGTAGATGATGGCATCCTCCGCTCCCACCTTCTCCTGATATGCAAACTGCAGAGGGTCAAGGGCGTGTTGAACCTGTGGCCTAAGGTGGTGAAGCAGCAGCCTCTCCATGGTCTTCATCACATGTGATGTCAGAGCAACAGGCCGAAAGTCATTCAGCTCACTAGGACGTGATACCTTTGGGACTGGGGTGATACAAGATGTTTTCCAAAGCCTCGGGACTCTCCCCTGTTCCAGGCTCAGGTTGAAGATGCGCTGCAGAGGACCCCCCAGCTCCGATGCACAGACCTTCAGCAGTCGTGGCGATACTCCATCTGGACCCGCTGCTTTGCTGGCACGAAGTCTCCTCAGCTGTCTGCTCACTTGCGCTGTTGTAATTATGGGTGGGGATGTCTTTCCTATGCTGGTATCAGCAGAAGGATGTGTGGAGGGCAGAATGCTTACATCATAAATACTATATCAGCCAGCAGCACAAGCAAGCATTTTCAGAATTCAATTGGATGGCCATTCTTTCTGAACAAGCCAATAAAAGAATAATTATAATAATTTCATTACCTATGCTTTATTGACACTAATGCTGCCTTTCCATTATTCCATAGTAGTCATACATTCAAATTCCCAATTCATGTTTGCATCCAAGTTGCAAAGACATTTTGTGGACTAAGAAAACATCTACAGTTACCGGCTACACCAAGAAGCTGACTGTTGATGTTATCCAATATATAGCATCAAGTTTGGTCATGATTACAGTTGTTAAGTCCTCAAACCTGTACTCCTGTAAATATCAATGCGAATTCATATAAAATGCCACGTTAATAAGTCCCTCGTTCCACAATGTCTGTGTGGGTTCTCCTCTATGGACTGGTTTACTTTCCATTATTCCACCAGTTCAATTGCCTCATTCCTGTATTATGATGAGACTGACAAGAGTGGTGTCATCAGCAAACCTCACCATTTTCACAGATTGCATATACTGTACAATACTCCTTTCTGTTAATTTTCACTTGCCAAAGTATGACATTGCTGTCATCACCACGTATAATCTTCCACGGTCATTTTATGTTCAAAAATTGCTTATGACATGACAATGAAGGTAATTTTTACTTTAATCATTGTTGGTAAACACTTCATACTAACATTAATTTTAAATTACTATGTATGTTGAGTTCACTTCATGCTTTGAGATTCAACTCAAACATCTGGATAACTTGGAGTGAAGACTTGCAGATTTTAAATTAACTTAAACCTTTAAGAACCCAAAATGGAAAAAGATCTTATCATTTTTTTAAACTGTTGCTACTAATTGGAATAATTAGATTTATTTACATTTAATATATACTTTATGACCAATTTGTTAAAAAAATATAGTCTTATTTTTGTAGTTTACAATTATAGTTGTCATAGATTAACTAAATGTAATCATTTGAATTGTCCATTTATCCATTTTGTAACCTGCTTATTAAGTGTAGGATTGTGGGAAGCAAGAGTCTACCTTAGCAGAATTATGGTGCAAAATAAGAACAAACCCTGGATGGGACATCTATCCGCCATAACGCACACTCACTTATTCTTGGTCAATGTAGAGTTATCAGCCAACCTAACTGACAAATCTTTGGGTTGTAATAGAAAAACCCACACAAACGCTGAGCAAATATGAAAATTTCAAACAGTGATAAGGAGGAATTAGAATCAAATCAAGCAACTCTAAACACTGTAGCACTGCCTACCAAGCAATAAAAACAACATATCAAGTTCTTGGTAATTTTGTGTTTTCTATCTGAGAGAATTGCAAAAGACAATAAATTACGCATTTAAACGTACTCTTCTTAATCATGACACTGGAGAGGGGGTAACAGCCATGTTGGTTGGACATACAAGTAAAAAATTAATACACATGATACTACTTCTACAATCATCATTACGTAAATAACGAAGGCGTGTGTCAGCATATACCTGCAACAAGAAAAAAAAACCATAAGTAAAAGTAATTTCCACAGAAAAAAAAATTAAACAAGGCTACACTTTTTCAGCTGGTTTGATTTGAAAGGTAAGCAGAGAACAAAGGGAGGATGAAAGAGTGATATAGAATCCTACAAAAAGTTTTAAATGAAGAATGGTGGGATGCAGAAGGGGTCTAATGTATAATGCCTTGTGTAGAATTCACACTAAAACATGGGATACGAACAAAATTATAAATGTACAAATGCACAATAAAACTCAGATGCATGAAACTGTGTATATAAATCCCAATCAACATGAATTTTAATGTACATGTACGACAAATTTCAACAAATGCGAAATGGAGGTACTGCACTTCTCAGTGAAGTGGAGACAAGGAAGAACACACTGTTTAGAGGCTTAAGCAGTGTTATAAGCAACAAAAGGAAATTGATGTAGTGGCACAAGATGTTGGAGGCACTCAAAAGTTCAAGTTCAGAAGGTCACACAGTTCCTGAAATAAAAAAAGAAGTGTTCAGATATTAAAGTCAACATGAAAGGGTGAGTCGTAGCCCCCCACCCCAAGCAATCAGTGTACTGGGAGGAGGTAGCGGAATTTTGTGGCTCACACCATTTGAGCAGCGTGCTGCTGCAATTATTGGTGAGACACTTATAACCACCATTTTACTGCTGCCCAAGCCTGAGAGTGGCAGTCATTATAACGTCACTCTTGTTCAGTCAGTGGGTTGGCAAGCAGGGTGAGAAAGCTTCGTCTTCAGCAGGTGCCTACTCTCACCTTAGTGAAAGTTTTATATGGTTACATCATACAGTTAACTTACATTTTGACCAAAGGAGTAATAATAAATGTCTTATCTTACTGAGAAGCCAGCCAGCCATCACACACAACACCATTTTCAAGTTTGTTCCCAACACTATTACTCAAAATGAATGAATGATGAGTTGAGCCAGGCCATCTCAGCACAACATTAATGAGACGGATTTTCACATCAAAGATAATTTGCAAATTAACAGAGTGGAAATATTTTCTGTTTACTTAAGCAAATTAATTCTTTGAAGCCACCTTCATAGCAATGTGCTTGCAGTCAACCACTCTGACTACAATTGGAAAACTGGACGTTGCTGTGAATTGTGCTTTGATACTTGCCTGTTTAATGACAGTGTAAGGAAATATATGTATATCTGGATGACAAGCAGATACCATCCCATACAGCTGGCATGGTACAACTCAGTGATGAGTGAGAAATATCCGATCAGTCAGCCAGTTCACGTTGAAAAGCTCCTGTGGCTAAAAACCGTTCACCACACAGCTCCAAGAAGATAGCTCTTAGAAATCTAAATCAACTTAGACCTCCTAAGAACTCACTAAATTAATTAGATCAGCTGACTCAATTCATTCTTTTAAAAAACAACTTAAAACTCAACTGTTCAGGAAGGCTTTTAACTTAACCAGACATTCTGCCTCCTCTTTTGGTATTCCTCTCCGCCGAGATGCTCAATATAATTTTTCTCTTTTAGTATTGAATTTAGTATTTTACTGTGGTTTAGTATATTTTAGTCTGTTTAATGCTTTTGCATATCTTGTATCTATCTGTTTTAGTGTTCTATTCAGGAAACATTTGTATCCAATGTTACATATATCTACTGTTTCTTGAGCATGGGAAAGGCACTATATAAATAAAATTTATTATTATTATTATTATTAGAAGTCAGTCATCATCATGGGAAAAGCAATCAGTATGATCTCTAAATACGTACTCTCTTCTAATTCTTCCATTTGCGATGTCTTCTAACAAAGCTAAAGCAGTCATGGTAGTTGAATATTTTGGCCATTCCATGCACCATTATATAGTTACAGGTTGATTACAATCAAGGGCCTTAAACTTGTAAACGGTATGAAATTAATTTCGGTGTATTTGATAAAGCCCTCGTCCTGGAAGCGAATCTAAAAATGAAAGGGAAACCACACAAACAGTAACACTGCTTTGATGCTGGGTGCGAACCGTTTACAAAAATTAGCAGAAACGTGTGTGCATTGTCCGACACTTCTGTGAAAATGTGTGAAGCATTACGCCAAGTTTAGTTTTTATATATCTCAACATGAGCATGGAAACAGGCGTACGCACCATTTATACGTGAGGCCCCAGGACTCTAAAATTCATTATAGGTAGAAAGGGCTGCATCGGAGCACATTTGTAAAAAGAAAATATAGCATGAAGATTATAATAACAATAGAAAAAATAGAAAGTAAGATTAGAGACCCAACACTTTGGTTATGTTGTTTTTATTCGTAATATTTCCAAATGGGAAATCATAACCATACATCGATAATTGAATTTTATAACCATGTACTTTATAGTAATTGAAAACAAATACTGGAAAAGGTAATCCAATTTTAACATCCACTATACTATATGCTGAACATATAAAATGTTTAATCAAAGAGAAATTAAATGATAAAAAGTGCTTTTTTGAAATATGAGGTCTGTAAGAATTAATTATAATTTCACACATGTGGTGGAGTGGTTACTATTGCTGTCTTACAACTCTGGAAACCACTTTAATTTGAGTCCCGAGTCCAGAGTATAGTAATCCCTCGCTATATCGCGCTTCGCCTTTCGCGGCTTCACTCCATCGCGGATTTTATATGTAAGCATATTTAAATATATATCGCGGATTTTTCGCTGCTTCGCGGGTTTTCTGCGGACAATGGGTCTTTTAATTTCTGGTACATGCTTCCTCAGTTGGTTTGCCCAGTTGATTTCATACAAGGGACGCTATTGGCAGATGGCTGAGAAGCTATCCAGGTTACTTTTCTCTTTCTCTTGGGCTGACTTTCTCTGATCCTGACGTAGGGGGATTGAGCAGGGGGGCTGTTCGCACACCTAGACGATACGGACGCTCGTCTAAAAATGCTGAAAGATTATCTTCACGTTGCTTTCTTTTGTGCAGCTGCTTCCTGAAACGACATGCTGCACGGTGCTTCGCATACTTAAAAGCTCGAAGGGTACGTATTGATTTTTGCTTGCTTGTTTTTCTCTGTCTCTCTCTCTCTTTCTGTGCTCTTGACAGAGGGGGTGTGAGCGGCCGCCTTCAACAGCTTTGTGCCGCGGTGCTTCACATACTTAAAAGCCAAACAGCCCTATTGATTTTCCTCTGCCTTTATGACAGTCTCTGCTCCCGACTCCTTTGAAGAGGAAGATATGTTTGCATTCTTTTAATTGTGAGACGGAACTGTCATCTCTGTCTTGTCATGGAGCACAGTTTAAACTTTTGAAAAAGAGACAAATGTTTGTTTGCAGTGTTTGAATAATGTTCCTGTCTCTCTACAACCTCCTGTGTTTCTGCGCAAATCTGTGACCCAAGCATGACAATATAAAAATAACCATATAAACATATGGTTTCTACTTCGCGGATTTTCTTATTTCGCGGGTGGCTCTGGAATGCAACCCCCGCGATGGAGGAGGGATTACTGTATAGTGTATATAGTTGACACATTAAGTACATGTTCAGTTTAGCGATTCTAACTTTCTGACGAAGGCATATATGGAACGTTTATTTGGTGGCTCCAAACTGATTAAAACAGAGTAAGTGTGCTGATGGTGCGCTGTGATGGAATGACAACCATACTTGGAGGCTAGCAAATTATTCTTTGGCATATAAGTAAGCCATGTAACTGAAACAGCAGTCGCAGCTAACAAATTTTTTAACAGACATTTTATTTATTTATAAAGCACTTTAAAAACAACCAAAAGACTGACCAAAGTACTATACAATAAAAAAACCAACATATCAGACAAACAATAACCAAAGGGTAAAAGATACAGAAACACATAAACACATAAGAGCTGAAGAGATTCATAATAAAAAGTACACAGTCAGTCAACATATAATACTGGGTTAATGGCCAGGGAGTAAAAGTGCGTTTTTAAATAAGATTTAAAGACAGCAAGTGAAGGAGCCTGCCTAATGTGCAACGGCAAATCGTTCCAGAGTTTTGGAGCTGCAACTGAAAAAGCCCGATCACCTCGGAGTTTGCCTCGTGCCTTGGGAACACGTATAAGCATCTGGTCGACTGACCTGAAAGAGCAAGACGGTACATAAGGGTGCAGCAGTTCCGACAAATAAAATGGGGCACAACCATCAAAGGATTTAAAAACAAATACAAAGATCTTAAAATGGATTCGAAAACGAACTGGAAGCCAGTGAAGGGAAGCCAAAAAATCGGGGTAACGAGCTCATGCTTTCTTGTGTCAGTTAAAAATCGAGCAGTGGCATTTTGCACCAGCTGTAGGCGAGAAACGGAGGCCTGGTTAATTCCAAAAAGAAGTGCATTGCAGCAATCTAGACGAGAGGTTATAAAAGCATGTATCACTGTTTCAAGGCTGCATTTAGACAAAACAGGCTCGATTTTTGACAGCTGCCTCAACTGGAAAAAGCAAGATTTTAAAACTTGACAGCCATGTGAACGCAGTGGTAAAGTGGAATCCATTTTCACACCTAAATTAGCGATTATGGATTTCTCAAATTGAGCCAAAGTGGAACGGTTGATGCAGGGAGTCCCGCTGGTGCCATTGGGTCTAAATAGCATGACTTCTGTCTTGTTCTCATTAAATTTAGAAAATTTAATGCCATCCAACTCATGATGTCAATAAGGCAATCAAGCAGGGGCTGGACAGAGCATGGACCAGGACGCTTCAGAGGGAAATAAACCTGACAGTCGTCTGCATAAAGATGAAATGAAATACAGTTTTTCCAGAAAATAGCACCGAGTGGCAGCAAGTACAAGGAGAAAAGATGAGGTCCCAGGATGGAGCCCTGTGGTACCCCCCAGGGGAGGGCAACAGAGGTGGAAGTAAAATCATCAATGCTGACACAAAAACTTCTATCTGAGAGATATGACCTAAACCATTGGAGAGCTGAACCTGTGATGCCCACCCACTGCTCTAGCCTGGAGATGAGGATCTCATGGTCTATAGTGTCAAAGGCAGCAGTTAAATCCAGAAGCATAAGTAGTACACAGTCACTAGAGTCCACTATTAAAAGAATATCATTAAAAACCCTTAACAGAGAGGACTCGGTGTTGTGGTGAGTTTTAAACCGAGACTGGAACACTTACAGAATTGCATGTTCGTCCAGGCAGGACTTCAGTTGGGTGTAGATGACTTTTTCCAAGAGTTTGGACAAAAAAAGGTAGCTTGGAAATAGGCCTAAAGTTAGACATAACAGAGTGGTTTTTGAAATTTTTAGGCACCACAATACAGGTTAAACTACTATTAATAATAGTAATAATAGACGGACCCAAGGTATTAAAGACCTCCTTAATAAGTCAAGGAGGGACAACATCAAAGGGGGAGCCAGATGGCTTCAGACTGGAAACCAGCTGCTTTAAAAAGGGAAGAGTGACAGGTTCAAAGTGGTCAAAACACAGCTAAGCAGGGTATTAAAATGGATGGATCATGAGAAGGTGGTGAAATTAGGGCCCTAGTGCTTACAACCTTCTTCAAAAAAAAAAAGTAAAAAAATTTGTCGCAAGTTTCTCTAGAAGTTTCCAGATAGACAGGTTAATGAACAGTAAGAACAGAACTTAATGTGTTAAAAAGTACACAGGGGTTGTGAGAGTTAGAGCCAATAACTTCAGATAAAAATTTTGATCTGGCAGCTTTCAAAACTTTCTGATAACACAACCAACTATCTCTTAAAATTTCAAAAGAAACCTGCAACCTGTCCTTTTTCCACCTCCGTTCAGCTCTCCTGCACTCCCGTCTATAGGCATGGGTATTAGCATTTAACCATGGCTCTGGGCAGGGCTTTAGTTGCCTGCTTTTTAATGGTGCCACAGAGTCCAGAGCAGTTTGGCAAGCAAAATTAAATTGAAGTATTAGCTCCTCAATATTGGAAGACACCGAGAGCTGTGAAGTCACTTCATAATTAAAAACAGCAGAAAATTAAGCAGCAGTGGAAGATTTAAGAGCACATCAGTGCCGAACAGGTGCATATGGTTTAGCAAATTGACAGAGAGGAACAAAATCAAATAAAACAGGGATATGGTCTGAAAACACTACATCACCAATTTCCAGATTAAGAACAGATTCACCATGAGAAAAGACAAGATCCAATGTATGCCCACGTTCCTGAGTGGGACCATTTGCAGACGGAATTAGACTAAAAGAGTCCATTAAATCTAAAACGTCCTTCACCAAAGGCTTCTCAGTACAACAAACACGAATATTGAAATCCCCAACAATTAAAACTTGGTCATATTTTGGTGGAAATTCTGCCAAGAAATCAAAAAAGTCACTTATAAAATCCTTATAATACTTTGGTGGATGATAAACCACTGCACAGAGCAGCACAAGAGAACGACCCAACTCAAAAAGACTCCGTTCAAAGCTGGAGAAAGAAACAGCTAGAAGCCACTGTTTACAATCGAAGTAGGATTTGAAGACAGTCACTAAACCTCCACCATGACCTGAGAACTGCAGGGAATTAAAATACGAGCTGCCACACAGCAACAATTCAGATATGGCGCTGGACTCACTGGAGACAACCAGGTTTCAGTTAAACAGAGGAAATCCAATCTATGAGAAGCGAAGAAATCCTTTAAGATAAAAGTTTTGTTCATTACAGATCAAGCGTTCACTAGACCCATCCTGATGGTTGCCGGGTCCGAAGCCGCAATAGCGAGCGTGCGCCAGAGGCCGCAAATTCTGAAGATTCGCTCCTTGCCAATGCAGGTGAAGTGGGCAGGGGCATGGAGGCGGAATCGCCTGATCGGAGCCAAAAACAGGTACCAGCCAGGAGTCCACAGGGTCCCAGGAGCACCATGACGCAAAAAGGTGAGGAGCCAATCTATGTTGAGCCAGAAACTTTGGGAGGTCGAGCCAAACAGGCCTTTACCTTCACCAACCGCCCGCCGCATTTACCTTGCCGTCTGTGACGCTTCCTCCAGCGAGGTGAACCTGAGCAAGGTAGAGGAATGCCGGTATTCCAGATAGGAGCTGGGGAGGAGGAAAATCTTGTCCTCCATGGTCCAACTGTACAAGTCTTACAGCAGACAAACGAAGCTCCAGAAGTGTTTGGTGATCATACACCAGTAGCGAGTTGACATTTTGCATGACACACACAAAAATAACAACAAAAACATAAGCAAAATAGAGAGCGGTAGACAAAATGCCACACACACTGGCACCATCCATTCCCCTTATTTTGTGGTAATAGATGTAATTTCAATGTTAATTTTTATTTGTACTAAAAAAAAGAAAATTCCAGATTGATTTTATGGTACCTTTATTTACATCATTAAAGTCATATTTCTTGATTGAATCATCTGCTGTTTTGGTAACTTGATTGTTTTAAGAGAGTGAGACAAGAATGAAGATTGTGGAATGTGTTTAAAGTAAAGTTCCAGTCAGGATGAAGGCAATTTCATAGACATAATTATCTGATCACGTACACATACAAATAAAAAGATAATATGAAACACCAATATAAAAATAATGAAATTCAAAAATATTTTGGATTTAAATTTTTGGAATGATATGTTTAATACTTTCTGGATTGGTCAGAAAATTGATTCCAGTTTGTCTAAATTTCATTCTTTTTGTTTATAAATATAAAATTAAATGATAGAGAGTACAATTCATATTTGTTACTCATATATTTCTTAATGATGTGTATTAAAAAATAAATCTCATAAATGATGGAAAAAGAAGCATGTATTAAACAAAAATGATGGATTATGGAAGGTCTTTATAGTGAATAAAATAATCACCACCTTATTTTGAAAAGTAAAGCAATAAGTTAAAAAAATTACTACTGTATCACCGTACTTTAAAAAGTTATAACAATAAAGAGTCTGATCGAGTCAACATTCAAGTACCGGGGAATGGGACGTTATTATTGGAGAAGGAGGTGGTGAAAACTGTAGAGGGGTAAATCTATTACATTATACTAGCTGTGTAGTAACTATTGAAATCGTCAGAAAAAAAAAAAAAATGAAATGTACAGATGTCAGGTATTTGAAAGGAACTACTCTGGGCATCTCTTTCCTAGGAGGATTAATTTTGCCGACGTGCTCACATCGCTTGTGTATAAGCGGCTGGAGGAACTGTAAAAGGGATACAGTTTTGCTGATGTTAGCGGCTAATGACTTTGTCTTTCGTCTGAGGTTTTGTTTTGCTGATATGCTGACCCAGCTTGTGCTATTAGGAGCTAAACGAGTTTTTTGTTTCCTCGGAGGTGGAGCCCTTACCCTGACTCCACCTCTCACTTCCGGGCCGGACAGACACACACACTTCTACACGTAGACGTTTACAAAAATACAAAGTGCCCTGTTTCCACTTCAGTGTAAATAAATATAAATTATGACAAAATAAAAGGCAAATTTTTGTCACATTAAATATTGCAAATAAACATTGATTAATTCAGAACAACAATAATGTGTGGTCTTCGGATTTTGTGAGACAGTTTAGATGTGAAGATTGCAGTACGGATTAAAAGATCATATCTTGAAGCAGCTTGTCTATTCTGTTGCTATTTCTTTTGTGTACATCCTTTATATTCTTCTTTATCTTACTCTTTATATCATTTGTTTTGCCCTCTTATTTAAATAATCATTACCTTTAGCTCAGACAAATCATTTCTATCTTTTCTGCACGGAGGCAGAGTTGCGAGTTCAGCTGGAGTTGATGCTGCTGATTCACAGGGGATATTGGTAGTAGATGACAGCAGGGATAGAGAGGCCATGCTCAGTTCCGATAATTGGCCCAAGATCAAAGAATTATCATTGACCGCATCACTTGCAGTTTTGCTCCCACTTTCAGGCTTGACTGGAACCGATACTGCAGTGTGAGGTCCTGGCAGAAACTTTAATTTGCCTATTTCTTCCAAGTCATTATCTGGCAGGCCATATCTGGCAGCTTTGAAAAAAGCTTTAGCTGCCTTTTTCTTATCTTTCTGTACCCTTGGTCTGCTGCTCATGCTTTAAACATACTTATATACAGTATACTTGTAATTAAATCCTCTCGGGTTGACTAAATACTGGATACCTCAGAATGATAGTAAAAAAAAAAAGTAAAAACACTGCTGCTACTGGGTGTATACGTCCTACACTTCCACCTCTCATATTGGACAAGACCAGCTGCTTCAGGATATAAAAGACCAGGAGGTACTTTAAGTAATAACTTTGCTGCAAGTTTTAAAGACATTCTAGCAAGAATTGAAAAAATATACAGGAAAAATATGAGTACGTTTGAGAATAAAATCAGAGAACCTGGGGCCTTATGTATAAACGGTGCGTACACACAGAAATGTTGCGTAAGAACGTTTCCGTGTTCAAATCGCGATGTATAAAACCTAAACTTGGCGTAAAGCCACGCACATTTCCAAAGTACCTCATACCATGTCATAGGCAAGTTCTCCACTCGGTTTTGCAGACTGGCGGCACCCAGCATTAAAGCAGTGCTACTGTTCCAGTGTGGTTTATCATTCTTTTTCAGATCCACATCCCTGACGCGGCTTTATAAATACACTGAAATTAACCGCATATTGTTTATTAGTTTAATGTATCTGATTGTAATTAACCAGTAACAATATAATGGTCCACAGAATGGTCAAACTATTCCAAATACCATAACTGCTTTAACGTTGTTACTCTCACTGCACCTTCTTCTTCTTCTTTCAGCTGCTCCCGTTTGGGGTTGCCACAGCAGATCATCTTTTTCCATATTACTCTCACTGCTCCACTCGGGGCAGCTGATCGGAAAGATAATTATCGGTATACACACGCTGCCTCAGCCATGCTTCCTATTTAAACTGCTTCTCACACGGCAAACGCTTCAAACCTTTCCTGTACGGACCTTGCGGTTCAGAAACAGTTTCATCCCAAGAGCTCTAAACGCACTCAATCAGTCCATCAACTGCTCCTTGTAGAACTGTTTGGACTTATAAGTACAATTACCTCACTGTAAACCTGCACTACAGTTATAATATTGCACAACCTGAGCCACTTTATAAAGCGCATATTTACATATGATGACGATATCATTTTTAAGATGAAATGCAGCAAAATATGTTTATTATATTATACAGATAAAAGGACTGTATGCTTCACTGGGACAGGCATGAACGATTGAAATATCTTCGTAGTACATTATTCTATGTTCCTTAAAAGTTTTGAAGAATCTGCGTTATAAGCTTACAGATGGCTTAACGTCTATTACAGAGCTGATTGTGTGGCGATCGGTTACTTGGAGAAAGAAAAGGAAGGACAGAAATTGGAGGTTAGTACGTTTGAAAGAGACAGTACTGCAGGGGCGGCCTTAGGCATGTGCAAACTGTGCACCTGCACAGGGCTGCCAAATCCCAGGGGCCGCCACACCAATATATATTGAATATAAAACAGAAAGAGAAAATAACGACACAGCTAAAAACGCAGCGGGAAAATTTCGGCAAAAGTTAAATGCTTGTGTCATGAGCATGAGGCGGCTATGCAGTGTCCGCAACGGACGTGGCCATCCGCTGTGCATAAGATACCATATTGACATTGGCGGGCGAAGGGGCCACCGATTCTTTCTCTGACCAGGGCCACCACAAACCTAGAGCCGCCCCTGAGTACTGCTGTAATAAATTATTTCATCGAAGGTCTTTCTCTGACCAGGGCCACCACAAGCCTAGAGCCGCCCCTGAGTACTGCTGTAATATAATTATTTCACACACAATCACTGCGCCACCGTGTTCCCATGTTTAATAACGTGCTTTAACTCCTATCATCATGAAAATTATATCACGTATACATCTCAGTATTTTAGTTATTCAGAGAGCTGTAATATCACGAATGTAATCAATTCTGTGTCCTGTCGGAGGAAGAGAAAGCCGGTTTAAGAAGTACGTAGTGATTCACACACAGAGCACATAGAAGAACACATACAAAACAAAAAAAGCATTTAACGTGCTACTTTAACTACGATGTGATTTGAGAAACTGGTTAATTAAATGATTTTAACATGAAGTTTATGATGTTCTACTTTAATTACATAGTTTATTTTGTCATTAAAGTGGAAACTTCGAGACTGAAGTTGACATTTCGTGCTTTTTCCCCACTGTGTGCCTTTTTTTTTCTCTGTACCCTAATAAGCTTTCATATGACACTCAGATGGTGGGCTACGTCTCGCCTTTTCACGCCGCCTTTGATATCTCACAACTTCTTTTTTATTTCGGGCACTGTGCGACTTTGTGAACTTGAGCTTTCGAGTTTCTCCAACACGCTATGTCAGTCGATTAGCTTCCTTTTATTGTTTATGTCACAGTTTAAACCAACAAATAGTACGTTTTTCCTTGCCTCCACTTGGTATTCGCTGAAATTCTTCCATTTTCCCTCTTGCTTTTCCCATTGTCTTTTCACAGAACGCGGAGCTTAAGGGCTATTTATATTGCTTTGCATATTCAAAGAGGTGTAATTTTGGGAAGAGTTGGGGCGGGACAGCAGGCGCGTTACTTTCACGCTGATCGGGATTAATGTAGCGGAAGAATGTGGAAGTTTGTGTACGCACAGATTCCTGCATCTGGATTTTTCTGTGCGTAAGCACATTTCGGCTTTTGTACTTACGTCATGTTATAGTGCGAATTCTACGCACGGCGTTATGCATGAGGCCCCTGGTGCTCAGCTTGAAGAAGTTAAGCAAACGCTTACGACTTGTATAGAAAATGTTGAGCAATTGACATCTGCCGCTGACAAAAAAGCAACTGCTGTAGAAACCAAATGCAAAGTGCTCAGTGATATAGATATAGGAGGAACAACATCAGATTCAAAGGTCTCTCTGAAAACTGTGAAAGTCCAAACCCAGTGAAATTCATAGATGAACTACTATCTAATATAATTGGAGAGGACTTTAAATTGGAAACCAACATCTCAGCAGCCTGCTACATAAGTGTATTAAATGTCTCAAACCTGACTATCTGTTTTGACAAATTACTGTACTATCACACATTATCTCAGCTTCCAAGGGGACTACTTTACATCACTCTGCGCCAGGTTTATTGCATCTGGTCTGTACTATCATAAGATATCTCAATTTTAATTTTTTCTACACCACTGCTGGGGTTTGTTTTGTCTTGGATGTGCGGTGTCTCTTGGCATGTCAGTGGACTGGGACTTTGCTAAGTGTGGTCTAGCCTCACTTGGGGAGGCAAAATAAGGGAGGACTATGGGGGCTTCAGGGTGGAGAGCAAGTTACTTCTTATTTATCCTTTCTACCCCGACAGCAATAAGTGTCAATATGTCAGTAGGCTCTGTAGCCTTAATACTTTTCAAAAATTTGAAATCATGGTTAAAGTTATTTTATAAAACAATGTAATACTTTTACTTATGTTTACAAAATGTCCCCAAATGTTCAGAAGCAGCTTTGTGAGATGGAATGTCAAAGTTCTCAATCACGATCTAAAGAGAGAGGGGAAAAAAAATTATATATTTTCTCACCTAACAGGTATAAATGCCAAGATATTTTTACAGGAGACTCATTTAATAAATAAGGACAAGTTTCGGTTTCAACAAGATTGGACTGGCCAAATCTTTCACTCCAGTAATACAAAGAAAACTAGAGAAGTGGGAATCTTAATACACAAAACAATCTCATTTGTAGTATTAGACGTAGTATCTGATCCTGAAGGGTAATATGTCATGGTGTAATTTATTTCATTCTTAACTAATTTTGATAAATATCTATGCACCTAATGCGGACGAGATAGATTTAATCCAAAATGTATCTGCATCTATTCCTTACATGAATACTCATAAAATTATAATGGCCAGAGACTTGTGTTTTAAATCTAAACAAGGATAGGTTTTCAACTATAGTGGTGATAACACCTAACACTGCTAATATCACCACACAGTTAGTAATAAATCAAAACTTATCAGACCCACGGAGATTTTCAAATCCAAACTAAAGAGTATACGCCTTCTCACCAGTACATTACAATTACTCAAGAATTGATCATTTCTTTATTAACAACAGTTTATTGCCCACTATCAAATCTTGCAAGTACAACGCTACTGTTATCTCCAACCACGTCCCTCTGATCACGGAGCTTAAATCACTATGTCCTACACAATCCTCTTGTACCTGGCATCTTAACCTCCTGTCATTAGCTGATGAGAAATGAACAGAAATCATCTCCAAGCAAATTGATTATTTTTAGAGACAAATGCATCCTAGAGGTCTCTGCAGGAATACTATGTGAAACTCTGAAACCTTTTTAAATTAATAAATTGGAAACCAAGGAGGTATCAGAGATAAT
This sequence comes from Erpetoichthys calabaricus, assembly GCF_900747795.2. NCBI lineage: Eukaryota > Metazoa > Chordata > Cladistia > Polypteriformes > Polypteridae > Erpetoichthys > Erpetoichthys calabaricus. The sequence continues at coordinate 147,400,721 of NC_041396.2, forward strand.
CAATGAAATTACGAGAATAGATCAAGAATATGTCTGGTTTCCAAATGAGGCACTTTATAGGCAAAGAGAGGTTTTGCAAACAGAATTGAACCTCTTGACAACAAAAGAAACAGAACAGGGGGGTATTTTCCGTACGTCGCTTAAATCATCCGAGATCAGATGTCTCATCTTGGATGAGTTAATACCGGTGAAACTCATCCAGATAAGTTGGTTTTTCAAACGCAGCCGTGTAGGAGATTAGTCTAGCTGGATCTAATCATCCGAGATGAATGCGCGCGCCCCCGCCGAATGAAAAGCCCATATATATCGAGTCTAGAAAACATGATCAGCAAGTCTTTGATAGGCTGTAACAAAATGACGAAAGAACGGGCGCATTTTTTTTTTCTCACGCAAGCGGAGCAAGACCTTTTATTCGAAGGATATGAAGAATTTCAAGATTTAATATGCACAAGGGGTAACACTGCAAAAGCAGCCCAAACCAGAAAAGACGGCTGGCAAAAAGTGGCCGACAAATTAAACGCTAAGTAGTATGCATTGTACTTACTGAAAGCAGCGTTTCATTTCCTATGTGTCAGATTAATTATTATTTAATATGTCATAATTCCAGATCAAACGTGAGCACAAGGAGAACATGGGAACAGGTTAAAGTGAAGTACAAGAATATACTTCAAACTGGTAAATATTGGTATATAACTATTTAAAGAATTGACATAAAGAATCATATATAATGTAAAGAACATTAATTTTAAAGCTAATAAGAAGGCAGACAAGCAAAAAACAGGCGGAGGTCCATGCGGTCCAGACCTAACCCCTGCAGAAGAGTTGGCTCTCCAGCAAAATGCCCATTGCCCTGTTTCTGACAGCATTCCAGGGGGAAGCTCCTCCTCAGAACCAGTGGCAGGATGCAGTGGTCACTTCATTTCAGGTAAAGGATGGTCATTGCATATATTTGTCCTCAATGGGTGCCATAGGTAGGTTCCATATAGCCCTCTTTTTTTTGGGTCAGATGCAGGGAATGTCATATCCCTAGAACCTGTGTCTGACCAACGAGATATTAACAAAGGTCAAATATTTGATGAAGACACTAGGTCTGATTATTCATCGGGAGGAGAGGTACATTTTCCAAATAATGTTTGATCAAACTCCACTGTGATCAGTCCCATGTGCCCCAATCACATTTGGAAACCCTGGGTAATGAGAATGTTAGGCTGATTGTGAGATTCTTTATGGAACTGTGGGTGTTTTTACTTGTGTATTCCCCATACCTGCAATGGCATGAAACACCTCTTTTATTGTCTGCACATGCAGGTGTTCAGGAAACACTATGAAAACCCGAAGGAAATATTTCAGAGCCAAACAGACTTTACGAATTGCCTGGTAAACTGCACTTTTAGATTAGATTTTCTGCAACGCCTACAGTATATAAAAAAGTGCCGCTTGCAAAAAACCTCAAAGCAATGCTTACTGTCTGTGTGGTTGTGAGAGCCCGACTTTGCCGAGTTTAACTTCGAATATAAGGTCCTAATACATTTTTGAGGTACAATATTTCCCCTCGGCTAAAGCGGTATCTTTCGAAAAGAATTTCCTCCGGGAGCAATAAAGGATCTTGACGATCGCGCAAACCCCTCTCTATATGAAATTCTCTTCTTATAATTTGCGTACCGACATCAATTGGTCGCTCATTCATGAACAGTGAAGCCATGACTGAATGAATTCCATGCACGGACACTGATTAAGTGTGTGAGCTAATCCTTGTTTACAAAGAACAAACCTGCTCTGAGCAGGTTTGAGGATTAGGATGTGTTGCTATGACAACACTTCCAGCAAGAGTTTCGAAAAACCGACAGATCCAGGATCAGGCCAAATCGTCAACAATTACATCCGGCTAAACGAGTAATCCACGTACGAAAAATACCCCCCAGCTCTTCTTTAAATCACAACATCAATACTATGAACATGGAGAGAAGGCGAATAAGATCTTAGCTCAACAAATCCACAAGCAGGAAGTTCATAATGCAATAACAGAAATTACCAACACAGATTTAGTTAAAATCATTGACCACAGAAATATAATCCGCACATTTAGAGTACAAAAGTCCTTTAATTCTACGCAGTTTAAAGATGATAAAACACAATCTCAAGAGTTTTTGACATATTCCAAATAACCACACCTAGATACTCTTGGTGTAAAGGAAATGGATAAACACCTCTGACACCCTCAGAATTACTAGACACTAAAAACACACTCCAAAGTGGGAAAGCAGCAGGCCCTGATGGATACCCTGTGGAATTTTATTTCAAAAAATTCAAACAAGTTAGCTCAACTACTATAAACATTTACAGAAGCTTGACACAACAAAATTCTACCTCAAACTTTTCGCCAAGCAATAATCACTGTCTTTCCTAAACAATATAAGGACTTATTACAATTTGCATCATACAGACCAATTTTACTTCTGAATAATGATGTTAAGATACTCTCCAAAGTTCTAGCAAGAAGAACTGAGAATGTGCTTCCCTCTGTAATAAAGACCAAACTGGATTTATTAAATGCAGGAACTTACCTTCTGATCTTCTATGTTTGTTTAATGTAACATACTTACCCATATATCACAGATCTTATTATCTTTGCACACAGAAAAAGCATTTGACGTGGTTGCATGGAACTACCTATTTACCACATTGCACAAATTTGTGTTAGGCCCAAATATATGTGCATGGATCAAACTACTCTATACAAGTCCAAAAGCCCCCATTCATATTAACAACATTATTTCAAGCTACTTCAAACTAGAATGTGGTAATTAATAAGGATGTCCCATATCACCATTGCTCTTTGCAATCACCATTGAACCATTGACTTTTGAAATGCATTACAGATAAAGGGGATTACCAGAGAAGGACTTGAATAGAAAATATCACTATATACAGATGGTACTGTATATATCAGACCCATAAACGTCCGTACCACTAGCCCTCAATGTACTAGAAGAATTTCAAAAATTACCTGGACTCAAAAAATTAATTTGAATAAAAGTGTGCTTTTTCCAGTGAACTCTCCAGTACACAATATTAGACTGGACACCTTGCCATTTATTTTAGCAGATCAGTTCAAATACCTAGGGGTAAATATCAAAAGTAAATATAAAGATCTTTTTCCACAAAATATTGCTATCTGCTGGAAAAAAATAAGATGTGAATGGGCAGTCTGCCCTTCATCTCACATTAGCAGGGAGAATCAATGCTGTCAAGATGAACATCCTTCCCAAGCTTCCACTTCTATTTATGAGCATCCTCCTATACATTAACAAATTGCTCTTTAAGAAATTAGATTAAATTATAACCTCAATTATTTGGAATTCAAAACATCCATGCACCCAAAGGGTGACTCTACAATGACCTAAAGAAGAAGGAGGCATGACACTACTTGACTTTCAATTTTATTACTGCGCAGCTAATATACAAGTTATCAGGACCTGGAAATTGACACCAATTGATGAACATACACAAACAGGTCTGCAATAGAAATAAAATCTCATTGTACTTCTTTATATGCACTAATTTGTGCCCAAGCAAATACAAATTATCATCAATATGCTGTAAACACAATTGTCCATCAATCATTCGGAATATGGAACCAATGCAGGAAGCACTTTATGACAAAGAACCTTTTATCTGTTGCACCATTACATGATAATCACTTTTTTCTACACTCTCAAGCCTACATAGTATTTAATGTATGGAAAACATCCAAGATTAAAAAACACTTAAGAGATTTGTATATAGATAATGTCTTTGATTCTTATGAACGATTACACTTTAAATTTAAGTTCCTATCAACATAACATTTCCACTACTTTCAAATCAGAAACTTTGCTAAAAGGAACCTGCCCAGAGGCAATACTGATTAGTCTTGAAGACTCAGACAGCATTTCAACAATGTATAAAAACACTTTAAAGTCTCTACCTTTCAAAGATCCTAGGGCAGGGGTGGCAAACTCCAGTCCTGGAGTGCTGCAGTGGCTGCAGGTTTTCATTCTAACCCTTTTCCTAATCAGTGACCAGTTTTCACTGCTAATTAATTCTTTTTCCCTTCATTTTCATAGCCCTGTTTTTAAGGATTCAGTGCTCTGAATTAATTATTTTCTTCATTAAATGTCAGCCAAACAGAAATCAAATATGAAACAAGTCAACAGTTGAGCAGCTAAATTGGGGCTTCAAACTCCCAACTAATTTATCTCCAACCAGTTTCTTAATGAGAAGTGAGTTCCTGCTGTTAATTGAACTCCTTATTTAATTCTATGGTTTGTTGCTGCTCTAATTCTGACACAGCAGAAATTTCCATAACTGTTGATTTTCTCATTTTTCTAAGAACATTGTCAAAATGTTTTGGGGACCTGACAGATCAACCTTACTTAGACCCTCACATTTCTTTATTTTCAGATAATGTGTGATGGGCACAGGTGAGCTGGTCAGGTGGAACCTTGTTTTGTGTCTCATTATTGTTTGGCAGCTAATTAAAGAAACAACTAATGGGCCTGAATCAAATTAATTAAAATGAAGGCAAAAGAAGTTAATAATAAGCAAAAACTAATGAAGATGGTTAGAATGAAAACCTGCAGCCACTGCAGCACTGGAGTTTGCCACCCCTGTCCTAGGGTATGTTGGAGAAAAAAATCTTTGACTTAACATTTCTGGAAATGGGTGGAAGGCTGTCATGCATAGAAAAAAATCAAAGAGCAAAATATGTGACTTAACTTGGACAATTCTATCGATTGAAAAGGATACAGCTACGACGGACAAAGAATTGTTGTAACTGAGGCGCAAATGCCCTCCCATTGAAAAATAATTAAAATATGTTTGCATGATAAGAACTTGAAAATGCAGAGTGGAAAATGAAAATTCAATGAGCAACAGGAGGCGCCGGTGTTTATTTGCGTTTTACTTATCATTTTTGTAGATTCAATGTTTTTCAGACTGAAAATGCAAATGGTTTTAATTAATTTTATTTTTAATTCTTGCTGCATTCTTGCGTATAGACGTTGAAAAATAAACGGCAAAAGAGAGATTGCATTTTCATTTTTTGCCGAAAATACCTCCCACACTACGTAAGGATACCTAAAAAAGCCCACATTTCTACATAAACTTCGCACGTCGCAATACTGTAAGAGTACTTGGTTAGCAATTGATCGGTGTAAAGCGATTTCACCATCAATGTCTACAAATAGTGTGGTTAAACTGCACATTATTTCCAATCGTTAAACGTCTACATTAATTTTACTTTAACATTCCGAAGTATTGCGGACAGATGCATACTAAAAGTGAAGTATGTAAGCTCTCAGCATAGAACTATCCATTTGTGCTCGAGAAAAACTATTTTTAACTCGGCGTGTGCCAACTGTAACCTGTCTTATACACTAGATTACTTTTTCAGATAAGTAAATTAAATACACCAGTCTGCATGGACACAGTACCATTAATTGGCAAAGGGTTTTCTCCCCTTTTTAGTTTTTCAACTCACATTAAACAAATGTCTATACAAATTCAACTACCAATATACCACAACAAAAACACACGTTTACATGCCTTCCTTTAATATTAAACAATAAATCCACTTCTCTTTGACAAAATGACTATTGTGGACATTTCTGAAGAAAAACAAACCAAAATGAAAGAGATACAAAAGCTGATTGCCAACCTTTCTCTGCATGTAATGAAAGTCCAAGCTACTCAATTTAGACGAGACGAAATAAGACAACAGGACTCTAACTGGCTGGCAGCAAGAAGAGGCTCCGAATGTCCGTGACGTCTACCAATCCACATACGCCTCCATTACACTTCCGCATTCGGTAAGCCAATCAGTCGTTCGGAAAGCAAAATACAAATATTTTGTCCATGCTTTATCTTAGTCAGTAAATAATAGCATAGAAAAAAAACATGCAAAGTAAAATAATATACTAATAAAAACATTACAAAAAGAGAACTAAAAATGTATAATTTCATACAAAAACAATATATGTGAAACGTTTTCGTAATGTCAGGATGGCCGAGCGGTCTAAGGCGCTGCGTTCAGGTCGCAGTCTCCCCTGGAGGCGTGGGTTCGAATCCCACTTCTGACAAGTCTTAATTTTTTTAACCCTTGCATTTAATGCACTGTCTTCATTTGTAGTAGTGTTAACCAAAAATTCTGTCAAAAAAATTCATGTCAAAAATTCTGCAAAAAATGCCTAAGGTGATTCTGCTGGCGTGTCGCCCACGTTAATTCTTTAAATACTAATTTATTTGAAAAAAAAAGTTTATTTAAAAAGATACCGCCCAATCAAGTGTGGTGCTATATATTAAAAAAAGTAAAGGATAAATCAGTGACGTACATGAGCACGGGTAATTGGACTTAAAATATTGCACTAAAATTACCCTATTTTTAATAGTAACTTTGAATTGAACTAAAAAATATGAAACACATTGCATTTGATTTGATATCAATAAATGGTGTTTATGTTGCCGAGTTTTAATAGAAAGTCTGAAATTGAAAGTAGGTACTTTGTGCACTTCAAGCCAAAAGAAGCAGCACTAACGTAATCTGTCAATCGGTTTCTTTTGTCAGTTTTAATATTGCCTAACACCAAGAATAAGGTCTCGTCAAAGTGTAACGCAGAAAATAAGACAGCTTTAGGAGGGATTAAGAGGGACACTACGGACACAGTATACCAAAATAGTCTTTGAGCTTAATAAATTCCTTACCTCTGCAACAGTGTTGTTTAGGGAAGCTCTGAACAATGAAAAAAACGGAGAAGGGTGTCTCTGCAGAACACTGACCCGAGTGGGCGGATTTCAAGTACTGGAAGTGTATTACAGTGGGTGGTTTCAGAGCGTTGTTCTGATTGGCTAAAACAAACACTGGGTGGATTTCAAGCGGAGTAGGCGGGTTCCATTGGAGTTTCTGATTGGCTAAAACGACAACTGGGCGGATTTCAAGTTAAGTATCTGATTGGCTGTGTGACGGGACTTCTTATGATACCGGAAAAAGAATCTTAGTCTGGATGCGTGCAGCTAGTGATGGACAGAGTGAAGCCTCACGAAGCATTGTCGCTATCCGATCTGCGTGCATTTGACACTCACCTCTCTAGTGACACCTCCTGGCAATTTTCATTAACATTACACAAACTTATGATCCACTTCAATGACGTCAGTTACAACTCTTATTGCTTTTATCTTTTCGCAGCTACAGACTGAAAACGAAGAGAAGGGTTCGTCAGCAGCTTCTAGTGTCTGATGTCTAAAAAAAATAAATATAACTAACGCCGACAGGCAGAATGCACTATACGATAGCAAGAGTTAAACAAAATAAGACGCCTCACTCATGGATTCCCGGCTCTTTCAATTAGTATTTACTTTTGCACTGTATCATTATAATCGCTCCTGTTATTAGTATTATAATTAACCCTGATCTTTTCTTGAGATCACATTTAATAGCCTTAAATGTTTTCTTTGGTCTGACTTAATTAAAACGGAGTAGACAGAAAATAAAGGTTTATCCCTGTACTTTGCCATGATATAGGTAAGCACATTTGAGAAAGAGAAGGTGAAATCCGTAAATCACAGATGTTATTATTCGATCAATATTTTATTTCATTTATTAATACGTTACAATATTTTTTGAAGCTCAAAAGTAACGAGTTCGGTATGAAGAAAAGACGCCGTCAGTGTCTCAATTAACTAAGGTGGTTGCTTTTTTTTTTTTTAAATTATGGGCGTAGTACTAGCCCGAGTTCGATCCGAACTAAAGACTCATCATAATTAAAAGTCGAGTGAAATCTTTATAACCAATTTGACTAAATAATTTTGAGAGATACTGTGGATGGATTGCATAAGAGATCTGTTCGGGAATCATCCCCACAGATCTAATTTATTGCGTAAGGCAGCTCACGTATTTACATTAATTCATCTTATATTCATCGTCATTTGACGTCCATGAACTCCTCCATTGAATAAGGTGATAACAAACCCACTGTGGTAGATCTGGTTGAATTTGCTCTGCTGCACCAAACATTCAAAGGTGTCAATCCGGAGCACATGAGAGAGGCTGAGAGACACGGCGCAGATCAGTCACCGGCACACCAACACACACGAGATACTCCAAGGTGAGCAGAGCATGTATCAAGTGAGCATTGTACGTATCAAGGTCGGCATTAAAGATCCTCTTGAGTGCTGAGGCAACAACAAAAAGCAGCGGGATAAACACATCTGGACCTGCTGCCGAAAAAAGCATTTGCTTTTAACAACAGCATCCCTCCCTCGTGAACACATCTTCAAGGTCCGGACAGGCGATCAGTAAAACGTTGTCTTAGTCACAGCACAGTGCAATAATAAAACATTTCCTAAAACATATAGTTGTCCAGTCTGTATCATTCCTAAGCAATCTTCCAGTTATAGAGGCGCAATTCCAGTTACTAACATATTTCACTGTGTAGCTCTCCCCCCCCCCCCCCCCACCCCCCCCCCCCCCAACACTCAAAGTAAGAACACATTCCACCTTATTTATTTAATATTTAAAAATTTAAACCGCTAAACCCGCCATCAACAACTACAATAACAGTTGAAATCGTCACTCAAATTTTTTTTTTTGTTGTTATAGACATAAAACAAGATGCCCATTTCCATTTGATATATCTTTACTAGTGTTCTCGCCTTGCTCGCTCTCGGTCCACGGTGGAATTTGCTGTTAAATGGAAAAAAAAAAGAAAAACAGACTCTTTTGGGTCACAATCCACAGTGGGTGGACGTGGGACCCGAACCCACGCAAGTCTTATTATGAAGCGGCAACGCTACCGCTGCACCACTACTGTTTTCAGCTGTATGTATGTATGTATGTATGTATGTATGTATGTATGTATGTATGTATGTATGTATGTATGTATGTATGTATGTATGTATGTATGTATGTATGTATGTATGTATGTATGTATGTATGTAATGAAGACAAAAACAATGATATATAGATGTATACTATATGACATACAGCGCATCCTTTTTCCACATTTTGTTATGTTACAGCCTTATTCCAAAATGGATTAAATTCATTTTTTTCCACAGAATTCTACACACAACACCCCATAATGACAACGTGAAAAAAGTTTACTTGAAGTTTTTGCAAATTTATTAAAAATAAAAAAACTGAGAAATCACATGTACATAAGTATTCACAGCCTTTGCTCAATACTTTGTCGATGTACCTTTGGCATCAATTACAGCCTCAAGTCTTTTTGAATATGATGCCACAAGCTTGGCACACCTATCCTTGGCCAGTTTCGCCAATTCCTCTTTGCAGCACCTCTCAAGCTCCATCAGGTTGGATGGGAAGCGTTGGTGCACAGCCATTTTAAGATCTCTCCAGAGATGATCAATCGGATTCAAGTCTGGGCTCTGGCTGGGCCACTCAAGGACATTCACAGAGTTGTCCTGAAGCCACTCCTTTGATATCTTGGCTGTGTGCTTAGGGTCGTTGTCCTGCTGAAAGATGAACCGTCGCCCCAGTCTGAGGTCAAGAGCACTCTGGAGCTGGTTTTCATCCAGGATGTCTCTGCACATTACTGCAGTCATCTTTCCCTTTATCCTGACTAGTCTCCCAGTTCCTGCTGCTGAAAAACATCCCCACAGCATGATGCTGCCACCACCATGCTTCACTGTAGGGATGGTATTAGCCTGGTGATAAGCGGTGCCTGGTTTCCTCCAAACGTGACGCCTGGCATTCACACCAGAAAGTTCAATCTTTGTCTCATCAGACCAGAAAATTTTCTTTCTCATGGTCTGAGAGTCCTTCAGGTAGGTGCCTTTTGGCAAACTTCAGGCGGGCTGCCATGTGCCTTTTACTAAGGAGTGGCTTCCGTCTGAGCACTCTACCATACAGGCCTGATTGGTGGATTGCTGCAGAGATGGTTGTCCTTCTGGAAGGTTCTCCTCTCTCCACAGAGGACCTCTGACAGAGTGACCATCGGGTTCTTGGTCACCTCACTGACTAAGGCCCTTCTCCCCCGATCGCTCAGTTTAGATGGCCGGCCAGCTCTAGGAACAGTCCTGGTGGTTTCGAACTTCTTCCACTTATGGATGATGGAGGCCACTGTTCATTGGGACCTTCAAAACAGCAAAAATTTTTCTCTAACCTTCCCCAGATTTGTGCCTCAAGACAATCCTATCTCGGAGGTCTACAGACAATTCCTTTGACTTCATGCTTGGTTTGTGCTCTGACATGAACTATCAACTGTGGGACCTTATATAGACAGGTGTGTGCCTTTCCAAATCATGTCCAATCAACTGAGTTTACCACAGGTGGACTCTAATTAAGCTGCAGAAACATCTCAAGGATGATCAGGGGAAGCAGGATGCACCTGAGCTCAATTTTGAGCTTCATGGCAAAGGCTGTGAATACTTATGTACATGTGCTTTCTCAATTTTTTTATCTATAATAATAAAAGGCAAAGCCCTCACTGACTGACTGACCGACTGACTGACTCACTCACTCATCACTAATTCTCCAACTTCCCGTGTAGGTGGAAGGCTGAAATTTGGCAGGCTCATTCCTTACAGCTTACTTACAAAAGTTAGGCAGGTTTCATTTCGAAATTCAAAGCGTAATGGTCATAACTGGAACATATTTTTTGTCCATACACTGTAATGGAGGGGCGGAGTCACGTATCGCGTCATCACGCCTCCTACGTAATCACGTGAACTAAAAACAAGGAAGACATTTACAGCACGAGTCACACGCGGGAACAAAGGTAAATGACGTTAATTTTTGACTGTCTTTTAATACTGTGTAAGCATACATATTAACACATGTGCAATTAAACGTGTGCATTTACGGGGTGATTTCTCAGGCTTAAAAGCTCACCTTTTATCAAACGCGGGAACAAAGGTAACTGACGTTGTTCACTGTCTTTTAATACTGTGTAACCATACATATTAACACATGTCCAATTAAAACGTGTGCATTTACGGGGTGATTTCTCAGGCTTAAAAGCTCGCCTTTTACTAAAAAGGTAAATGCAAAACTATTTTCAATCAGTTTATTGAAACGCTCCCGTTAAGGATTGCAATAACATATTCGCGAGATAAAAGAACGAAGTAGGGGGAAATGGAGGAAGAGCCGCAAACAGCAAAGAGCAAAAAATTAATTAAACAATTGAGAACGGAGCGAGTTAAGCATACAAGCATGTTCATAAGGGAAACAAAGCACGGTGTAAAACGTAAGTTTAAATTAAGTTTATAGAAACGCTCCCGCTGCGGATTGCAATAACATATTTGCGACATAAAAGTTTAATGAGAAGACACGAGGTATAAAAAAGCACGGTGTAAACCGTAACCTTAACTTTATAGAAACGCTCCCGCTGCCGTTTGCAATGCCATATTCGCGAGATACAAGTTTAATGAGAAGACACGAGGTATAAACGACAGTTTGCATCACTTTGTAACAGAGTTAAAATTGCTGTAGCGACAAACTTTTAACTGCCGGGTCTTAGCTAACATTAAATAAACCCGTGGACATCGCAACATCACACAAGAGAGTGGCTCACGTGAAGTGACTGAACGCAGCAGGAGTGATCACTTCCATGAATCAAACCTCTTCAAAAAACACATTACACAATTGATAAGGTAGGAAAAGAATATGAAACAAGGCATGGTATAAACCGTAACTTTAAGTTTATAGAAACGCTGCCGTTTGCAATACCATATTCGCCCCTGCGAAGCGCGGTGATTTTGCTATATATATTAAACTATTTCAACCATTGTATGATCTGCTTCTCGCAACTGAAAGAGGGCACCGTGGCAGAAGTTAGCCGACTTGCTCACCAACCACAAGCGTTACCTGGTAGGTAACCACCCATACAATCAGATTGTGAATCAGACTACGAATGCCTGCAATGTAATTACCCCGATCTACATGCTGTCAAATGAACGAACCTCACGCCGTGGCACAACGTTAGGGGCTTCGCCTCTACGTCCGAGGATCAATTCGCGTAAGGGAGTGCAGTGACTGTGTACTCCTGATGAGCCCACAATTACGGCGAAACACGTGTCGCATACTATGCATCTTCAAAGCACGGTGTAAACAGTAAGTTTTAATTGAGTTTATAGAAACGCTCCCGCTGCCGTTTGCAATACCATATTAGATGACTTTGTAACAGAGTTAAAATTGCTGGAGCGATACATTTTTAACTGCCGGGTCATGTCGCGTGTTCTTGGGTAGGTACACCAAAAAATGTATACATTTATGCATGTAATGGGCAAACAAAAATGTACTATACCCGAAAGCACTACAGTAGTACTCAATGTATCTTTACTTCTTAAATGTTAATGTTTTACTGTTTAATAATTTATACGATTCTTATATGTTATTCAGATTCTTTTATCAAAATACCAGTAACAGCGCACTCCACGATAACGTGGAGTGAATACACTTGACATGACCATTCATAGTATTTATCCTCTTTCTCTGTACGTTTACCATTCATTTGCTCAGAGGTTGATGCGCTTGCTGCTTAATGAGCAGCTCTTGACCCTAGCGTCCCGCTGCTTCTCTTCTTTCGTCGCCATCTTTTCCCGTTAAAACTGATTTCTTTTAAAACTTAGTATGTTTTCTTTAATTTTTCAGTTAAGCTGGCACTTAAGTCTTCAATCTGCCTCAAGAATGATTAGTGAAGGTGGTAGACAATGAAAATGTCAGCCGTACGCATCCGCCACGCACGCACTGGTGCGCGCAGCTGTGACTTGATTCTACAATAAAATAAAATAAAAATAAAAAGAGTAATAACTTGCACCACCGCTATTCAATTACACTTGCCTAACGCCTCTCCTAAGGGGAAATACTGTGGGATCTGGACATCCGTCAAAGCAGCAATCACAAGCCCGATTACAAAGCGGGAAGCTGTGATTTGTCGTCTCCCTCCCATGTAACAATCACAGCCCGTGTTGCAACGCACTATGTATGTATATGTATATATGTGTATCTGTGTGTATATGTATGTGTGTATATATATATATATATATATATGTGTTCATATGTGTGGGAAAGCGAATAGTAGACGTGACGTAGTATCTGTGTACCAAATTTCAAGTCAATAGGTGAAACGGTTTGCGAGCTACAGCTCATTTAAAATCCTGGACAGACAAACTAATAGCCACGGTACTGTTTTAAAGAAGAACATTTTAATGTTTAATAATTTATATTTATATGCAATGTGCTTCTTATATATTACTTCATATTCTCAAATGATAATGATGTTCATGTTGTTTATATTGATTTCTATGTTATTGTAAGTGCTCTTTATTTGTGGAAAAATAAATTTGGCAATTTAACTTATTTTATACATACATTTTATTTTTTTCTCTTGCACTCAGTGAGCGAATCCACTGGCTAATCAGCTATATATATATATATATATATGTGTGTGTATATATATATATATATATATATATATATATATATATAGATAGATAGATATATGTGTATGTATGTAGATATACAAATATGTATATATGTTTATATATATGTAGATATACAAATATGTATATGTATATATATGTATATATGTTTATATATATGTAGATATACAAATATGTATATGTATATATATGTATATATGTGTATATATATGTAGATATACAAATATGTATATGTATATATATGTATATGTGTCTGCATGTGTGTGTATATATATATATATATATATATATATATATATATGTATGTGTATATATATGTTGATATATGTATATATGTGTGGATGTGTATATGTATATATTTATGTATATACACTATGTTTATGTATATATATGTTTACATTACCTCTTTAACACACTACTTCTCCACTGCGAAGCGCGGGTATTTTGCTAGTAATTTATAATTTTATTTTTTGCCACAAAGTATTATCGGGCACAATCATTTAACATGTATGGATCATCCACAAACATTCATTTCAATGGGAATTCTGTCGAGTTTTTGAACTCTGTTGATGCTATCTGTACTTCAAACGGGAGCTGGATGAATAATGATTCGAAGCACTAAGCAGACATGCACACTGGAATCGACAAGCTTGGTTAGAAGCACTGAGCAGACATGTGTACTGAACGGGGCTTCGAAGCCTCAGACATGCGTAGTACTGAGATCATGACGGGGCTCCAAAGCCTCAGACATGCGCACTGGGTTAACTGAGACTTCGAAGCCTCAGACATGCGTAGTACTGAGCTCATGACAGGGCTCCGAAGCCTCAGACATGTGTAGTACTGAGATCATGATGGGGCTCCGAAGCCTCAGACATGCGTAGTACTGAGATTGCGTCATGACGGGCTTCGAGCGGGGCTTTGAAGCCTCAGACATGCGTAGTACTGAGATCATGACGGGGCTCCGAAGCCTCAGACATGCATAGTACTGAAATTGGATCATGATAGGGCTTCGAAGCCTCGAGCAGACATGGTCACTGGTTACTGAATCTTTGTGAAGCCTCAGCACACTCAAAGGCATTGACCTCCATATTTTGAGAGTCTATCTGACACTTAACTCTCTAGTTATATTTTGTAATTCGTATTGACATTACACACTTCAGTTGATATAGTTAAACTACAATTCAGGTAGTTGCTGAGAATTAATTATTGTTCTTGTGGATTGCTGTGATTTCCTTTGTCTGATACATAGTGTCAAAGATATATAGTCATATATCAACTTTATATATATAAAAAGATTAGGTAAATCGTGCAACCTTTTTATGGAACGCTTAATTTTGTTCAAAACTGTACGTCATATAGTATACATCTATAAATATAATTTTTTCGTCTTCATTAGGAGAATACAACAATGATACTATCATGTCAATTAAACCAATTTAACGTGTATATGTCAAACAACATATTTCTACATCCGCCGCAGTAAGAACAGTAGTAGTAGTTCAGTTGTGCGAAGCTCGTTAATTATCCCGATTAGGTGGCTCAATGGTATCGCAACTGTCTCTCAGTAAAAACACCATGGGTTTGCGTCGTTGATCCTCCACTTGTGAAAGGTTTTTTTTCAGTTCCTCCATTTAACAATATTTTCAGCTTGGACAGATAGCGAGCAAATCCAGCTGTCGAGGGAAGGTTGGGCCGCTGTAGTCGGGCAGGGGGCACACGTCCCTAATTATATTGTGTATGTAAACAGTTTCACTGTAAAACGTAATAAGCTTCATATTTGTGTGTTTGGAGACCCTGGTGTCGTACTGAATTTGTATTGTAGAAAAACAAACTACTGTGCAGCATGCCTAAATGTGTCTTTTCTTTTCTGATCGCTATACGGCACTTCCAACTTGGGACAATTCGCTATAAACAGTTTCAGCCAATCAGCGCCTTCTAAACATGCAGAATGACAGTGTGAACCTTTATTGTAACGGTGCAGCATCTTCGTTTCAGTCAATCATTGTCCTGTTAGACTATTTACTGTTAAGTGCTGCTTGAGGTACCGTTTATAGTACAACAGGTAACCTACGTAGTTCTTAAATTGGTATTGAAATGCACACACAAGTCTCCTAAATTATTTATTGAAATGCCTACATTTACAGTGTCCGTTTTAGGAAGTCATAGTTTTTACTTGTTCCCGTTATTAGGAATTATAATTTCTCAGTGTCACATACTGTATTATTCGTTACTATTCGCGAGTCCCGTATCATTGAGATTCTGTTTTATATTCTGTATAAGCAAACTTTTTGAAAGGAGAGTTAATTGAACTGACTATAGCAGACTTGTCATCTTCGTAAAATGACTTTATTGATTTGATATTGACAATTAATCATAAGGTCAAAAACCAAGGAGGATATGAGTTTGCATGGACTGTGCTGTTTCTTTTTTTTCGTGACATCGCGTCAGTAGAGAGTGCGTCAAGTTAACAATGCATTCTGTCCTAAATGACAGCGCACACGCTTTTTGATATTTCCTAAAGGCCAATGTGTCTCAGTTTGCTCATTAATATATTTTGACAGTGTATTTTAGTGAGAATGATTATAAACATATTACCCATGTTCATTTCCCATGTAGTTATGTAACGTTTGTTGAGAAAAAATAAAAAGTAACAACACATATAATAGTTATGTTGCATTGTTTATGATTAACAAAATTCATAGTTTATCTAAACTATTCTACTTATACAGTCGAATTATTCCACTTCTGAAGGTCTACATTGTTGGTATTCTCCATTGCATTTGCCCCCGAGTGTAACGTGTGCCAGTGCAACTGAGGGGTGGCAGACGAGCTCACGTAATGGGTGACAAGGCACATTCCCACCCTGATGCCGAGGCTCTTGTCATGAATATTCCCATCTTGTGCTTTTTCTCGTTCTTGCCAGTTTACTATTATTATTGGACACGTATGTAGAGGAAATGTGTGTCTTATTTTATGTCTATTAAAGGAAGGACGGTAAAGTCTTGAATGAAACGGAGTGTTGATGCTTTGGGTAACAAGACAGGTAAGGAGCAGGGAACGTTAAACATGACAGTGACTGCGGGGGATTGTGTAACTGGAAGATGGTTTAAGAATACAGAAATGACAAAAGCTTACTCTTTCAATAATTCTATTTACATCAATGATTTACTCTGTTGTTTTGCAGTTTGGAAGATTACTTATTTACTCTCCCACGCAGCCTTTGATAAGATGCATTCAGAAGGAAAGGATGTTGCTGACAAAGTCAGGTGCTTTTTTGAAAGTTTAGCTCCAGATGTGCTTATCCAGCTGCTCCTTCTTGTCAGTACTTGAGTGATCTTTATGTTCACCTCTGGATGAATTCGCAACGTTTCTTTACAACTTTTTTGTCTCATTAACTCAGAAATCCCGAGAATTTCCTAAAATTGCAGAAGACACTGTTGATGGCGCTGGTTCTGTTTTAAAGACAGTTGTGATTAGTTATGCAGCACATGCTTTTACTCACATTGCTTTTTGGAAATCAATAATACAAATCAGCTACAGATCTGGGAATCACTGAATAGTAAAAACGTTTAATAAGAGTGTCTTGTGCATATACTGGTGTAATGACCACATCAGCTTTCGTGAAGCGTTTCTTAGCCTCTCTGATATGATCGACATGGGGTAGAATAGATTCTGGATTGTTATAATACGTGCTACCTTATGCAAAATATGCTCATTAATTTGTTACAGATTCTAGGTGGACACGATTCCACACCAAGGAAAAAGGTGCCCCATGTAAATCGTTCATAATGTCTCCAAAATATATTACTTAACTTTCAGACAAGTACTACTTAACTGTTTTATACAAAATCCTTATTTCAACATATGCGAGCCCCAATTAGGATTTGAACTCGGATTAGCACACCTTATCGCTGTAGCAGGAACAACTGCTTTTACGCTTTGAGCCAAAGCACTTCAGCAGACTAGTGAGTGACGAAATCAACTGCTGACTGCGCAGATATCAATGACGTCATTACGCTAGCGTGACTCAAAATCACGTGACGGGCGCATTTGAAGCAAACCTCGAAGCAGCACTTCGATCTCCAGTGCTTCGAAAGCTCGACACAGTGTCAACACCTCAGTATCGAGTGGCCCATCACTACGTGCAGCACAGCGTGCAGAAACAATGGCGGCGGATCGGATGCAGTACATGACTCGTGTAAGTAAATGTTTATTTAGTTATACGAATTGTTTTTTGATTATATGATTATAATTATTTCTGATCATATTTCATTAAAATGGCGCCTCGCGATTCGCGTTTCTAAATGGCCGACTCACCATTATTCAGTTTGTTTGCTTACGTATGTGTGCTCCATATCTTTGCCCTGATGATATATTTTACTTATTTATATGTTAAATCTCATGAAGGATAGAGGATGTTCAATGATTGTTTAGGAAAACAATTAATTTAGGTATTGTTAATCATTTATTCTCGTTGCTGTATATGTATAGGGATATTCACTAGACTAAGATTCTATGTAATTTTTATGTAATCTCTGCATTTTTGTTTTCAACAAGCATGTTTTTACGTATTTATGCATATTTATCTTCTCTAACAAATGTTTGATAGGTTAAAGTGATCCGACTTAAATAAGAATCTGAATTACTGATATGTTGTATAAGTAAGTGTGCAAGTAATTAGAACCTATATATATAATTCACTAAGCCGCCACCAGCGCAAGCAAGACACCCATGGAAGCACGCAGGACGGAGCCACGGCCACCAACTCTAAGACCATTGGATACAATGACAATTCGCAGAGCCACGCCCACCAACTCGGACGCAGCATCTCACAAAACACGGTGTCATTGGATACGACGACAACTCACAGAGCCACGGCCACCAACTCGGACGCAGCAACTCACAAAACAGGGCGTCATTCGCGTTCGTCTCTGCTACACTCCACATGCACCTCTGAAGAAGTATGTTTGTCGCGGATGTGAATCGCTGTATGCAGCGTGTAAACCAGTTTGTTTGTCGCGGATGTGAATCGCTGTATGCGGCGTGTAGAACAGTTTGCGAGGGGTATCCCATGGTCTTACAGTTGGTGGGCGGGTCTCTGTTAGTTGCTCTTGCAAGCAGACACATGACCAGGCAGTGAGTATGCTTCGAGAGCGAGGGTGGACACGACAGCACCATCTAAGACGAATTATATTTGTCACGGATGTGTTCCGCCCTCCACGTGCGCCCGCCGTCCAGCCCCGTCCCTCGCTCTGGGAGATAGGGGCGCGGTGGCGGTCCTCCAGTTTTCAGTCACGGACAATTGTATGTTGCTCTCTCCAGAGTTCCCTTACAGTCGTATCCTCAAACCCACCCCATAAGAAGAAGCATGTTTGTCGCGGATGCGAATCGCTGTATGCAGCGTGTAAAACAGTTTGTTTGTTGCAGATGTGAATCGCTGTATGCGGCGTGTAGAACAGTTTGCGAAGGGTATCCCATGTTCTTACAGTTGGTGGGCAGGTCTCTGTTAGTTGCTCTTGCGAGCGGGCATATGACCAGGCAGTGTGTATGCTTCGAGAGCGAGGGTGGACGCGACAGCACCATCTAAGAAGAATCATATTTGTCGCGGATGTGTTCCGCCCTCCGTGCACACCCACCGTCCAGCCCCGTCCCTCGCTCTGGGAGGTGAGGGAGCGACGGTGGTCCTCCAGTTTTCAGTCACGGATAATTGTATGTTGCTCTCTCCAGAGTTCCCTTACAGTTGTATCCTCAAACCCACACCATAAGAATAAGCATATTTGTTGCAGATGTGAATCGCTGTATGCGGCGTGTAGAAAAGTTTGTGAGGGGTATCCCGTGGTCTTACAGTTGGTGGGCGGGTCTCTGTTAGTTGCTCTTCCGAGCGGGCACATGACCAGGCAGTGTGTATGCTTTGAGAGCGAGGGTGGACGCGACAGCACCATCTAAGAAGAATGATATTTGTCGCGGATGTGAATCGCTGTAAGATAGATAGATAGATAGATAGATAGATAGATAGATAGATAGATAGATAGATAGATAGATAGATAGATAGATAGATAGATAGATAGATAGATAGATAGATAGATAGATAGATAGATAGATAGATAGATAGATAGATAGATAGATAGATACTTTATTATGCAGCGTGTAAAACAATTTGTTTGTCGCGGATGTGAATCGCTGTATGCAGCATGTAAAACAGTTTGCGAGGGGTATCCTATAGTCTTAGCAGTGTCTATGCTTCGATGTGAATCGCTGTATGCAGCATGTACAACGCTGTATTGTATGTTGCCCTCTCCAGAGTTACATCTTTTCATTCACCTACAGTCGTATCCTCAAAACCAACTCCATTTGGACAACTGTGTCTTTCAGGAAGTGTTCACCCATCAATACATACGCCGCAGGTTGGCTAGTACTGCTATATTATTTGAAACCTGTCAGTGGAATCTGTAATGTGTCAAATATTGATTTTTTCCTGGAATAAAGAAGAGCATGACTGAGTGAAGGACACTAATGTCTCTCGCTTATCTTTTCCTTTTAAAAACAGAGCACCCTAATCAACACAGTAAAATCTGTACATGAACTCAGGACCTGCAGGTCATGAATGATGTAGTTTCCATTTCCCAGGTTCAGCAAATGCAGCAACAGATATTATGTTGCTGAAAATTGCTGTCTGCATGTTGGTCTTCTAAATAAATACACATTAAACCATTATAGGCATCATCTTCTTAACCAATAGTTCACATAAAACGCTTGAATTAATAAGACATTGAAAATATAATAAAAAGTCTTCAGTTAATTATAACCTTTTTTGGATATAAACTTTTTTAATCGTAATGTATGAAACTCTGAACATTATTAGATTAATTTTGTTAAAATAATTAAGCTAATTAAGTTAATAATTAAGAATATTATCATTAAACAATGCATATTTTGTCTTTGCAGCATGTCACTGTTCAGGTTAAGGACCATCCGGTGCCTCAACTTCAAAGAATTCGTGAAAATTCGAATCTGTTTTCTTGCCCTTTTTGCACTTTGGACAAGTATGTACAATCCAAAAGAGTATAATTCCGTTACAGTCCATATTGCTTCCCACAGGACAAGGGCGGTTTAGTATGGTGGTGAGTGGTTGGTCTTGTTATGTTTTACAGTTCATTCATAATGGCCAATGAACATCTATTAACATGATGCTTTTAATCTGTTTTAGACTATGTCATATATAGCTGCAGCCTTGGATGCCGTGGGAGGACTACACATTTCACTGCTGTCTGTGTACAGCTGTATATGTAAACAAAGGTGATCTGCAAAAGCATCTTTGCCTTCACCATTCCATTGTTGCTGAGCCTCCCGCCGGCCATCCTCCAGCGCCTCCCGCCGGCCACCCACCAGCGCCTCCCGCCGGCCATCCACCAGGGCACTCTGATCAAGCACTCAAACCATGCCAACAAGCTGTCCATAGAAAGCAAGTAACTGTTGAATGTCCTCACTGTAGAATGAGCCTAAATAAGAAGAATCTTAAACAACACGTGGCAAGAAAACATCAGGTTGTTACAAATACCATAGCTGCAACTTACCATTTAAAGTCACAGTATATTGACAAACTTAATGGGATTTATGTTGTGTCAAAAAGTTTTTATGGGCCCAGTGTCCCTGTCCATGTGGTTAAAAAAATTTGGGGCTCATCCCATAAAGTGATGTGTGACGTTGACCTGTGCAGAAGTAGCACAAAGAAGTGACATCCTTGTTACACACTGTGTACACCTCAGGTCAGCAGACTATGCATGTGGTGATGAGTCCGAGGAGTTATCTGAATCCATACTGACCGAAATGGTGGAGCAAAAGTGGTTTGGGGAGGCTAGAAAAAAACAATGCCTTCAGCGACAAAATCAGGCCAAAAGTGAAGGCGCTAAATTTAGTAGCCTGGTTAACATTGGAGGGCCAGAGAACAAAATGTATTTATCAATACATGAACCAAAGTTGGTGTACTACAGTAGACTAGGCAGGATCTTGGTCTGCTACAATGCCAAGACCAATACATGGCACTGCCCTTGCAGCAGAGGGAGGGTACCATGCATACACACATCCATTGCAAAATGGCATCTCTTTCAAATTAAGCGTGAAATCTTCCAAAGAGTATCAGACTCAGAAGAAGAGTCCAGGCCGCAAAATGTGGATTCCTCTGGCCAGCGGTGGCAATACCCTCCGGAGACAGAAGGCCTGAAGCAGATGGTTCAGTACATATACAACTGCAAGAAATTGCCTGTGACACTTGCAGAGACTTTTACTGAGGACTTAAAAAAGGAAGATATTCCAAGGTGCCTTATACCTGAAAAGGAGGTCTGCTCTCAGTGTCCCAGAAATGTTCCTCTCAGTGATCCTGTTCTTATTTCAAGAAATACAAAGGTGGCAACCCTTACAGGAGTGGTAAATGGTAAGTATTATTTGTTGGTCAAATTACATCTGTTACTCTTATACTTGTCCTTAGAGAGTTAGGGCATTTTTAGTTTAGTTTTTTCCAATACAAGGCTCTTGCCAGTATACTGTTAAAAAAGTACAGTGCATGTTATCTATAGTATCTTGTTAATGTTTTGTCACCAGGTGTATCCACTTACTGTAAAAAATGCAGCTGCTGTTGTTTGTATTACTGCTACCAGGACTGGACTCATGGCCTTCACAATTTTAATGATAGAGTGCTGCTCAGCATCCACCTTTGCCTTTTCATTAGGAACTCTTTGCAGGTTTGAGTTGTTTCTGAAATGATTCATTAGTAAATTTTATCTTTCATATTATTAATCTTAACCGTATTATTGTTAATTTAGACTTCTATTTTATAACATTGCACAGTCAAAAAGGAGTGGTTCAGGATACATTTCACTGCGTGTTGTACTTGTATAGCTTGGGACACATTTACTTTTAAATAAGTTTTAACCTTTGTATTCCTTAACAGGCTTATGTCTCCGTCGGCAGACTAAGGACCATATTGCAAAGGATGACACAAGTGGCTTATCCTTCTGAGAGAGACTTTCTGCATGCCTACTTGCATTTTGAGGCACTGACTGCCCATGATTACTCCTATTCGTGTGTAAAATTTGATCATCATCCTCCAGTAGTTGTAATGGATTTACACACAAAAGGGGTGTTTAACATGCCAGGTAAAGTGTAAAATCATATTACTTTTCATATAGATTTTTTTTTTATATTAAAATAAAATTGATTTATATTTTCCAATTTCAGTCAGTGAAATAAATATGCCACAAGAAAACTTCAATGGTTTTGGTATTCATTTTTTCATATTTCTTGTTCCTGTTTTGACTTGATTATTTATTGTTATTTATTTTCAAAAACTCCTCAGGGATGTAGTGGGTCTTAATAAATAATGAGTGAACGGACTCTGTTTGTGTGCCTTTTTGTACCCAAGTAATTGTTGTGCAGTATTTTTGTCTTCAGTCTCGGAATGTCTAATTGGATGATGCAAATTATGATGCAATTATACAGAACCTGCATAATGTTTAAAATATAACATCCTACAACAGATATTGAATGATTTTACAATGCAACAAAAATATTAAACTTACCAGTTACTATGAATAAGATGGAAATTCAAAATTAGTTTTTGTTTTAATACAAATTAAAAGTATAGATTAAAAAGTATAAAAATGTTTAAGTATAACTATGAACAAGATAGAAAAAAACTAATTACACACATGAATCTATACACTCAATGGCCACTTAATTAGGTGCACCTTGCTAGTAGCGGGTTGGACCCCCTTTTACTGTATACAATGACACTGCAAGTCCGCATCTCAGTTGAATTAAACATTGAAATCACACAACACAAGACTTGGCATGAAAAACAACGTATAAACCACAACCAAGGCAGGTAAAAGTTAGTAAAATTGACAATCATGTAAAAGATAAAAATATAAAGTGCTTAAAAGTGTAAGGCGTAATGAGTGCCAGATTACAGCAGCCAGTACATGTATTATGTACAAAATTTATGAGTATGGATATTAAAGACGTTCAAAGTTATTATTGAACGACTGGAATTCTTTTTGAAATAAGCTGTTCGGCAGTCTGTTAGTGTATATTTTGATTGACGTTACGTTTTCCTGAGGGCAGAGGTTCGAAGTGTTGATGACCGGGATGACATGTGTCCTTGATGATGTTCTTTGCTCTGCTATGGTACCGGGTGTTGGCAATGTCCTCCAGTGAGGGAGCCATTTGTTTTAAAAGCTGGTGTTAGGTTTGTGGAATACCTACACATGAATAACCGTATAAAAGGTAAAGTGCATGAGCATTGCACAGAGACAGAATATTATATAGGAGCTAAATACACATTAATTTGAATATTGTAGCAGAATATAAATATATATTGGACAAAAGAAATATTGGTATTGTACAGTCATGTTACTGTGCTAAGGGGATGGGGAGGTAGACAGAATGTACACATAACACAGTGACGAGAATAAATGACATCCGGAAGAATGGTAAGTTGATTAAAAAAAAGCGTGCTCAGCAGGAGATTGCGTGTGGATGTGTGTGGTTATAAATTGGAATGGTACCGCTCAATGCAGAGCAAAGCAGGCACATTACACATCCCAGCTCATCGCATTTTAAATATTGAAAGTTAGTGGTGGAACCAAACCATTACAGTTGTATTTTGCAGGTTGCTTTCCAGTTTCCCTGTTTTTTGTCACTGAAAAAAAGGTTTAACGATGATTGGATGCTTGAAACCAGCCCATACAGCTTGGGGAACGCCCATTACGTTCTCTGATTGGATGCTTGAAACCCGCCCATACTGCTTGGGGAACGTCCATGTTGTTCTGCAGGGACTAGTACTTGAAAAAAAGGGATAACTCTCATCTCGTACGTATCCCGTATGTATGTGAAACTATCACGAACGTATTACGTACGGTATACGTATGAGATTAGGGTTATCCCATAATTTTTTTTCATTGTACGGTTCAGAGCTTCCATATTTGTTGATCTGGCACCTAGCAAAAAATAACTCAATACACTTCACATGAGCAACGAATGTAAAAGCAGATTTCACACTAACGCTGATAGTGCGCTTTTTTTGGCGACTGCAGTTCCAGATCTCGCACTTGCGCCATTAAAATGAAGTTCCATTCCAGCGGTTAGAAGTCATCTGAACTGTGCGGCTGCCATGATGACAAATGATGTGCTGATATGGATGGTGAAAATCCACTTTATGCATGGTGCAGGGTCTTATATTTTTGTTATTTCATATATTTTTGTTCATTATGTTTCTTTACTAACTTGGGTGTTGGTAACTCTGGCGTGTCACCCGGCCTTTTTTTCTACCGAGAGAGCTAACAGTAGTGATTGTCATGGCTGTGTACATTTCACCCGACACCAATATAAACACGGCGCTCTCTCTCCTGCTGAATACCATTAACGAACAGCAGTGAGCCCACCCTGACGGAGCTCATATAATTGCAGGAGACTTTAACAAGGCCAACTTGAAGACTGTACTCCCGAAATTTTATCAACATGTTAAGTGTTCTACTAGAGGGGAGAACACTCTGGACCATGTTTACTCCAACATCAAGCTCGCGTACAGAGCTATACCCCTCCCCGAACTCGGACAGTCCAACCATCTTTCTCTCCTGCTGTCCCCAGCCTACACCCCCCTCAGACGAAGGGCCAAGCCCACCATAAAGACTGTTACAACCTGGCCTGAAAATGCACTCTCCAAATTACAGGACTGCTTCGAACAGACGGACTGGGTCTTATTTGAACACCAAGAGCTGGAAACATTCACAGGAACGGTACTGGACTATATCAGGTTCTGCATCAGAAATGTGACTGTGGACAAAAACATTCGGGTTTTCCCAAACCAGAAACCCTGGATGACCAGCCAGGTTTGTACACTCCTCAGAGCCTGCAATGCTGCCTTCAGGTCAGGTGACAGAGCTCTGTACAGGGCTGCCCGAGCCACTCTGAAAAGTGGAATTAAAAAAGCCAAGACGGACCATAAAAGGAGCATAGAGTCCCACCTGTCCAACCACAATACGTGGGAGGTGTGGCAGGGAATACAAAACATCACAAACAACAGAGGCGGTGATGCAACAACAGGAGATCTGAGTGTGCAGCTAGCAGAGTAGCTAAACTGCTTCTTTGCTCGCTTTGAATCATCACAACAGCAGCACTCACCTGCTCCAGCCCTGCTCCCACCCTCACCAGGTTCCCGCACTACTCCACTCACTGTAAAGGGGCACAATGTCAGACGGGTGCTCCTGGCAGTGAACCCCAAGAAGGCTGCCGGCCCAGATGGAGTGCCTGGTAGGGTGTTCAGAGCGTGTGCCTACCACCTCACCTTTATCTTCACCAAAATCTTCAACCTCTCCCTAGCCCAGGCAGTCATTCCGTCCTGCCTAAAATCATTCCAGTGCCGAAGAAGTCTCCCATCACCAGCCTAAATGATTATCGCCCTGTGGCCCTCACTCTGGTAATCATGAAGTGCTTCGAGAGACTGGTTCTCCAGCACATCAAGGACTATCTCCCCCAAGACTTCGATCCCTACCAATTCGCATATCGCGTGAACAGATCCACAAAAGACACCATCGCTGTAGCTCTCCACTCTGTGCTGAGCCATCTAGAGCAGCAGCAGAGCTATGTCCGGATGCTCTTTGTGGATTACAGCTCAGCTTTTAATACAATCATTCCTGATAGTCTAATCACCAAAATGGTCACTCTTGGCCTCCTCCCTCTCACATGTGTCTGGATAAAAGACTTTCTTACCAACCGGCTCCAGACTGTGAGACTCGGCTCCCACCACTCCTCCATTTGCACACTGAACACCGGTACCCCACAAGGCTGTGTGCTGAACCCCCTTCTGCACTGTCTCTACACGCACGACTGCAGTCCAGCCCACAACAACAACCTTTTCGTCAAGTTTGCTGACGACACCAAAGTGGTCGGAATCATCTCAAAGGGAGATGAGGCAGCTTACAGAGAGGAGGTCCTGAAGTTGGCAGCTTGGTGTTCAAAGAACAATCTGGCTCTGAACACCAGGAAAACCAAGGAGATCATTGTCGACTTCAGGAGGCACAGCACAGACTTAGCTCACCCTTTACATCAATGGCAAGTGTGTGGAGAGGGTCCAAACCTTCCGGTTTCTCTGCGTCCTTATCTACGCTGACATCTCCTGGACAGAAAACATCACAGCAGTCATCAAGAAGACTCAGCAGCGGTTACACTTCCTGAGGGTCCTCAGAAAGCACAACCTGGACTCCAACCTGCTACTGACCTTCTACCGCTCGTCCATCGAGAGCCTGCTGACGTACTGTATCACAGTATGGTACGGCAGCTGCACCATGGCAGACAGGGAGAGGCTTCAGAGAGTAGTAAAGGCAGCACAGAAGATCATCGGCTGCCCTCTCCCCTCCCTGATGGACATTTACACCTCTCGCTGCCTCAGCAGAGCAAAAAACATCATCAAGGACAGCTCCCACCCTGGCTCTGATCTGTTTGACCTGTTGCCTTCAGGGAGACGCTACAGGTGCATCACAACAAGGACAAACAGACTCAAGAATAGTTTTTTCCCAAAAGCCATAATCATTCTAAACTCACACATGCACTGACTACACAGTCTAACCCCCCAACCTCTGGACTTCCTTCTATCCATCAACTGTGCAATATCCAATATCTAAATGGTACTGATAATAACTGTGCAATATCTGTATACTGTACAGTATCATTACTCTCAGGGTCCAACATCCACTACTCACTGCATATGATCATCATTATTGTCCAATATTTAAATTACAAGGGGGCTCCGCCCCCTGCTCGCTTCGCTCGCCTACCCCTGGTGTTTTGAACCCGTGCCCGCTGGTCAGCCGTAGTTTTAGACGTGCGTTGTAGGAGCTTGCGTTGTTTTGAACCCGTGCTTGCCCTGCTTCAGCGGTTTCAGACGCGCGTTGTAGGCGTATATCTGTCAGTTGAGCTCGGTCGGTTTGAACCTGTGCCTGTTTTGCCTCCGCAGTTTCAGACGGTGGATAGGAAGTAAAGAACGCATTGTATGGCAAATCACAAAGATTTATTGGAATATCTCTTTATGTACAATATTTGTAGTAAAGATGGTTTGTTGTCCTTGAATGATTTTTTCTTGTTATTGGAGTATTTATAAGTTAAAGTTTAATGTCAGATGAACGTCGAACTCATGAGAAGGCTACATAAAGTTGTCCATGTCCAAATACGCGCTTAGAGAGGTCTATACCAACTTTGTTCATAGTTTGTGCTTGGGATTTGTTGATTGTTATGGCAAATGCAGGTTTACTGGGAAATTGGCGTCGCCCAAGTGTAAATGGCAATTCAAGGGCAGAACTTGTAAGGTGAATTCTAGGAATTAAAACAGTATTGTCAGTATGTGATGCTGTAAGCATTTTTGCTTCAATAACATTGTTTGACATGGTGTTGATGACTAAACGTGTACCGTTGCATAAACCCTGTTTAGTATTAACGTTTTTTAATAGCATGACAATTGTTCCGATTTTAAGGTTAAGATTGTGTTGTGGCAATCCGGCTGGGTTAATAGTATTCAGATATTGTAAAGGAAATTAAGATGTTCAATGTCGTCTGCAGAATCAATTTTGTCAGTACTTAGAAAGAGGCGGTTTTTTCCAGGTAGTAATGCAATGACTTGGTTAATTATGTGATCCACATCAATATTCTTTGGACATAATATAGCCCGTCGCGTTAAGAGTGGTATCTGGTGTATTGTTTTGGAGGCGTGAGCGCAACTACATTAGTTCTTCCTTGTTTAGCGTTAGTAACATGGATAATGGATTGCACTTATTGTTAATACATAGCGTTTTCTGTGGTTGAATTGTTAAAAATGTATGACTGTAATGTGATGATTAAGTTATGCTATATAGTCTTCACGTGTGAGGATGACGAACCTTTAATACGGAGTGTTCGTTTATTGTTATTGCCTATTAGGTGTTGTGCCTGTGTCTTGTGTGGTTGCACTGTAAATATTGTATCACTGTAATGTGATTCAAATATGTTGTGGAGTCCGTATTTCGTTTCTTCATATTATTACCCATCAGGTGTTGCGCCTGTGCTATCTGTGGTTGTCCTGTTAAAATTGTATCACTGCAATGTGATTCCAATATGTATTGTAGTCCGGTCTCTTGTTGTTTATGTATGACGTCGTTTGTCAGCGTGCATTTTTTTAGAAGTGCGTGGAATGTGCTGTGTAGTGTGTACGTTGAGTTCAGATGCGCGTTGTAGGCAAATGCTTCTATCGTAGTATCTTCCATTTTCCGAACCACAATTCGCTGAGGCGGGGATAATCTGATTCAAATATGTTGTGTTGTTCGTATGTGTGGGGTTTCTGTACGATCTCGAGTGTTCGCTTACGGTTGCTCTTTCGTTTTTGAGCCTCAATCTGGGGCTCGATGGGTGACCGTGTGTGGAGTCCGTAGTCTGTCCTGTTTCACTTTGGGGCGTGTGTCTGACTCCTCTTTTTTGTGTGATATGGGCGTGTTGCCTCATTTCTTATTTCTGTTAGTGGAGGGGTGCTTTGTGTCTCATTTCTTATTTATGTTAGTGTGTGGAGTCCGTAGTCTGTCCCGTTTCGTGTGCTATGGGCTTTGTGTGGCGCTTGCGTCTGACTCCTTTTTTTTTGTGTGCTAGGGGCGCGTTGCCTCATTTTTTATTTCTGTTAGTGGAGGGGGGCTTTGTGTGTCGTGGGTCTGAATCCTCTTTTTTGTGTGCGTCCCGTTTCGTGTGCTATGGGCTTAGTGTGGCGCTTGCATCTGACTCCTTTTTTTTTGTGTGCTAGGGGCGCGTTGCCTCATTTCTTATTTCTGTTAGTGAAGGGAGGCATTGTGTATCGTGGGTCTGAATCCTCTTTTTTGTGTGCGTCCCGTTTCGTGTGCTATGGGCTTTGTGTGACGCTGTGTGCCATGGGTTTGTGTGGCGCCTGCGTCTGACTCCTTTTGTTTGTGTGCTGTTGTCACGTTGCCTCATTTCTTATTTTCCGTTGGTTGGAGGGGGGCTTTGTGTGGCGCCTGCGCACTACGTCTTTTGCGTCCACGGGCAGGTCCCTGCGTCCATATCCGGTTTACCATTCTCGTTTAGTAATATGGATGTGCAATAACCCAATAGTTATTTATACTTTCCACTATTTAAATAATGTGCAATAACCCAATAGTGCAATAGTTATTATTCTTTCCATATGTATACCTGTATAGCGTCGCAGAACTTTTTTGCAACTTCTTTGCAACTTTTTGCACCATTTGTTTATTTGTTTATTTACTTGTTGTGTTCTACATATATGTCTGCACTGAAGGAACTGCTTTTAATCTCATTGTACATGTGTATAGTGACAATAAAAGGCATTCTATTCTATTCTATTCTAAAACGTTAGGTTCTCCATCAATGTAGTACGTTCATAAGCAGCTTTCCACAAGTTATTGAAAGCAGACATGAAGAGATTGATTCTGACTTAACATCTACTTAATACTAACATTTGCTGCAATTTGACAAATTGTTTTCTGTAAATAATGCTCAAATATTAAAAAAAACACAAAAGTAGATAAATTAAAATACAAAACGGTGCAGATTTACGACTGATAAAGTGAAATGTGACAACAATTGGGAAAATTATTCCACCAAAACAATTATTCACAGATCCCAGTCATTTCCTCACCCTTTCCTTTTGGTATAGAGTGTATGACTAGCTCTCACATAACTAGATTCGGGACCAGTTGTTAACAGGTTATAAGGCTAAACGCAGCCATGGCAACTGCGACAGTTACATACACAGTGTTGTCTGATGTGCATTTAATGCAAGGTTCTGTATTAATGGTCTGTGCTGTATTCAATGTTATTTAAATTGTATATTAAATTGTCCCTGGTGCGTGTGTCCTGTGGTGGGCTGGCGCCCTGCCCAGGATTTGTTCCTGCCTTGTGCCCTGTGTTGGCTGAGATTGGCTCCAGCAGACCCCCATGACCCTGTGTTAGGATAATGACTGACTGGAACATTGGTAAACCTGGAAATAATATTTGCCTATGATTGCTTATTACGTTAGATTATTGGAAAAGACAACTTTGCCTCCTATATACTTTGCATGTTTACCTTCATAATAACACATCTTTACAAGACACAAGAGCAAATAGCAGAATTCCGATCATGTTATACGAAATGCCAAATCCAGTTTCTTTCTGTCATAATGCAATAGTTCATATCAACAGCATTACACTTAAGGGTTTTTTTTCCATAAAGCAACAGTAGTAGGTAAGATATTTAGGAAGCAACTAGAAGTGATTATCTCGTATCATCCATCCCCATTCTCTTTTATGCGTTTTTTTTTCAGCACGGTAAAGTAAAATTACCATGGTTCAGAACCATGAACTACAATGTTGAATGGTATTATATATAGCATATGTAGTATGATCCAATAGTAACAAAAATAAAATAAAAATAATAATTCCCTTTTACTTTCTAGGTTTTGTAAACTTCCTTTTTGATAGATTGCAGTGACTTTGGCTTTATTAACATAGAAAGAAGCAGAAGATCAGAGAGCCATTCTTGTTCTTGTCCAAATACGTAGGTTTCTAGGTCTGGAATTAACCAATTAAGCTTTTAAAAACTTCATTCAACAATTCCAATTGACAGATTAAAAAAAAAAAGAAGATCAAAATCACGTGCCTTAACTTGGAGTATTCTATCAATGAAAAGGCTACAGCTACGAAGGACAAAGAATTGACCAGTGATAATTAAATATACTTACATGTTGAGAACTTGAAAATGAAAATGCAAATGGAAAAATGAAATTTCAATGAGCAAAAGTTGGTGCCAGTGCTTATTTGTATTTTACTAGTGAAATGGTGTTATTTCTTTTTATTTTTAATTTTTACAACCTTCATTGTGCGTAGACTTGGGAAAATGAATGGCAAAGAAGAGATTGCATTTTCTTTTTATAATTTTAATTTTCATTTGATTTTTTTTTGCAGAAAATACCTCCCATCCTACGTAGTGATACCCAAAAAAGCACACATTTCTAAATAAACTATGTAAACTAAATAGGCATTGTGACACCCCGTGTAGTGGGAATCAAAACACCAATCTACACTCTGGATGTCTAGTAAATGGGACCGAGCGTGACCAGGATGATAATGGATGACAGGGAGACACGGACACAAAAAAGGTTGTGTTTTTAAAAATAAAGTGAAGTTTTATTTACAGGTGCACTTAACAAAAATAATGTCCTGCGGAATTTATATATTAAAACACAGTTCAACACCGCAAAAGACACACAAAAACAGTAAATAAAAGATGTTCAAAAATAGTGACTATATACAAAAATAAACAGTGCACTAAAACTCATAACCCAAATAAATACCTCCACCGAAAAGTATTCCAGAGATATTTTAAACAATGCACAAGCCATAATGTTTAGTAAATCTAAGTCGTTCTACTGAGTACCTTTCTCCTAGAGCAGCTGTGCGCAACCTGCGGCCGTACGGCCGCATGCGGCCGTGGGCAAGGACTTTGGCGGCCGTGGACGTGTATATTAAAGTGTACGTAATGGCGGCCGTGCAGGTGTAGGGTCTCTGGACTCCAGCGAGTAAGGGGTCTCAACGCCGCGGAATCTTTGTCGGCCGGGTCGGTATGGTGACGCCGAAAGCCGGTTGAAATGGGCTGACACCCAGGAGTACATTTGAAGTCACGTGACTAGCGGCTAGCCAATATGGAACTGAGAAGGAAATGGGAGTGTACGCCTGTACCGCCTTGTGGCTAAGTCCATACACTGCCTATCGCCATTAGCAAACGGTCATCATACGATTCGCGTTCTACGTATAAGTCGATAGTTAGTCTTAATCATTAATTTCTATTTAAATATATTCTAATTTTGCCCAATAATGTCTCTGAAAAGGAAAAGAACATTGGCAGAAGAGAAGAGGAGCTTCAATTCCAAATGGGAGCTGGAGTTCTTCATGATGGAGTCAGCAACACATTCTATGATGTGTTTAATCTGCGGTGAAGTTGTGAAGACTGTAAAAAGAGATAATGCAAAGCAGCATTTTCGCCATCACGCGTCACACACATCTGCAAATTTGCAAGGCGAGTCTAGGAAGATCTGTGTAGAGAATTTGAAGAGGCGTTTCCTACAGCAAACATCGGTCATGTCTACTTTCGTAAAGTCTACGAATAATCGAAGTGAAGCATCCTACAGAGTGGCATATCGTCTTGGTGTTGCAGGGAAGCCTTATTCAGATGGGGAACTCGTTAAAGGGTGCATCATGGACGTTGTTAAGTGTATTCATCCTGGTAAAGAAGCTGACTACTCGTCGATCCCTCTCTCGCGTGATACTGTGCAACGCCGACAATTTGATATTGCCCAGCAGTTAAAGCTTTCTATGCTGGCCAAGGTGAATGAGGAGGAAAGTTTGTTTGCACTGGCTGTCGACGAATCAAAGGACATAAAGGACTCGGCGCAGCTGTTAATCTTCGTTCGCTCTCTGTCTCCTACTTTTGAGTTGTGTGAGGATCTTCTCTCCATGGAGACGCTTACTACTCATACTCGTGGAGAAGACATATTTCTTGCAGTGAAGAAAGCCTGCATTCAATCCAGCGTTGATCTGAAAAATCTCCGTGGAATCTGCACAGATGGCGCGCCTGCCATGATCGGTAAGCAACAAGGCCTTGTGGCAAGAATGTCAGATTACTTGTCCAAGGAGCATGGTAATAAACAACTCACCAACCTTCACTGCATCATCCATCAGGAAGCACTCTGTTCAAGATCTGTTGTTTTTAGATAATATTCTGAAGGAAGTGAATCGTGTTATCTCGTTTATTCGAGCAAATGCTCTTAACCACCGGCAATTTCTAGAAATTCTACACACGAGTGAATCGTTTGCCGAGGAAATTCCTTATCACACCGACGTTCGTTGGTTGTCTCAGGGAGAAACTTCTCGCCGTGTTCTGCTGTTGCGCAAGGAAATAGTGGAATTTTATTCGATGAAAAACAAGGACTGCCCCTTGCTAAACAATGACTTTCTAACATCTCTGGCGTTTCTGGTTGACTTACTAACGCATGTTAACTATCTCAATCAAAACCTGCAAGGCAAAGCAACAACAGTTTGCCTCATGCACAGAAAAATAAAAGACTTCTGTGACAAATGTCGTCTCCTGAAAAGCCATCTGCAGCAGGGTAATTTCTACCACTTTCCACAACTGACGGCTCTGATTGACAGCAAAGAAGTAAAGCCTGACCAAATTCCTACTGTCCGTTTTTCGGGCACTTTAGACGGGCTGTTGCAGGAATTCGCTAACCGTTTTCAAGATTTCGAAAAGATTTCAGCAACAATAAGACTCGTTGCTTCTCCTCATCTGGTGGAGACAGAGAGTGCACCGTTACATCTACAAATGGAGCTAATAGAGTTGAAGAACAATGAGCAGCTTGTGAAAAAGTTTACGGAAGAAAGCGACCTGCTGGATACGTGGAAATCAGCAGTAGAATACCCACAACTACGAGAACTGGCCAGGAACATTCTCGTTCTTTTCGGAAGCACTTATTTGTGCGAAGCAGCGTTTTCCAGAATGAAATACCTGAAAAACAAGTACCGAACCCGATTGGTAGACAGCAATCTAGAGTCTGGAATACGGCTAATGGTCTCCAGCGAGTCCCCTGACTTTGCAAGTCTGTCTGCAAACATGCAAGAGCAAGGAAGCCATTAATGGCGATGTTTTCCAAACTTCCTGAAACAATTGCTGTAAGTGTAAAGGTTTTTTTGTCCTATATGACGTTTCGTAGACATTTTTTTACATATGTAGACCAGTAAATTGAATATTGTCAGATATATCATACTCTGTTTTAATGTGTAATCTGTAAATTTTTACATAAATCATAAAACATTATTAAGTTTACTTGGACTTACTGGCGGCCGTTATTAAAGTAAAAAGTCTGTAGTGCGGCCGTTATTAAAGTAAAAAGTCTGTAGTGCGGCCGTCAATAGCGGAAAGGTTGCGCATGCCTGTCCTAGAGGGTCTAATCAGAAAAGCACCATGCTCTGTAGTGATGTGTCGTTCGTGAACGAGCCGGCTCTAAGAGCCGATGCTTTGAAGCGAACGAGAGGAGCCGATGCCCGTCGAACAGAGCCGAAGCTTCAGCGGCTCCTGCTCAGCTCTGCTGAAAATCCATTCGGCAGGGGCGGGACTTTACTTATATGGGCACACAGAACATTGGCTCATAATGCCGGCTCGTTCACGAACAACACATCGGACTAGGATCGTACCATTATGTGAAAGAAGGAAGGGGGGCAGACGCTCCGAAGACAGCGAGTGTTGGTACAGGCCAGGTACTCAGAGCGACACTGTTGCTGCGACAGACGAGGAGCCAGATTTAAATGCAAGCGCATCGTGAAGGAAAAAAGAAGAGTGAAGAAATGAGTGAAAGCCGAAAAAGAAGCAGCATCTGGCTGCATTTCAGTGATATTGGAGACTGCAAAGCTAAGTGCAGAATTTGTAATATGAAAATATCCGTTAGAGCAGGGTCAACAACAAACCTGCACAGACATATAAGAACCACCCATCCATCCGTGCAACTGGAGGAGAGCGTGCCCTCTCTCCTGCCATCCACTGAGCCTGGAAAAGAGCCAAGTACTTCTGCTGCAGCATCCACTGTCTTACCGAAAACTGCAGGTATAACACGGTCTTCAGTTCAAACCAAAATAAGCACATTTATTCCAAAACAAATGACGCCAAACAAACAAATAAGTGTCGATGAGGAGCTGGCTAAAATGATAGCTAGCGACTTTCAACCATTTTCCATTGTGGAGGACAGAGGATTTACAACTTTTGTACAGGCCTTAAACCCCATGTATGTTCTCCCTAGCAGAAAAACTTTGTCCCAAACAATTATTCCATAACTATATATCTGAGGATGGAGTACAACACTGTGCTTTCAGAAACCACTGCTCTGGAAAAAAAGGTAGCATTTAATGACAACAGAGCTGTGGATGAGGCATTTCAAAGAATAAGTGCAGCAGCAGCAAGATGCAACCCCAGCAGCCTGTCTGCTCCTCCATCAGAGGGCCAAGAAGAAGAAACCAGGGGCATGTTCACAGGAACCACAAGCTTCTGCTATGTGGAGGCTCTTTGACGAAAGAGCAACAGGAGACACTGCAAGGAGAAATCCCACAGCTGATGCTATGCTGGAGTTGAGGTCCTATCTTGAGAAGCCCCTCATCCAAAGATCCGAAGACCCACTGAGTTGGTGGGAGGCCAAGGCTGCAGTCTACACACGCCTGGTTAAGGTAATGGTAGGAAGACTTTGCATTGTCGCTACATCGGTCCCCTCAAAAAGAGTCTTCTCAAAAACAGGACAAATAATCACGGAGAGGAGAAATCGCATCAGCCCATCTAAGCTGAGGCATCCAGCATTTCTGAATGCCAACCTGGCCTAAAAACTTTTATTCAAAGAGTCATAGTGTTGTGTTGTTGTTGTTGAGTTTGGCCTTTATTTAATTTGTTTGCTGTGTTTTTGTGTTAAGTTGTTCATTTAAAGCTTTTATTAAAATGTTAAACAATAGTAACTGTGTATTTATTGTAATGAAAAAATGCATAAAAATACGTAATGTCTGAAAACAATGAATAAGAAATTACTTATACACAAACCATTCATAATTGCTTAATCAGGCTAAAATATAAGCATCCAAGTGATACTAAACGAAGAGCCATTCGGGAGCCGTAAGAGCCAGCTCTTTAAAGGGAGCCGATCCAAAAGAGCCGAAGCTTTGAAAAGAGCCGGAGTTCCCATCACTAATGCTCTGGGGCAATGCGTTCCTTTTATATTCGGCGCCCTTGTACCGACCAATTAAACTGTCCATTGTCATCCCTCTACAGCCGCGCGATGACGAGAACTCGTCGGCGAGAAGTGGCGTCTCTTGCCCTGCAAAAATGCTATATTAAATCGAGCAGCCGGCGCTCGCGCGCATAGCTGTGCCGGCTTTTGAGACGCAACTGCGCTTCTGCCTTAAGTTACAGTAAGCACTTTTAACTTTTCACGTCCTTACCCTGAGCTCCTGCCCAGACAACTACACACATGGGATCCCTTTTCTAAACCGCGGTAAAATATTATGACGCTTCATCCTTTCTTTTACACTTTTAGAGTTATGGGGTCGCAAGAAGCACCCGCAAGAGTGGAAAACCGTTAATGCCATCCCGGCCGGTTAATGGCAAGGCTGTCTCTCCATATTACACGAGACCTACCGCGACACTCTCCAAAAGGCGCTAATAAGGTCAGAGAAGACGTCCATCTGCATTCTATACAAAAGGAAAAGGCAAGTTTCCTTTCTCTAAACTTTGACTTTTTATTACAAACAAATGCCTCTCAACACTGCAGAGGACACTTGACAAATTTTAATTCTAGGTAATGCCAGTAAGGCACATTACCACAGGCATTTGGGCACTATTCTTTGAGCAGGTATAAGCAGGATGATATACGCTCAACTCAGTCAGTAGACCTAACCCAGGTAAGCCCAAATGGTACTGCCAAATCTAAAACCAACATTTGAAATTAACCCAACTATCTTCCTTTCAGAATGTACAGAACCAAATGCAGACACGGACACTTAGAGTTTTACAACACTGGTTTTATGGGGCTTTGCTTGGTTGTAATTTTCTTAAGTTGATGGGAAGAAAATGCTGTGCACAATAAAAAAATTTATTTTATAACTCTTTAATAGATAGATAGATAGATAGATAGATAGATAGATAGATAGATAGATAGATAGATAGCTATTTATCTATCTATCTATCTGTGTCTTGAAAGGGCTGATAACCATAAGAATCCAACAAGAAAATCTGGTATAAGCAAAGTGAATATGTTTGGCTTGTGCACAGACATTACAGCTGCCTTCCATTTTACACATTATCATACATTATTCCTATATGGTGTGAGGGATTGCCAGCCGTATATCCCAGCCAACACTCCCAAGCCGCCAGGTGGAGCCATCCCTGCAACATGGAAGGGCCCAAATTCCAGCAGGGCATCATGGAAGTTGGAATCTTTCGTCACAGCCTTGCTGGATACCATGGGGGCCACCGGAGGATGTTGCAGGGAGGCCCAGGGATTTATACTTTCCATATAGCCCGGAAGTAATTCACAATCGCAGAAATGGAAGAAATGATATACTTCTGGGCTGAAGAAAAGAGGAGCTTTGATCTGACCCAGAAGTGCTAGGAATCACATGGACTGGGGAGATTAGAAAAATTTCCGGGTCAAAGACTTTTAAAGGACTCTGGGAAATCCCAGCAATGAGCCGAGTTGGGAGGAAGGGTGACTGAGCTGCTGGGAGTGGAGAATTGATTATAGTTTATTGATTGTTTAGTAAGTATTGTGGAGTGGAGGGTGCTTTGTGCACTTGTTTATAATAATAAATTCAATATTTGGATTTTATCTGGTGTCTGATGAGTGGTCTGAGGGTTCAAGGGGTCACAGCACCCTCTATCTGTTACAGTTGACGTAGTAGTGGCAGGATTCTCTGGCCATCAGTTTGGCAGAGGACCTGAATAAAACAAAATTCTGTGGACAGAGAACCCCAAGAAGACAGCGCCAGGACATACAGAAAAATCGCCACAAACCCCGTTGTCCAAATACGTCATGGGGAAGAAAAAAGGAAAGCAGAACGACAGCGCCAGCGGAGCATCCACGCTCATCAGGGCCGACACTCGGGATGAGTCACGGAGCGGCCACACGAGTCGGGGAAAGCCTCCGGAGGAAAACTACCACGAGGTATGTGCCGGCGATTCAATTTAAATCCTATTTAAAATAACTCATTTTGTACCGTGCACATACCTCGGAGAAGACCACCTGGAGGCTCTGCGGGAGGCAGGAGAATTCCCCGAAGACGGTGGTGCGCTCCTGTTCGATCCTACGAGCACAACAGACTTCCGTATGTCGGGTGCTGATGAGGAACACGTGACCAACCCCAATGGTTTGCGGGAAGGTGAAGTTCCACGTCCTGCTGCTTTCAACTTCACCCTTAAGAAGACGGACTCAGACTTTCCGAAGGGGAAGGGGGAGGTGAGCAAAGCGCCGCTCACCCCACAAAAAGGTAAGGGGGGCCGGGAAATGACTGATCGATCCGCTGACAAATTAATACAGGCGGGTTGCAGTCCGCTAAAGATGGCGACCCAGTCCTCTGAAATAGAGAACTCCAATTCCCAGAAGCCTGTGCGCAGCCCAACAGAACACGTGCCAGGAACGGGCGTGCTTATTGGCTCCCAGTCGGGAGCTAAGACTATTGATGGCGTGAGCCTGCCTTCGGCTGAACTAATTAATATGGACGTGTGCGAGCTGGAGAAATTGCTTTGGCTCGTACACAGTTTTTTACAGGTGGTACAAACAATCCAGAAGATCGTTGCAGACTTGCGAGGAGCGGCTGAAAAGCCTATGAAGAAATTAGATTAGTACCTGCGGCGATTTTCTCGGGAGCCTCCTGTCTTAATTAATTCGGTGATACAGGTAAGCGAGACCTGTACCGTATATAATAAAGGGATGCAGAGTGAAACGGGCCCGCGATTGATTAGTTGCGGATGCCAAGTAACTGTGAGCCCTACAATAGACGTTTATGTTATGACCGAGTGTTCAGGGGAAGGAGCGATCGAACCAGAGCAGCTGAACAGTGCTACCTCTCGGTACGATGCGATCCTGAAGACGCCAACACTGCTTCATAAATCAAAAGGGGTTCAGATAGCAAAGGGTCTCTCTCTGACACATAGAGAGACTCAGAATGTAGAGAAGCCCCCAATTAAAAAGAAGATCCCGAAGGTGAAACGGGGGTCTCCTGATAAAGTGGAGAAAAGAGCTGAGAGCTCAGAAGTGGCTGTGGAACCCTCCTCAGCGCGAAAAAGGGCAGAGCCAGAGTTTCCGAGCTGTTTCCAGTCTCACAGGGGGAGACTAGCAGGGGGACAGTGACTGTGTTATGCATGCCGCCGGCCGGGCCACATTTGGCGAAATTGTCCACGGAGAACCGGGGAAAAAATGTTTTACTCATGTGATGTTCCCCCTAGGTTCTCCAAGAGGTATTTTCCATGACATAGCCTAGGTCCGGCCACAGCCAGAGGCTCCTCCTGGAGGATGAATAAAAGCAAGCCAAGCTCCAGTGAGTTAGAGTCAGGGTGCAGAAGGCAAAGCTCACATGGAGGAGGAAAGGAGGGATTGTGTATTGATCGGCTGTGGAGTCTTCTGTAAAAATAATGGTATTTTGTGAAAATAAAACCTTTGTTTTGCACCTGGGACTGTTTAGTGTGGTGTGTCTGGGGTTTTGGGGTTCAGTGAAGCCCCCTGTCTTTTACAACTGGCATAGTCAGCAGGATTTCCTAGTTGTCTGTTTAGCAAGGACCTACATAAATAAATTTGTAGATTTGTAGATGGGACTCCATAGACATGACTACTTTAAAAAGTGACCATATACTGAGGCAATGGAGAGATAATCAGCAAACAAGAACAGGAGATCTTTGGGAAGCATGTCTCCTATAGATGCTGCTTGGTTGTGGACCTGTCTGCCGAGGAGTGAAGTCAACTGGATTGCATGTCAAGTCAATGACTGGCAGTCATGCGGCAGACGAAAAAGCTGTATCCATAAGGTGACCGAGACGACGGTGGCAGCAAAGGATCCGTTAAGGAAGTAGGTAAAGCCG
The DNA here is from genome assembly GCF_900747795.2 of Erpetoichthys calabaricus. Classification (NCBI taxonomy): domain Eukaryota; kingdom Metazoa; phylum Chordata; class Cladistia; order Polypteriformes; family Polypteridae; genus Erpetoichthys; species Erpetoichthys calabaricus. The sequence continues at coordinate 147,440,844 of NC_041396.2, forward strand.
CTGGAGTAGATATACCAGAGGCTCACAAAATGTGTGCATAGTGTACCTATCTCCTAGATAGCTGGCCCATGACCTGCAACCTGCTGGATCAGTATTCACATGCAGCCTCATGTATAAATGGTGTGTACTCACAAAATTGTTGCGTACACCTGTTTCCACGCTCATATTGTGATGTATAAAAACTAAACTTGGTGTAAAGCCACGTACATTTTCATGCCAGATCAATCCCTTGTGTACACAAGATCTCTGCTCGTTTTTGTAAACTGGCAGCACCCAGTGTCAAAGCAGTGCCACTGTTCCTGTGTAATTTCCCTTTCTTTTTTAGATCAACTTCCCTGACACAGCTTTATCAAATACACTGAAACTAACCGCATGTTGTTTATTAGTATAAGGCATCCAATTGTAATTAACCTGTAACAATATAATGGTGCACGGAATGGCCAAATTATTCCAAATACCATAGCTGCTTTAGCGTTGTCACTCATAGTACTCCACTCAGAGCACTGTAACCCACTGTATCTGAGTGTGGAATCACAGCTCAACAGCAGCTGATTGGAAAGAGGATTATCGGGATACAGCATCACACGCTGCCTCTATTTGAACTTCTACCATACAGCAAACGCTTCAGAGCCTTTCCTGTAGTTTCATCCCAAGAACTCTAAACGCACTCAATCAGTCAATCAAGTGGTCCTGGTAGAACATTTTGTATTTATAAGTACAATTACCTCACTGTAAACTTGCACTACAGTTATAATGTTGCACAACCTGAGTTACTTTATAAAGCACGTATTTACATATGATGACAACTGGCTTCTAAGTCGATTTAGATTTCCAAGCGCTACCTTCTTGAAGCTCTTGATATCATTTTTAAGATGAAATGCTGTAAATTATGTTTATTACATTATACAGATACATTTTTAACTTCATTTAAGTAATGTATATTGTTAATAATTAAACATGTGAATTGGTTACTTGGAGAAAGAAAATGAAGGATAGGAATTGGGGGTTAGTACGTTTGAGAGAGACAGTACAGCTGCAATAAATTATTTCATCGAAAGTCACGCATGGCACAGCATGCGTCTTGCAAGAGGCAGGAACGATCTCTGGACGGGGAGCCAGCTCGTCACTATCACTACGCCACCGTGTCCCCATGTTTAATACATGCTTTAATTCCTATCATTATGAAAATGATATCAAGCATATAGTGCATCCGGAAAGTATTCACAGCGCATCATTTTTTCCACATTTTGTTATGTTACAGCCTTATTCCAAAATGGATTAAATTTATTTTTTCCCTCAGAATTCTACACACAACACCCCATAATGACAACATGAAAAAAGTTTACTTGTGGCTTTTGCAAGTTTATTAAAAGTAAAAAAACTGAGAAATCACATGTACATAAGTATTCACAGCCTTTGCTCAATACTTTGTCGATGGGGTGTTGTGTGTAGAATTCTGAGGAAAAAAATTAATTTAATCCATTTTGGAATAAGGCTGTAACATAACAAAATGCGGAAAAAGTGATGCGCTGTGAATACTTTCCAGAAGCACTGTACATCTCAGTATTTAAATTGTTCAGAGAGCTTTAATATCATGAATGTAATGTATTTTGTGTCATCGGCAGAAGAGAAAGCCTGTTTAAAAAGCACATAGCGTACACAGAAGAACACATAGAATACGAAGCATTTAATGTGCTACTTTAGTTATGATGAGATTTGTGAAATTAGTAAATTAAACGATTTTAAGATTAAGTTTATGACCTTCTACTTTAATGACAAAATAAACTATGTGATTAAAGTTGACATTTGGACATTTGTTTCCACTGTGACCCTATTTTGTTTTTCATTTCTCTATACCCCAATACGCTTCCATATAACACTCAGATGGTGGGCTACACCTTGCCTTTCATGGCAACTTTGATATCTGACCACTTCTTTTTTATTTCGGGCACTGTGCGACTTTCTGAACTGAACTTTCAAGTTTCTCCACCACTCGATCAACTTCCTTTTGTTGTTTATATCACTGCTTAAACCAACAAATACAGTGATCCCTCGCTATATCGCGCTTCGCCTTTCGCGGCTTCACTCCATCGCGGATTTTATATGTAAGCATATTTAAATATATATCGCAGATTTTTTGCTGGTTCGTGGATTTCTGCGGACAATGGGTCTTTTAATTTCTGGTACATGCTTCCTCAGTTGGTTTGCCCAGTTGATTTCATACAAGGGATGCTATTGGCAGATGGCTGAGAAGCTAGATTGCTTACTTTTCTCACTCTCTTGCGCTGACTATCTGTGATCCTGACGTATGGGGATTGAGCAGGGGGGCTGTTCGCACACCTACACGATACGGATGCTCGTCTAAAAATGCTGAAAGATTATCTTCACGTTGCTATCTTTTGTCAGCTGCTTCCTGAAACGACATGCTGCACAGTGCTTCGCATACTTAAAAGCTCGAAGGGCACGTATTGATTTTTGACTGAAAAACAAACTCTGTCTCTCTCTCTCTCTCCCTGCTCCTGACGGAGGGGGTGTGAGCTGCTGCCTTCAACAGCTTTGTCTTTTAAGTATGCGAAGCACCGCGGCACAAACAGCCCTATTGATTTGTTTGCTTTCCTCTCTGTTTCCTTTGAAGAGGAAGATATGTTTGCATTCTTTTAATTGTGAGACAGAACATGTCATCTCTGTCTTGTCATGGAGCACAGTTTAAACTTTTGAAAAAGAGACAAATGTTTGTTTGCAGTGTTTGAATAACGTTCCTGTCTCTCTACAACCTCCTGTGTTTCTGCGCAAATCTGTGACCCAAGCATGACAATATAAAAATAACCATATAAACATATGGTTTCTACTTCGCGGATTTTCTTATTTCGCGGGTGGCTCTGGAACGCAACCCCCGCGATGGAGGAGGGATTACTGTAGTAAGTTTTTCCTTGCCTCTGCTTGTATTCACTGAAATTCTTCATTTTCCCCCGTGCATTTGCCATTGACTTTTCACAGAATGCAAAACATAAGGGGCTATATATATTGATTCGCATATTCAGAGGCATAATTCTGGGATGACTCGGGGTGGGGCGGTAGGCACATGCACGAGCATTTCTTTTCACGCTGACTGGGATTTATGGAGCAGAAGAATGTGGAAGTTGGCATACACACAAGATTTATGCATCTGGATTTTTTTGTGTGTATGCAAATTTCTGCTTTTGTCCATATGTTTTAGTATGAATTCTACGCATGGCGTTATGCATGAGGCCCCTGGAGAAGATGGCTAGAGCCACTCTAACAACAGTTATCTTGGCCCCCTATTAGCAGATAATACTCACATAAACAAGCCCTGTGTTCTCAGGGAAAACCATAATGGTGACTGGAGTATAGACCTTCAGGTTTCGCAGTTCGCACAGGGAAACCACAAAGGGAGAAACTGTTAATAAATAACTCTACTTTTTGTTCCAGGGAAAAGAGTGCATCCCTGGGATCATGTCTGGAACTCATCATTAAATCAAATTAGACTGGACAGGCGGGTGAAACGGAGTAGTCCTGAACTGCCTTTCCCAGTGTTCTGCTGTCAAAACCTGCTCATTTAGAATGTGTGTCAGCTGACTTACCTCCTAGAAATCCTGTTAGACAACTGCTGATGGCACCTGAAGCTCAAATCAACTTGTGTGAATTAGAAGACCTGCTACAGCCAGTGCAAATGCTTCATTTGGTGCTTAATTATATGGAGGCCATTATCAAAGGACTGGAGGGCACCACATGTGCACCTCTTGAAACAGCTAAAAATATATGAGACATTTGGGAATAAGCATGTTGTCTTATGTGGATTTAGCTACACAGGTAGTGATCTCTATGTAGTAAATCATAAAGGAACACAATGTGAAACGATCCTAGATGAATGTGATGGGAATCTAGTAGCACGTGTTTCGACAGTTGTATTAAATGAAATAGAAGGTGTGTGTGTGTGTGTCTGTTCCTCTAGTAGTTCTACAGAGGTTGAGCGAAGGGGTTCTGGACAGATGTGAAGGTGATTAAGTAGCCGCAGCTCCTATATTCAAACAATTTTGTGAAATGAATGGCCCGAGGTCCAAGGCTCAGGTCTGCAAGTTTGAAATCCAGACAGGAGGATCCACATTTGTTAAAAAGAAGAAAACTCAGAGGAATAGTGGCCTGTATATGAATGCAAGCACCTAGTTATCTCTGAGTCCTACAAATGTTGATAATGAGGACTCCATTAATATAGGTGTGGTACTGGCAAAAGAGGGGACTTCACTACCTCACGGAGATCCCCGGAGCATCAAGTCACCCTAGAGGAAAAGGGGGAACCAGGCTAAGATGGCTTCCTCACCCAATAACCACGTAAAAAAAAAAAAGTCATGTGATCAGAAGTATCCCGACTCTCCAGCCTTATTAATGCAAGGCAAATTAACAGAGTGGGAGTTTAATAAAAGAAGATGAACCCCAGTGATAAGGGGACAGTCTGGACTTTTCCCTTTGTTTTAAGAAAAAAGTCCAAAATATAAATTATGGACTATGTGAAGTTTTGAGTGTCAAAATCCACGTCGCTACTGGAGAAATTGTCCCTGGCGATGGATCCAGATTACCTCAAGTCCAGAGATTCCACCCTGTCATCTGCAGGTCCAAGACTATGCTGACCATCTGAATTGTAATACAATGTCTAACTACGGTTTTCTCTTCCTTACAGTGGACAGCTGTTTGGAACCTGGTGTCCACGGACTGATGTGGATTTAACTTTACCCCTTGTGGGACTGGCTGCTATGTCCCAAGGGGCTCAGCTGAGGGAGGAGCCTGTGAGTGCTGTGCGGACCCTCTCCCAGCCAGGACACCATAATTGAAGGGCAGTATGGAAGGAGGCATAACCTGGCAAGGATGGGACTGAAGTAATATCCCATATGAAGGAATAAATTAATGGATAAAGTGGGGGGAGTAGGAGCATCAAGGGCAGTTCCTCCCTCGGTAGATGGCAGTGCTGCACTGGTATAGACTCAGTAAGGATGTCCGCAGGGATGTATGGGAGTTGTAGTTCTGAGGGACAAATATTTTGGGGTCCCTGGGTGCTCCCAGGGGGTGCTGCAGGGAGAGGGACTCTGTACTTCAGGAGGCTTCCATCGGGCTATGCCCCGGTACCAGAAGTACTCCCACATCTGACATAAAAGCAAGGTGTCTGGCCTCCTCCAGTGAGTCAGAGACAGGAGGCAGAAGGCAAAGCTCACCTGGAAGAGGAAAAGAAGGATTGTGTATGTAAAAGGCTGTGTAAAATGGTGTTTTGTGAAAGTAATCACCTTGCTCCATTATTGAGTATTGATGCCCAGATGTAAACTACAGTCTCTGTTCTGTAGACAACTAGACAGTAATAACTTAAAAAGTCATGTTACAATTGTTTGCATTCTTTCATTATGCAGAAGCTTATTTCATTATATCACACTTATAAGCAGGTGCTGGACTGATAATGGACATGTGTGCTTTAGTGAGAGGAAAGACTGAGTAGACCCATAACGTGCAACACCATGAAATAGAACCAAATTACATTAATGAGTTATTAATTTTATATGTACATTGGAGTGCATTAGAGGTCTGGATCAACCTTGGTGATCAGGGTGTGTTGACATTAGATGATGATGTTAAAGAGTGGTGGTGTGAGAAGAGGTCCAACTTAGAGATCCAAGCTTGAGGTGCCTGTACACATTGGTAAGCTCACTTCAAGTCCTGGTTATCCACACCTCCATCCTTCTTTCTAAATCACTTATTAGGAGTAGGATTACGATGCACTATCTTCACTTGTGATAAAGTGCTATGAGAGACTGCTGCTAGGATACATTAAACTGAATATTCTAGATTGTCAAGATCACCACCAATTTGCATATAATCACAACTGGTTCACAATGTTATGTAACAGCCACAGTTCTTTCTATGGCTTACATGTACTTTTCATTTTTATGGTTTCTTAGGTTATTTTTGAATTAGCACTTTCATATTTTTGTGTATTTGTCATTTGTTATTATGTTCTGTAAGTTTGAATGTGAAGCTGTTTTGTAGCAGGGCTACATATTAAAGGACTCCATTTACCAGCAGCCCTGAGGGTATATCCCTGATTGGACAACTGCAGAGGGCGCAGGGGCTGCTTGGGACAAGAGGGGCCTGGGGGAAACTTTAAAAGAGAGCCGGCTAGGATCATCAAACCTCTAAGGATGTATGGACTGTCTTGTGCCTGTCTGTTGTGTGAGTAGTATTGGATTGGTCATCATGCCTTTTTGGCGGGAACGCTCCTAAATCTCATCACCCCTCACCACATCAGGACTACCAGTAGGACTGTTTAGTACATTACTTACAGAAAGCTGTTATTTGAATCTTTACTTTTTCTTCTATTCCACTTCATCTGTTACAGCTGCATTTTGACTGTGTTAAGGACTTTGTCACAAGTGCTTATTGTTACGTGGGGATTTTTTTTTTTTTAGTTCTTTATTTCACCTTATACAATTTCTTGTATTAGGAATTTTGTTAGTTTTCACATACCCCTTGGGGTCAGAGCGCAGGGTCAGCCATTGTACAGCACCCCTGCAGCAATTACAGGTTAAGGGTCTTGCTCAATGGCCCAGAAGAGTAGGATCTCTTTTGGCAGTGACACGGATTTGAACCAGCAACCTTCTGGATACCAGCACAGACCCTTAGATTTGACAACATTGTGGAGGAAAGGGAGAGTTATCCGTTTATATGCTTTTTATATTTTTTTGTTTCATTCAATATACAGCTTTACTAGCTTAATTCTGTTATTTCGTGTGTGTGTGAGTGGTGCGAGTCGGGCCAAGGCTGTGTGTGTTCCTGGGGTCCCCACCAAATAAATAAACAAATCCTGTAACTACAATGGTGTGAATCTGAGAAGTTCCAGACCACTACAACTCTCTGTACTTTTTGGGTGCAGCCCCAGAAGACAAGGCCATGCTGATGCTACAGGTGCTGGGTACTCCTTTATATTCCCAGTCAAAAGCAAGACATCGCAGTCAAGCACCACGTTTTTTGGAGTGCAAAATATTATTCTTGTTTTGTTAGTTTCTGGATTTTAGCACCTGTTTATTTGATTCTAATTTTGGGCTGTGCAATTTTACCATGTTTAAAACTTCATATTACAGCGCATAGATAATGCCATACACCTTGCACTTCATATCATCTTGGCACATCTGGATAATAAAAACTGTACTACTCAGCATTTAACACTGTTTTATCAAAATCTGACCTCCAACATCTTCTATTTAGGACTTTGTACCACCCTCAGCAACTGGATTATTGAATTCCTAACCAACAGGCCATCCATGCTGACAATCAGCTAAGGTACCTTCTATACTCTTTGATCACCAAAAATGGAGTGTCTAGAAACATCTCCAACAGTATCATTACATTTGCTTATGATTTCATCATAGGCCTGATCAACAAAAATGATATGAGAGGTGTCCATGCTGACTCAGTGTTGCCAGGATAACAATCTCACCCTTAGTGTCACCAAAATCAAGGAACTGTTCATAAACATAAGAGAGCAGAAGGGAGGGTACACTTCCATCTTCATTGAAGGGGCTGCTGTTGAAAGGATGAGCAGCTTTAAAATTTCTTGAAGTGACCATTTATTCTCAATAACTTCTACAGGTGTGTCATGGAGTCCACCCTCACAGGCTGCATCACATCCTTGAACAGCACCTTGCTCAAGTCTGTAAAGCCCTGCAGAGGTTGGTGAAGGCAACATCCAGATGCCTTCTGCTCAGAAAATATGCAACACTTGCTACCCTAGAAATGCAAACACTACTATAAAAACGTTAGACACCCTGCACAGTCCCTTTTTTACTCCTTTCATCTGACAAATGTTACATTTAGGGACAATTTCTATTTACAGGTCATAGGGGTTGCTAATAAAACAGTTCTAATAACAAATATTGTAGGAAATACTGTTACTAAAGGCATTTCACGTTTAGTTTGTTTAAACCAGTTTTTTTGGACACTGGAATGATTTCCCTGGAAGTCCAGGGGGGTATTTTCCGTACGTCGCTTACATCATCCGAGATCAGATGCCTCATCTTGGATGAGTTAATGCCAGTGAAACTCATCCGGGATAAGTCGGTTTTTCAAACGCAGCCGTGTGGTAGATTAGTCTAGCTGGATCTAATCATCTGAGATGAATGCGCGCGCCCGCGCAGATTGAAAAGCCCATATATACTGAGTCTAGAAAACATGATCAACAAGTCTTTGATAGGCTGTAACAAAATGACGAAAGAACGGGCGCATTTTTTTTTCACACAAGAGTAGCAAGACCTTTTATTCGAAGGATATGAAGAATTTCAAGATTTAATATGCACAAAGGGTAACACTGCAAAAACAGCCCAAACCAGAAAAGACGGCTGGCAAAAAGTGACCGAAAAAATGAAACGCGTGTGCATTGTACTTACTGAAAGCAGCGTTTCATTTCATATGTGTCAGATTAATTAGATAGATAGATACTTTATTAATCCCAAGGGGAAATTCACATTTAATATATTAAATATGCATGTAAATTCATATTTAATATGTCATAATTCCAGATCAAACGTGAGAACATGGGAACAGGTTAAAGTGAAGTACAAGAATAGACTTCAAACTGGTAAATATTGGTATAAAACTATTTAAAGAATTGTTGACATAAAGAATCATATATAATATAAAAACCATTAATTCTAAAGCTAATAAGAAGGCAGACAAGCAAAAAACAGGTGGAGGTTCACGAGGTCCAGACCTAACCCCTGCAGAAGAGTTGGCTCTCAGCAAAATGCCCATTGCCCTGTTTCTGAGGGCATTCCAGGGCAAAGCTCCTCCTCAGAACCAGTGTCAGGATGCAGTGGTCACTTCATTCCAGGTAAAGGATGGTCATTGCATATATTTGTCATTGATGTGTGCCATAGGTATGTTCCATATAGCCCTCTTTTTTGTTGGGTCAGTTGCAGGGAATGTCATATCCCTAGAACCTGTGTCTGACCAAAAAGATATATTTGATGAAGACACTGTGTCCGATTATTCGGACCTGCGTACAAATCCAGTGCCCCAATCACATTTGGAAATCCTGAGTAATGAATATGTTAGGCTGATTGTGAAATTCTTTATGGAACTGGGGGTGTTTTTGCCTGTGTGTTGCCTATCTGCAATGGCATGAAATGCCTCTTTTATTGTCTGCACACGCAAGTGTCCAGGAAACACTATGAAAACCCGAAGGAAATATTTCAGAGCTAAACAGACTTTACGAATTGCCTGGCAAACTGCACTTTTAGATAGATTTTCCGCATCACCTACAGTATATAAAAAAGTGCCGCTTGCAAAAAATCTCAAAGCAATGCATACTGTCTGTGTGGTTGTGAGAGCCGACTTCGCCGAGTTTGACTTCGAATATAAGGTCCTAATAAATTTTTGCGGTACAATATTCCCCCTCGGCTAAAGCGGTATCTTTCAAAAAGAATTTCCTCCGGGAGCAATAAAGGATCTTGCCGATCACGCAAACCCCTCTCTATATGAAATGCTCTTCTTATAATTTGCGTACCGATATCAATTGGTCGCTCATTCATGAACGGCGAAGTCATGACTAAATGAATTCCACGCACGGACACTGATTAAGTGTGTGAGCTAATCCTTGTTTACATAGAACAAACCTGCTCCGAGCAGGTTTGAGGATTAGGATGTGTTGCTATGACAACACTTCCAGTAAGAGTTTTGAAAAACCAACAGATCCAGGATCATGCCAAATTGTCAACAATTACATCCGGCTAAACGAGTAATCCACGTATGAAAAATACCCCCTAGGTCATTTACATAGAGCATTAAAACAAAGATAAACAATAAATATGCACACAGGTGCAAATATAACACAATTCACATAAATCTACTGACACAATTACTTGCTCAATCTGAGCAGAACCTTATTCAGTCTCTGATGCACCTGTGTGTGTGTGATCAGACAGCAGTTGAAAGAAAAAAAAGAGTGGAGTAGCTGGCAAGAATTGAACAGCAGTGCCCTGTGAGACCACCGATCAAAAGCCCTAATCTTACGTTAATACTCCATGAGCACAGGTGTAGTGCCCTCTCAGTGCACACACTAACATTATCATTTTAGTTAATGTTAATAAAGCATTCCAAAATAAAAATTAGTAACAAATGTCTACAACATTTAAGACAGTACACATGATTTGAGATGAACTAAATTAAGGTTACATTCAAACTTCTGGCTACTGAAGAGCAAGTACATAACTTCATACAGTTAAATGAAAATTACATGACAAGTGTAGTGTCATGAAACTGAAATGAATGTCAGTGCATGTCATCAGCACAGATTGTCTTCTGTTGTACACCGGGCTGTTTGAAACGTGTACTTCAGCATATAAAGTTAGTAGTGCATAATGTTCAAGTAATCTTCCAGTTAATGATTATGGAAAATGCGGCAGTACACAAATACTTGCCCTAATATATTTTTCTCATGGGAAAAAAAGTCTCCGCCTAATCAAAGAAGTCCAACACATGCCCACTGGATGTTTATTGATATGTTTAGTTCACTTGAAAGTTTACAATATGAAACACAACGGAACTAACTAGAAATACAAACAAAGTAACAAAGCAAACAAACTACTAGTGTAAAAATGACTTTAAAAAATGTATTATGTATTAAAATATACACTGTACTGCGGCCCTATTTAACATGCACTTAATGTTCCAAAACTTAATGTAGGGGTGTTTTAAATTTTAAGTAATTCCTTGCCCTTAACTAATGCTTTTTGTGAAAAGAACTAAGCGTAAACCCATACACAAACAATACAAGAAAACAAAAATGCTATAGGACATAAGCATGAGAATGGGAAAACTATGCTGCATGGCCATGCTTGTTACGTTCCACAAAAGAATAAAAAAGGGTCTTCAAATACCAGTGTATCTAATTGTAATTCCTGTATGTACCACAAATATGTTTTAGAAAAGAGATGCATTCTAAATTGAAAGCAGTATGGTACATATAAACAAACTTGTGTATGTGTCTTTTTGGGTATTGTATTACTGTCAACTGTTTAAAAGAAAAAAGCAAGCATTTCATTGTACCCTGTAAATATGGCAACAAAACAGAACGTGACAGCCGCACTTAAACACAAATATTACATTAAACAAATTTATTGCTCATATGTATAATATACCATAAGCATTTTACATTGCAATATTGCCAATAAAGAAAAACAGTTCGTTTTACAATTAAGTGCACAGTCCTTACTGGTAAACTCACAAATTACAATGCATACAAATAAAACAAAGTAACTGATCAACCATAACATTGCTAACATATGAAATGTATTCTTTGTGTTACTTCTGTTGAATAACTAAACCCTAAATCTAAATTATATTACAGTTAGGTACCTTATTTTGAGGCTGAGGCTTTTTAGAAGGAGCTAGGCAAGTCTGTTTCAGAATGTTGTTCTCATTGGCCTCTTGTTCTAGTTCAGGATAATGTAATTGTCTAGGTTTAAGCTGCTGATGAAAATTGCTTTGTACAAATACAGCTTGCCCAGCAGCAATCATCATTTGAGCTACTTCAACATCATTTATCCTAACATCCACTTCCCACACCCCCTTACAGGTTCTCTGTCTAAAACAAAGTAAAAGTTGACGCTGAAAAAGACAGTCTTGAAAAAATGTAACTGCTTCCTCTCTCCATTTCATCCCATTTACTGGCTCCACACCTTTAAGTAAGCATGGTATTACATTACAAGGTACTGTGACAAGTAACTTGGGAATTTGTTTTAGTTTACCTATTTCTGATACTAAGATTTTATTTCCATAATCAACAAGTAGTACCAAAATAAATGTGCTAAATATGGCTTTAATCACAGCCCTGCACCATATGCCTTTAATTTCACATTTAATTAGACAAGGAACTCCTTGATGTATGAACTTTGCTGGTAAACTTGGTAAATCCTCTGGAAGCTGTTGTAACATTGTGTATAAAGTAGTTGTTTTTTCAGAAGAGTCTTCCAAATGAAAGTAAAATTCAGATGGATGTGCAGCCTCTGCAGCATATCCCAAGTACTCTCCATTAGTCTTGACAGATTCAAAGAAATATTGTGGTTCTGGGATTAAGTTCTTTTCTAAGTTGTAAGATGGTGTAAATAACCTAAGCAAAGGACAATGAGTGCTCTTTGTTTCTGCACCTGCAAGTTGTGTTAATATATTAGACATTTCATTTACTCGTATGTTAACCTGTTGTACAACAGGATCACCGAAAGCTGAAAGAAATGCAGTCTCAAAAGGATGACTGCTGAAATTTTTCAAATGAGAGGTTAGTATTTCTGATATTTCTTTCAGGTTTTCACCGCCTTTCAAATCACATAAAATAATTTCCTTAGGTCCACTTCTCAGATTACTGTGTAGTTGTTTTATTTTGCTCAAAGGATTTGATTCTGTGTCATCATAACTGATAATAAAAAAGGTAACTTTATCCGTCAGAGTTATGTGGTTGAGTTTTGCTCTGTAGCATAATCCATATGTTTTAGGTACTCCTAGATAATGAAGTCGCTCTCTTACATCTTCCACTGTCACACAGCAGGATTTCTGTAAATGCTCCATTATATATGGTGTCAGCCCAGAAAAGTTATCATTCTTAATAAGGTTAGCATATACAGCTCCATCTCTTAGCACAAATAACAAAATGCAAGCTTCCTTCTGCCTGATATTTAAATACATGCAGGGAATTTCAATTATATTTTGTATGTGTTGTTTCACTGAAAAATCTGTCTTGCATTCTGTTCTCTTTTCTCTAGCCAATTCACTAGAAATGTTTATATCCTGAATATAAATGTTTTTTTCCATTCTCTTTTGCAAAAAGTTGTTCAGCTGGAAAAGTATTATCAGGATGGGAGAGGTTTTCAGGATTTTTCTTTTTCAAATCTGATGACTGCAGCGTTGAATTTTGGGGAGAGAGAAATCCTGCTTCAGTAATGTTTATATGTACTACCCACTGTACACCCTGTTCCTTTACGAACTGGACACAGACTGGTTGTTCTGGTATATCAACTCTAAAAGGGAAGTCACTACCCACAAGGTCTGATTTAAGTAAACAACAATGGATGCTTAGTCTAGGTTTTTTTACAAAATTATAAGGGATATTATACAATTTACTTTTATCTGCCAAAATACCTTTTCCATAGTCAATAAGTTCAACAAGTAGCTGTGAATTTGAGGACACATTCTTAACAACTGCACGATAGAAAGTCTCATGATTCTCAGATTCCAGTGCTATCAAATCATTCATTTTGACATGTCCAATAAAGTGCTCTTTCTGTTTATTTAAGTTATCACTGAGTTCCTTTTCCATATTTACAATTGAAGATTTGTCCTTTGCAAGTTGGATAAAGAAATCAAAAATACTGTTTACATGAGAAATGTATGCATCTGTTTTCCACCCAGTGTTAAATTTCCTACTTGGAAGGTCAGAATACTCTGGGGTATTGCACTCTTTTTCACATGTAGATTTGCAGTCTCTGTTAATATGCATTACACCTGCATACTTATTTTCCTTTTGAAAGTGAGGTTTCTTTTGTGTGCATTCCAATACCAATTCTGGAGTCTTCTTGGGCATAACATTCATTAAACCACACTCACTGACTGCTTTACAGAGTATATTTGTCCAGATTATACTGACATTTTGATTCTTTTTTCTTGGTTTCATTTTAATTTTATCAGAAGTACAATTCTTTTCTGAATGTAAAATTCTGTGATTAATGTTACAATTTTTATGTAACTGTCTCCTCTCTGAATCAGACTGTTGAAAATTCTTATCAATTATTTCCTTTACCTTTTTATTAACCTGTATCCTTCCATCGTAAAGTTCTACAACAATGCTTCCATCAGTCTCCTTCCCAGAAATTATAGCATTTAGTGTTTTGTTTAAAACATTTTCCTCCAGGTAGGCAAGCACTTCTGGTATCAATTCTCCTTTGGGAATGTTTAACAGGGAGCACTTTACAGCCTGTACAGGTGTGTAGATCAGATCTTTTTCTTTAGCAAGAATAGGAATAATGTTTTTCTTCTCTATTATTTCCATATTTCCATAATCAACAAAATGCACATTAAAATGTAAAGGTGATGGCAATGGGTGACACAAACCCCTGTACCAAAGTCCATCCCTACTATATAAAGCCAGACAAAGTTTCCACTGAATATCAGAACTGCTTTGGTTTTGGCGTTCACTGGCCACTTTGGAAACTTTTAACATCAAGTCTTCAAACATTTGTGAATTTCTATCCAACTGACAGTACAGTTCAAAGGGACTTTTCACATGGGTGATATGTACTTGTTCTTCATTTCCAATCATCAAATTATAGCTACAGTATAAGTAAGTATGAAAAAAAACAGATGTGATACACAAATTTTCAGTTTTTCTAGCCACACCATTGTCTATAAGAAACTGACTGGCAACAAAAAAATGATTCTTCATATCTACAATACAGCACAAAATGTTACCTCTGGATACTAGGCCAAGTATTGTACATGTGAAAAGTGAATTACTGTTTTCAACCATCTCTTTAAATATTTTACAAGCATTCTGATTCCAGTAAGGAAAGTTCACAGTGGGCTCAATAAGTGAATAAAAGCTACAGCGAAATGCTTGTCCTTCAAGATAGGTAAACTCAGGTTTGATTGCCCGAATCTCACAGATTGGTTTTGTTTCTGTTAGACCAAGATCAACAAAAAAGACATCTACTGAACTACCACAGTTGCGAGTAATAAATCCTCTGTGCCATTGTCCATTCCTTGTGCACTTTGCAATGCAAACATTTTCATCTGGCTGGAAGACAAAATTATTAACCCGATAGTATTGCTGAATTTGTCCCATTAACAGTTTAAATTGAGAGGACTGATTTTTTAACTGGCACCAAAATTCAAAAGGAGAGATAACAAGGGACACAATTACATCAACCACCATTCCAGGTTTGAAAATCAGTGGCTTAATGAATAATTTAATTTTAGACAAACACTGAGTTGGTAACACCGTTTCCCCATCTTGCTTAGTCAAAAATCTGGTTTGTGCTTGGGGAATCTTTGATGTAGCAATTGTTTGCTGTTTCAAAGCATCTTCCCTAAAAGGAAGATTCTCACTTGTTTTTTTCCCACTGTTAGAACCTAACTTTTTTTTTTGTAAAGGATGACAGGAGCTTTCCATTTGCTGTTTTTTCTTAAAATTGACATTTATTGTTGTGTTTTTCCAGTACTCTGCATGCCCGGCCATGGCTAATGCACTAGCCACACTTATTTTATTATTTTCTTTGTCATGTATATCCACAATATATTTATCTTTCTGTATCAAAACAATACGCA
Source organism: Erpetoichthys calabaricus (assembly GCF_900747795.2). Taxonomy (NCBI): domain Eukaryota; kingdom Metazoa; phylum Chordata; class Cladistia; order Polypteriformes; family Polypteridae; genus Erpetoichthys; species Erpetoichthys calabaricus. The sequence continues at coordinate 147,456,210 of NC_041396.2, forward strand.
CTAGGAGGACTTTATTCATAACTAATTTTTTGAAAACATCTGTAGCCTTTACTGTCCAGACATCTTCAATGGGAACCGCATGTGCAAGAGAACAAAGAAAAGCAAATGCTGGTATCTTGGATAACTCACAAGGCATTTCTTTAATAAACATAAATGGCACCATTTCCGTATTGCCAAAATCCACAAAGAACACTTCTGCTCCTTGTTCAAAAATGTCTACAATAACAGCCCTGTAGTAAGTCCAATCTTTCTCAAACATGGCACAACACCAAACACCTGGAATTAAGTTTTGGAGAATATTGTCTTCCAACTCCTTACCACTATATAAATTATTGATTTCTTCCATCATATCTTCAAACTCGGCATTTCGATCATCAGATCTCATCCAGAAATGTGATGGGTGAAGAATGTGTTCTATATATCCCACAAAGATAGAATTCTCCTTAAATTCCATGTTTTCACAAAAGCATGAATCATCAAGTCTTTTTATTGATAAATCAAATACATGTGAAACTTCAGGAAGGGCATTCATATTAGCAGTTGTAATGGGGGGATCAATGGACAAAGTCCCTTGATTTTTTTTCTCAGAGCTGTTATGTAGGCTAAAAAGAGTTACATAATATCTGCTCTGAGCAACACTGAAACGATCCACACAAGCAAGCACAATTCCTCCTAACAGTCCTTCTTTTAATTTGTCAGTCTGCAGTTTCAGTAATTCTTCATCTTGTTCTTCTAAACAAGTCAATGTACATGGAAAAGCCATCACCGGTTCAGAAAAAAAATGTCTTTCAACAGGAAGAATGTGATCTGACTTTACAATGTCTGAATACCCAAAATCCAAAAAAAAAACAACTATATTGCCATTAGGCAGAACATGCTGAATAAGTCCTCTATACCACATATCACATTTTCCTTTAACTGCACATAGTTGGTCAGAGATTCCACTACTGTTTTCTTTAAAATCTCCAATGTAGGATTCACAAAAATGTTTCAGTTTCTGTGTAAGAACTTCGAGATCTCTTGCTTTGTTCATTAGCTGACAGAAAAACAAACTAAGTGTTGATGCTGCAGTTATTTTAACACTTAGCTTTTTACCAATGCTCAATTCAGGAAGGCAATACGGAAATATATTTAAAAGACCCTGAAAAAAAACTTGAAAAGGATTTTTCTCTTGAGTAAGATTTCTTTCACTTAGCAGATGTGGAATAGGTTTCCAGTCTTTAACTGATAACTCTGTTAACATTTCCACAATAACTAAAAATGTATTCCTGTCAACTGTCTTTCCAGAACCATGTTGTAATAATTCTTTATTAATGTCAGGTATTTCCAGTATAAGCACTTTGTAAGGTAAAACTGCTTGAATGTATCCTTTTATTTCTTGCCCAATTAATTTTGAAAAATACTTCACAGCAGTGCTATCCCAGGTATCACCATTTGGCAAAATGTTTGCAAAAAATCCACACACAATTTTGGGTGGTAAAATTAAATGATCATCAGAAGCAGATGCAATATGACTCTCATCACAAGATAAAATACTGCCATAATCAAGAAGAAAAACATCAAATATTTTACCACATCTGCGATGAACTCTTCCTCTGTACCACTGTCCAGAAAAACAATCTTCTACCAAACAAAAGGTACCAATCTCTGCAATTCCTTGGATTTTTTGAGCGTTTTGTATTTCAGAATGTAAAATATTATAGTCAAGTTCACACACCAATAAATGTTGACCCTGAAAATGAACCAGAGGCTGGTTAGGATTACAGTCAACATGGGTTAGTTTCAGCTCCACTGACCAGACAGAATGAGGGAAAGGAAGGACAGCATCAGTATCTGACCTAAAACCAAAACAAAACAAGTTAAGTATGTTGTTTCACTCATGGAATCCCTTTATATTTTACAAGAAAAGATTAACTGTCTGATTGAAAAGTACTTTTAAAGAGACAAATTATATGCTTTTTAAATCAATTATTTAATAAGACAATAATGCTATTCAATTAACAGCTGATTTTTGTCAAAACAAATTTCTTTGAAATCACTTAGGATTAAATTAAGAAGGAAGTACAACCATATGCTTGCATAAAAGAAAAAGAAAAAAAAAGCCTTTATAAGAGTTACAGAAAACCAGAAAACTGATGTAGGAAGACACAGCAGTGATTTTACTATTTTCACTTGCTAACATAAAAAAAATCTATTTTGATTATTGGGAATAAAAACCATGCCCCGCCAAAGCAGCCATGAGTCAAGGTAATTCTTCATAGGAAAACCAATTGGATAGCTTTCTGCTACCAAGATTCTACCAAGAATTGAAAGCTCGGGCCAATAGCAGCCCGTATCAGCTACCAAGAATTGACCATTCACAACCCGTTTCGGCTACCAAGAATTGGCCAATGACGGCTCGGTCAGCTACAAGAATTGGAGAACCACGGCTCGTGTTGGCTACCAAAACTCAGAAAGGGCGGGCCAGCCTATTATCAGTTAATGTATTCTGCAAAAGCTTGTTCAAGTCTGCACACAGACGTTTTGCGATTTGCATTTCATTTTGATCTTTCTAAAAATGTTACTCACGAGTGTCGGTTTGTGCAGATATATTTACATTCACGTACACATTTTTTGGATGATTTTTTAACCATTCTTGGTACAGTTTATTACATTTATTAAATGTGTGACAGATATAATAATATATAAATATAATAAACATTGAATTGTATAATCAATCTCATTTTTTTATACTCAACGCTAATTTCACAAATCGTTCATATCAATGCTAATAAAGAATAATAATAATTATAGTTATACTCTATGTTAACATTGAGGTTATAAAATATATATATATATATATATACATATATATACATACATATATATATATACACATATATATACATGCATATATACATATATGTACACATATATATATACATATATATATACATATATATACATATACATATATATACATACATATATACATATATATACATACATATATACATATATATACATACATATATACAT